>NW_026712329.1:3795000-4205000 GCF_030504385.1 Musca domestica | reverse complement strand
TAGCTATATCTGAACCGATTTCGATCAAATTTGGCATATTAATTTGTAGGGCTAATTTGGTTGTATGTGCAAAATTCTATACTATTCGGCTGATATTACACGTTTGGTGCACAATAAAAGGCAAATCGGACGAACATATATATGGGAGCTATATCTAAATTTTTACCGATTATCTCCAATTTCAATAGGGTTCGTCCTTGGGCCAAACAAATGATATGTGCAAAATTTCATCTCAATCGGATAATAAATGCGACCTGCATTTTGTTCACAAGAATACATGGACAGACGGACGGACGGACAGACGTACTGACATGCATAAATCAACTCAGAAAGTGATTCTATGGAGATTCTCAAAAGTAACTATGGGTCTATCTCGCTTCCTTCTTTATGTTACAAACAAATGCACAAAAACATAATACCCTTACCACTATGTGGTGTAGGGTATAATTATAGATAAAATACCAACATTTGGTGTAATTTATTTTTTAATTGACTACAGAATTTGACCAGAAGGAGTGGACCGATATTGTCCATCTCCGAACTCGAGCTAAGTTTGACAACAATATTAAGTTTGACTCCAAATGTACTGAAAAAAATTTGGTCCAAAAGGTCTAAAACTGTTATTTCGATGGGGCACGTTTATATTTACCCTCTGTGGGCTTATGCTGAGGGTATAAAAAAAAAGTTAAAATATTATTATTTAATATATTTAGAGAAAATTGGATTCTGGTTTTCAATATTTCTCATGGTTTATTTTTTCGCCTAGATAGGTTAAGTTTTTTTGTGTGACATATATTTTGTAATAATAGGCGATAGCGCTTAGTTTTGTCTAGGAGGAGAAAGAAGAGTTAGTTGGCGAATTATATAAACTATCAATTTCATAACCGGTATTGCATAATAAATAATCAAATATCAATCATTGATATATTTCCAAATAAAACTAAAAGTTATTATCCATAAGTAAATTCTATGACCATCGTAAAATATCTATTTATGAAAAAATTACTCTGCACAGCTTTCCCCTTATTTCTAGAAGACTATTTCGCGAAATAGAATTTTTTGTTTCACCCAGCGAAGGAAGAAAATCTATTACATTTTTACGATTTGCTATCAGAAGACTAAAAATTGTTAACAATTTATGTTTATTGTGACACTTCAAGTGTAAGTGTGAAGCTCTGAGCGTTTAAGATGAAATGTACTAAAATTTTATAGTATAATTTTTGGCGCTTATTTATGATTCGTTTTCGTTAGTACTACACTTAGGCATATTTCGTATGCAAATTATGTTCTTAGAGCCTTATTTTTTGTTCATAGTGTGTATGTGTGTAAGGTTTTCTTTCTTATCTACAAACTCATGAATATTTTTGTCACATTTGCTTATCATTAACACTATGGCGATGTAGAAAGCCTAGAGATAGAGAAGTGTAATGGAGGGGTGGGATGAGTGTTAAATATTTTTAGATAGAATATCACAGCTGAAGCTTTTACAAATGTGGGTGATTGGACGAGCGGGAAAGCAAAAAAGAACGTCAACGTGACAAACCATTTCATTAAAATTCATTCAGTACTTATCAAAGACTATTTAGTAGCCAAAATCATTTCATTATATTTGCATATTTTAAGGCGCAGCAAAATAAGAGGATGGGTGCAATTAGGTTCAATGTGTGGATTTAAAAAATATATTTGCATATATTTGCAAGTGAACGGAAAATAAATATTGTCCAATTTTAAATAAAGATGGATTTTGCGTAGCTATTGTAGATTCGTTGAACTTAACATTTGCGAAACTCCATCATCAGACTCAAATTCAAATCCATAATTCAGTTTTCTAATAAAATTATTAATAACCCAAATACTTCTAAAGTAATAATAAGGAAATGACAAAAGACGAGAGTTACCGACCCTACACCACTATGCAGTTTTGATTAGAAGGGCTAACATTAAAAATTATACGTTTATATTTGTACGTTTAAAGTTTGTGTGGAGTAAACAATACCAAAAACGATCATTTTTATGAATCACAACATATGGGAGCTATATTTTCATCTGAAGTGATTTACACTTATTTTTATAATTGGTAACATGGAGAAGGAAGCGAGATAGACTAATAGTTACTTTTGAATATCTTCATAGAATCACTTTCTAAGTCGATTTATGCATGTCAGTCGGTCCATCCACCCGTGCGTCCGTCCATGTATTCTTGTGAACAAAATGCAGGTCGCATTTATTATCCGATTGAGATGAAATTTTGCAAACGATATTTGTTTGGTCCAAGGACGAGCTCTATTGAAATTGGGATAATCGGATCAGATTTAGATATAGCACCCAAACGGCCAATATCAGTCCAAATGACCTGAAATTTTGCATATCCATCCGAATTCAGTCTCGAAGCAAGTACATTAAATTTGAAAAAGAAAAGAAAATCAATAGCTAGATATAGCTATAGATCCCATATACAGGGTGAGATGAAAAAACTGCACCTAACTTCAGACTGCTGTCATTTCTAAGCCACTCGTCCGACAGCTGTTACAATTATTCCAGTGACAGCTCATTATATTGTTTACAAGCGTACAAAATCATTTTGGTGAGAATTTTTCAGAAAACTAAAAAAATATTCTGGAGGGTGTATTAAAGCTTTGGGCACTCAAACATATTGTCTGCAGACCTTGGACACTCCAACAGGAATGTCCAAGGCACCATCACACTCAGAACGCGCTACCCAAGAATGGTTACAAAATGAGGTTCCTCGCTTCATTTCCAGCGCACAATAGCCTCCAAAAACTTCAGATAGCAGTCCGTTGGACTACTTGTGTCTGGAGTATTTTGGAAAGCAAGGTTGACACTAAAAAATACCAAAGTGTCGAAGTGACCTCATTAAAACGCTTTGCCGGGAATGTGCAAAATTCCGCGAAGTAACATTCGGGCAGCGTGTGACGTTTCATTGGCCGTTTGAAGGCCATAATTCGTGCCAAAAGTGACCAATTCGAACAAATTTAAACTTATTCTAAAATTTGATGCTATTTCCAAAATTTTTTGCTTTCATTCAATAAAATTTAAAAAATGGACAAATGATGACGTTTGAATTTGTTGCAGTTTTTATATCTCACCCTAAGTTGAAACATGATCGTATGACCCAAATTTAATATATGTAATTGTAAAAAACGGATCAGGGTTTTTGAATCAATTACATCAAATTTAGAGGAAATAAAGGTGGCAGCGGTATGTCAATCCAAATGGATTTGTATCAAATTTGGCAAAGGTATTTCTAGGCTTAATATAATATCTTTTACCGAATATCATTGTTATGGGGCTTAAACTTATATGTGGGAATCAACAAATCCTATTGAGCTGCATGAGGCGAATTATCCATTAGAAAGTAATGTAAATAAAGATTGAATATAATTGAATGTCACATTTCTGGTAATTTGATTGGAAACCTTAAAAATGCTAAACATCAGAATTGTTGACCATATACCACAAAGTGGAACAACATTATTTTTTTTTGATTGGGCCAAAAATTATGTAACACCTTGAAATATTGGTTCCCGACATAGGAAACCATATATGGACCTTCCTGTCTCGCCGAGCTGAGTCGATCTAGCTATGTATGTCCGTCTGTCTATGTTAATTTGTAATCAAGCTACATGTCACAATTATGGACCGATCCTCACCAAATTAAAAAGAGAGTTTTGGTTATAGTCAAAATAGAGCTCTACAGAAGAATTTAGCATGGTGATGGAGTTTAGAGCTTGATAGAAGCTTAAAAATTTGTTTGGGCATCGAACAATATTTAGCATTTTACCCGCCAAATATTGTTCGATGGCCACAACTTTTATGTGAATAAATACGAAAATTTTCATTAAACCGCAAATATTTTTAACCCCGGCGTTATCAGAAATACATTAAAATGTTACTTATGGCCGTAACGGCGATACTGATACCCAAGATATCGGGTACACAGCAAAATAGGTACAATCTATATATACAAGAAATCGATGAAGGATAAAATCTAAGAAAATCGCATAAAAATATGCCAATGAAAACGTGAATATTTCAGTGTAGAATTTTTTATCGCATACGAGTCTTTATATTTGACATACAATTTTGAATTGTATATTTTCAAAAGCTTTTCTTTTCGAAATTATCGTCTGATCCTCATAAAATTTTTGCTTGGAGGTAGGGTCAATGTCAGAATAGAATAAACAAGAATAGAATAAAACGTATATTTAGGGGTTCAAATGGGAAAAATAAAATTTTAATGATTTGCAGACGCTCTTCGGATCACAATTCAAAACCGATTGACACAGAATTTTGCATGAAGGGAGAGTTAAGAACACATACACAATTAATCTTTTATGTGAAATTGTTTTGAATGCCAATCCGCATGACATAAAGGGGTAAATATAGAGCAAATGCCCTGGTCTAAAACCAGAGGTAATATTTATGCAGAAATGCACAGCATTATTCAAAAAAAAATCTATTAAAATGGGTTGGGACCTAAGTAGGTTTTTCAAACACATTTTAGTTCATTGTAGGTCGTAGTGTTTTAGGGTATCAGATGGTCGGCCCTGCACGACTATAGCCTTTGATTACTGCCATATCAGATTACTGCCAAATTGGGACCAAACCCTTTGAAATATCGAAAATCAGGAGCTATAATTTTATGAGGTTATGAACTTAAACAACCGCTGATTTGGTAAGATATTGGGGTCGAAAGCTTTTGAAATTCCGAACTTTAGTATTTACACTTATATGAGGCCATATCTAAGTGTGGACCGATATATGGCATTTTCAAAAATCTTAGGATAACTACAAACATCTCTGCAAAATTTCATTACAATAACTGTCCACTACTTTTGGGGTCGAAGACGAGAATATGTAGCTAAAATCATCAAAATTTCGAATTTCGGAAGGACGTGGTATCCATTACGAACTCTAAATATCAAATTTGAGAAAAATCCAGTTAAACTGATTATTACAATTCACACAAATTTGGAATGGACTATTCGGAGAAAATGATAAAACCGTAAAATTCAAATCAAAATACGCATACAATTGGAATATTTTGTTACATTTTTGTCATATGCTTTTCATTATACCCTACAACACTTAGTGATGGCGTATTATAAGTTTGAAATTATATAACGCCTCGAAATATTAGTCCAAGACAGAAAATGTCACTTCTAATAACTCAAGATCGGCAGAAGAGATTTTGACAATTCTCACTAATTCGAGATGAACTTTTTGAAGAATACAATAATCATGTTCCATAGAATAATTCCATTTCAATTTACCAAAAACCACTTCGTAAAATATATGTATGAATTCGCTTATTGTTCATTGGCTATCTGACATAAACAAATATTTCTATAACATGTATGCTTTATAAAAATGTGAGCATTTAAGTTTATAAATAATAAAAACAGCAATAAATTTGTTCACTTCTGTATGACTAAGTGTTCTTATTTTTTCGAGGTGACATTTGTGATTCTCTTCTAATTTATGGGCCATCACAATTGTCACCCAAAATGACATTCAACAAATTTTCGTTTCAGTTATAGAAAACAAAACTAATGGGAAATGCTTACGGTTTAATGGGGTGAATAAGTCTGAGTAAAAGTGAAGTCTGAAATTTGGCTAGAGACAATTTCCATGATCCCAAAAATAAATGTGGAAAATTAAGATAATAACATGCTTGAATTGTATGAAATCATTTGCGGATATTTTGTTGCAACAATCAAAAGACATTGTTTAACATATTTATTATATCTTTTTCTCCTATAACTATAAAAGAGGAAAATGTTTGATTGTTTGTTTGTGATTTAGGGACTCAATAATCGCTAAAAAGTTTTTTCTGAAAAATTCAAATATATTACAGCATCGCCTATAAGTAATATAGGCTACATACATTTTTGAAATTCCACTCAGAACGGTAGAACGGGCAACAATTTAATTAAGGCTACGATTTTTATAGAAAATATCTTGTATGTATTGCTACATCGAACCCCTTTAAATTTAAAAAAAGTCTTGTAGGGGGGCTATACAAAGACGTGGACCTGCATAGACAATTTTCCGTCATAGGTTGTGGTACCCAATACGAACGAAAACAATTCCGGTGAATAATGTCGCTAAAATCATGGAAATACCGAATAAATGGGGTTACTTTTATATGGGTGCTACACACGTCGACCTATATGGACAATTGTCTTCCAGGGGGTAAAGTGCTCAGAGGGAACTCCTTGTGTAGATTTTCAGACAATTACATTGAAAAATTTGGCTACAATCGTCAAAATACTGAATATCGAATAACGTTAACGAACCGGATATACGATATCGTGGACCTATATAGACAATTCTCTTCCAAGGTGTAATATACACACAAGAAACTCCTTTTGTGGGTTTTAAGACAATTCCATTGGAAAATGTGGCTAAAATCTTCAAAATACCGAATATCGGGGTGTATTATTGTATAGCGGAAATACGATATATTGGACCTATATAAGCAAATCTCTTTCAGGGGTAAAGTACTCACAGAGAAATCCTTGCGCAAAATTTCACACAATGCCCTTGAAAATGTGGCTAAAATCATCAAAATACGATATTCGGTATTTTACAATGCGATACTGTGAAACTATATAGGCAATTCTCTTTCAGAGCAATTCTCTTGTGTAGAAATTCAGACAATTAAAAAATGTGATTAAAATCAACAAATACCGATTACCGGGGGTACCGTTATATATAGACCAAAGACATATCGGTACAATATTTTATGTTCCTATTTTTATTCGTTTGGACTCTAGCGTGATTACAACAGGCGGACTGACGTAGTTCCCATTACGAACTCTAAATATGTAATTTGAAACTACTCCGTTGAATAATGGCGCTAAAATCATCAAAATACCGAATATTGGAAGGTTCTGTGGACGTGGACCTGCACAGAAAATTTTCTGTCGTAGGCTGTGGTATCCATTTCGAAGTTTAAATACCAAATTTGAAACAATTCCGGTGTGGGGGTTATATGAAAACGTGGACCTACATTTACGAACTTATGTGGCGTTTCCACTGCACTTGATTCGCTCTCTATTCGTTGTTTGACCCTTAACTATGAAAAAACTACATAATTCTTCACACAAAATTTCCTGAGCGAACACTCATATTTGTACGTTGTTCAAATCAAATTACTCTCAGAACAAAGAAAAAATATGTCCCATCCCTAACAACTGAGAGCATTTATCGAAAAAATAAATTATGACATTTGAAAATTAAAAATAGAAAAATTTAATGAAATTTAAAAATTTTTGGGAAGACTAAAAATTATGAATGAAAACTACAATGTTGAATGGCGTATGTACATTCAAACGAAAGTAAATTTTGTTTTCTCTCTCTTTCGGGGTACGCATTTGGTCCACGAGTTGGAATTTCGACAGAAAACTGCAAACAAAAGAAGCAATATTTTCAAAATGTTTCTATCGGCAGAAAAAATGTTTGACAAGTGTCTCTCCAGCAGAATTTAAAAATGGAAAAACAGAAAAATATGTTCAAAATGTCAACATTTACACAAAAAGTTGAAAACTTGAATGAAAATTGTAAAATTAATGATATAATAAATTTTTAGGAGGAAAACAATAATTTCTTCTATTCATATTACTGAGAATTTCATGTATTTTCGTATAAATTCCCATTAAAATCAAAAAACAAAATTTTTGAAAAAGGAATTATTTTACTATGAATTACGAATCGTGCCGTATGAACGGGTTAATTCGTGTACCTAATTCTGAGAGCGAACAACGTTGTTCGGTATCCAATGGAAACATGCTATTAACCTGCCTACTGACAAAATAAACATGTGTGCAAAATTGTAGCATTCTATTTCGATTTATTCGAAAGACAGCGTGATTACAAGAGACGGACAGACAGACGGACATCTACTTAGAATTTTACGCTGATCAAGAAAATATATATACATATTTTGTTGGGTCTGACATGAATACTTCGAGGAGCTAAAAACGGAATGACAAAGTTAATATACCCTTCATAGTATGGTGGAGGGTATAAATATATATTTTTAGAATTTGGTTTTTAAAATTTAAAATGCAGAAGAGTAGTTCTTAGTTCGCAGTTGGTGTTTTGTAAAGTGTAACAGCGATTTTTTATATCATTTTTGTGTCCAAAATGGGAATTAAATCATGAAGAACGGACAATAATTGCGATCTGAATAAAATTCCCCCAACATATGTGTTGTGCGGGGAAAAGTAATATAACAAAATGTACAATTCAAAATTCAGAGTTGATTTGTCTATAAATGTGACCTCTAGAGCCACTAAAAAACAAGAAACTTTTCTGTTTTTGGTCTATTAAGTATTTTGCAATTGGCTTCCATTCTGACCTTTAGCCACCACGCACCTCAATTACAATTTAATATGGACAGACGGACGAACGTGCGCACATAGCTAGATCGACTCAGCTAGACAAGGTAGGAAGATCCATACATAACATTATATGTCTTGGACCAATATTAGATAACATATGTTATTTTAGAAGATTGTTGGCCCAGTCCAACATTTAGTACCACCAACACATAGTGTTGTAGGATATAAATTGGGCAAGGAATTAGGTTAAGGAAATTTTAATTTAGAGTTTGTTAATTATATAAGAATCTGGGTGTCAATTCACATTGTACAAACTGCAAGAAGTACAATTCTTTAGGTTCCCGTGTGACTAATACGACTAACCATAAATGTTCTGTTTAAATTTTATAACCTAAAACATGAGTTTCAATTAAATTTTCCTTCCACCATATTAGTTGTAAAATTTTAATAATCAAATTATAGCCTAAGGATATCATCATATTAATAACTACGAAAGCTAAAGTAGAGCACCAATCTCCCTCAAAAAAAAACTTGAAATATTGTCGTTACATAAAATGGCAAATAAATTATTAAAGCGAAAAATATGCTTGGAATTCCTTCATTATTGTATGCATGAATATTTACGACAATTTCTAGGTAATCAAATACAAATTACACGCTTGACAGCTTTGCAAATATGGCAAGTGGTTTGATGACTACAGCGTCGACGATGATGATTCTCAAACGTCTTCCTTGGCAAACAATGCCCCAGGAATGAATGAATTTTAGCGTAAAATTCAAGTGCCGTTCGACGTGTCATGGTGGGTGTGGGCACAGGGGGAGAGAGGCGTATGTGTGGATGTGTGTGCATTATAAGTAAAACGGTATTTTTATGCAATGTTTGTTTGCTTAGCACCTTTTATTGTAGCAATCAAACACGGTTCGAAGACATGTCCTTGCGATGTGAGAAAATATATAATTTACTACTAGACAATATTGAATGGAGGTTTACCACAGCCCCCACAAGAATTACAATATTTTAGCTGCTTAAGGGGTATTTAGTTTGCAAACAATAGTCCACAACGACACTCTTGAATTGTAAACATATCACCAGCTTGTCGACAATACCACATTCTCTCCACTCTCCTCATTTTTTTTTTTTTGAAAAATTACAGTCGTGAAGAAGTTTATAGGGCTACATGAAGTCTTTCAGAGTTAACAATGAAATATCAAATCCACGATAAATCCTTATTTTAATTTCGTGAGTATAAATAATTAAAAAACAAATGTCGGAAACTTGACAAATTTCGGATAATTATGAAATCTATTTAGTTAAAGAGAGTGTAGTTAGTGAAAATTATTAATTTTTTTTTGAAATTAATTAATTTATTTTAACAATTTAAGTATCAAATTGGGTTTCATTGTGTCGACGATTGCTCGAGATGCACTTATAGGGGAGTTATATCTAAGCAAATAACGATTTATACCATTTTTAATATTCCAAGTTACAGCTTTTTTGATTGGAAAATGTTTCTGAACTCTTTACTAATCTAATAATTAAGCTGAGATTTTAATATGTGTATTAAATACCCTCCACCATTTGAAAGGAACTTGAAAATATTTAGAAAAACAAAAAAAAAAAAGAAAAATACTACATAAGAAGACGTGGACCGGCATAACAAGTTAAAAAGCAGTAAGTTCGGCCGGGCCGAACTTTGAATACCCTCCACCATTTGGAACGAATTTGGGAATTTTCAAAAAATAAAATCATTAAAACATTCTATTAAAATTCCAAAAATACCAAATATTGCCGTTATATTGGGGTTTATACGACGTGGGCATTGTTTGTCATAAGCCATTACCATATTCAAATTAGAAACTTGAAATAAACGGTGAATAATGTAGCTAAAATCATCAAAATATCGTATATAGGGAGGTATCGTTATATCGGAGCTGTGCGAGGACCTGGACCTGCGTGGACAATTTTCTGTCACAGGCTGTAGCATCCATTACAAACTTCAAATACCACATCTCAAACAATTTCGGTGGGTATTGTACCTAAACTTCAAATACCAAATTTGAAACAATTCCGGTGAATAATGTCGCTAAAATCATCAAAATACCGAATATCGTGAGGTACCGTTATATGGAGGCTATACGAAGACGTGGACTTGCACAGACGATTTTCTGTCTTAGGGTGTAGTATCCATTTCGAACTTCAAATACCAAATTTGAAACAATTCCGGTGAATAATGTCGCTAAAATCAACAGAATACCGAATATCGAGAGGTACCATTATATGGGGGCTATATGAAAACGTGGACTTATATGGCCCATTCGCGAACTTAACCTGCCTACTGGAAAAATAAACATGTGTGCAAAATTTAAGCCATCTATCTCAATTCATTCGAAAGATAGCGTGATTTCAACAGACAGACAAGCGGACAGGCAGACAGACGGACATCGCTAAATCGTCTTAGAATTTTACGCTGATCAGGAATATATATACTTTGTTGGGTCTGACATGAGTATTTCGAGGAGTTACAAACGGAATGACAATGTTAATATACCCTCCATAGTATGGTGGAGGGTATAAAAACAGTGCAAGCGTATGAAATAACGCGTTGGAAAGCCCATGAGGTGTACTTTCAAGATATAGGCACTCCTAAAAGATTAATCGAACATGGGAGTCAAGTAACTTTTGAAAAATCGGAAAGTCAATTTTTCTCTACTTTTCCACGATTGATTTGGCCAAGTAATTGTGTTTTGGAAAGCTCTTGGAACGACCTTTCCTGCAGTACCATTCATACACGTGCACTATTTTTATTGCCGCACAGTGGGCTATGTAATTTTCTTCTCTGAAAAAACAATCGATGTGAGGACGAAAGTTTTAATTGAAAGACCTTTAAAGTAGTTATTTTATATTTGTATATTTATAATTATGTTCCTTAGCGGGTACAAACAGATAATAACTACAAATTTAAAAAAGATCGTTTTTTGAAAATAGAGGTGGGGTTAGTATCAGAATAGAAGCCTATTATTTTTGGAGATGATAGCAAAATATCAAGGGTTTGAAATAGAAAAAATTGATTTTGCTGTTGCTCTACAGGTCACAATTATAGACCAATAGACGTGGAATTTTCCATGGAGTTAGAGTTTAGGGCTGGACAGAAGCTTCCCAATTGGGACGGCCATCGGACAATAATTAAAATAAAACATAACTTTTATGTAAAAAATACGAAAATGTCCACTAAACCGTGAATATGTTTAATCCCGTCGAAATCACAAATTCGTTAAAAGGTCACTTCTAACCATTGCAGTGATGCTGATAGCCAAGATATCGCATATGTAACAAAATAGTTACAAGTTATAGGTAAAAAAAATTGATCCTAATTCTTCCGTTTATAACTCAAGAAACGTTGGACTAATTTCCACAATTGAGGGTATTACATACAGGTCGCAAGTATCGTCTAATCCTCACAAAATTTAGCATGGCGGTAGGGTTAGGATCAGAATTAAAGCATATTGTTATTTAAAAAAATAAAAAATTCAGCCGAGCCTGGCTGTGGGATTTGAACCGCGGACCTCTGTGTGCAGCCAACTAGAAGTTGCCGTCTCTACGTTCAGAGCCATTAACCCGTCTTCCTAAAGCAGCACTGAAACAAGTGTATGCATTGGAAGCAATGTAGTTGTTGTGGACAAAAAATCCATCACTACAAAAACAAAACGTTGCTGTGAAAAAGATCTGCCAATAAAACTTGAGTCGAACCTGGAGAGTTTCTAGTGTATAGTTCGCATATGCTAATTTGCAATAAATTCGAAATATATACTACTTTCCAGAGAACGGCCCTTGTAAGCCATCATCCACATCAAATATGCCTGATGAGCCGCTTAACCAACGGCGAAACGCGTCGCATAGTAGTGAGTGTGTGATAGTGTCTATCTGGCTTTCCTTTTCACTGCAAATTTCAGATCATTAAGCTCGTCTCGAAAGAGAAAACAAACACTTAAAAAATTTTCTTTATTTTGCAGTCGCTTTACGGGTCGCAATTGAAAAGCATCTTGGTAGGACTCTATGACATTATTTCAAAAACCAAAATAGATTTGTTGCTTACTTGTTTAGTTATAAACGTAGTAACTAACATCATGCAATAATATGCAATATTTCGCATTTTTATCAGAATTTTCAAAGTTTTCACTATGAATTTTAAATTTTCCCATTCGAAAAGGAATTCTGGAATGCCATACCAATACCATATGTACTATTAAAATTATTACAAAAATTATAATATTTGAAATACCTACCACATTTAAATTACGTAGACTGTAGTTAAATGAACATTTATATTTAATATTTGACATATTAAGTTGCTACAACTGTTGGCTTACATTGAGTCCTTTGCCGGCTTAAGCACTTGTGTTTCCATTGTTTTGTACGTTAAGGTTATTCTTTTGGGTTCGAGTGTGTGTGTGAATGGAGAGAAAAGTTAGGAAAAAACTGGTTTTTGAACCGTTTTGCCTTTTGACATTTCAATGCTTCAACTTTAACCCGAACATTGATTGTTATACTTTCTAGTTGGTAATTGCTCATTACCCCCGTCATAGCTTCCCAAGACCGAACTATAAAACGACAAGCCCACATTTCACACAAATGGTAAAGCAACAAGTGTCTGTCTGCCTTCCCATCTAGTCTTGGGTATATATTTTATCCCGGCAGTTTCTTGTCGTTTCCTTGCTGTTGTGTACAACAGCTGTATTACAACATAATTGTGTGAAGCTTTCGCATTGTGGAGTTTTGCCTTTGGTGCTGCTGGCATTCGTTTAACATCATTGCTTGTCGGGTGTGTATGTGTGTGTGAGAGCGTATGCTTGTTGTAGCAAGAAGACATAAGTCCTTTAGGATTTAAGCAGCTTGTCAAGATTGTCTAGTCCTTTAAGGTTTTGTGTAGTTGTTCCTGTCATTGTTCTCGTTGTCATTATTGTTGTTGCTGCTATATTTAACTGATTTAAACACTTTGGCTTGCCAACAACCAACCAGCCAGCAGAACATCCTTATCTGGCTTACCAGCAAATTTCATTCGAGTCATCGACTCTCTAATGTTCTCACATCATAATCGCAGCGATTAAAATACATTAAATGACATCCTTGTAAAAGGATAACATCTATACGATAACACTCCGACAAATAATTTGTCAGTAGATAAGGCGGAACATTCTTTCAACAACGTACATTTAATGAGGAATTAAAATGTTTATTGGTGATGCGATGGTTTTCCGTTAGAGGTGAATGTTAAAATAACATTGGAAGTGAATACTTCAAGCAAAAGGGGTGGTTAGTTTACAATTCAGTTAATGAAGACATTTTCGTAATTAAGGGGGGAGGAATCCTCAGGGTGTTGAAAATTTTGTGCCTTTACGAAACATCCCAAAAATTCAAAACGATATAACAATTTGTAAGTATGATCATCTCACGAACATAGTAACCTGACTTTGGTTTCGTAGGCATTTGAGACAAGATTAGTTTGTGGGGTTTTAAATTGCAACATTACTATGATTTTCAATTGCAAACAGGACGGGGGAAGGAAATACGAATACTTTCTTGGGTTCATATCTCGTGAATTATTTCAAACTTCCACTTACTTTGCATTGTCTCGGGCTACAATTTCTCCGAATATTTATTACTTACAAAATTTATTTGTTTTCATGATCACAAGTAAGCAAAGGCTATAGGCGTGCGGGCCGACCATGTGATACCCTACAACACTATAATATGTTAGATTTCGCTTTTGAAATCATTTCACGAACACTGCCCAGATATCACCCTTAGCATTTTGACCAGGGACAATATTTCCCAATTGTCAATATTGTCCCAATATTTACGCACTCCGCCGTGCTGTTAGTTCTTGTGGTCCATTTTACAGCTAAATATAATCCAATGGTCATCCAAAATGCTAATCCCTTAATATCTTGCGATCATCTTCAAATGCAAGAGGCCCCTCTGTATCTCTAAATTTGTATGTAATGTTGGTATTTTTTTTTCACACAAATTAGTGGTCCATTCTACCCGCTGTCCTAAACTCTAATTTCATGCGAGACTTCCTGTCCTTTGGTTTCTATTTGTGATCTTTATAACGGCTGCAAAATCAGGAACATTTGTTTGTTGGTCCATTTCACCCCTAAATATATTGCAGACATCTTTGAAAACAATATTGAAAACAAATCACAAAATACTACAAAATCTATATCAACATCATTATTGGCATCTTTTTATGCTTTTTTTTAGATTTTATACTTTTATGCCAAAAGGGAATTCTGAATTGACAAAATTTGTCAAAATCGTCCAGCCATTCTTGAGATATAAGCATTCTAGCAAACATCCCCTTCCTTTGTATATAAACATTGTATATATTTCGCTATATATATCCGATATATTTACTATCGGCATCTACGTAACGGTCAGAATTGACTGTTCGTCTATTTGTGATTTCGTCGGGATTAAAAATATTCGCGGTTTATGGAAAAATTTACTTTTATTTAACACTAATGTTATGGTCTATGTTACCCACAAAATATTAACTGATGATCATCAAAATTAGAAGGCAGGCCTAAGCTCTAGCTCCATGCTAACTGGCGCGTCGATTGGTCTATAATAGCGGCTTGTAGAGCAACTGCAAAATTAGGGACTTTTTCAGTATTTAGTCCATTTCAACCCCTAAATGTCATGCGATCATCTCCAAAAGCAATAGTCTTCTATTCTGGCTCTAGCCTCACCATTCTAAATTTCTTGAAGATCGGGCCATAATTGCGACCTGTAGAGTGATTACAAACTAACATGGACAGACGGACGGACGGACATAAATAGCTAGATCGACTTAGCTCGGCGAGATAGGAAGATCTATATATACTTTCCTACGTGGGAAACAAATATTTCGAGGTGTTACATAATTTTTGGCCCAATCAAACCCCCAACACATAGTGTTGTGGGGTATAAAACTGTAGAATACTCGGGTTGTGGCCAGAATAGAAGCCTATTGCTTTTGGAGATGATCGCCTACTATTTAAGGGTAAAAATGGACCAATTTTTTTCCTGATTTCTAGTTGCTCTACAGGTCGCAATTATAGACCAATCGACGCGGAAGTTACCATGTGGCTAGAGCTTAGGGCTGGGTAGAAGCCTTCTAATTTGGATGGTCATTGGGTAATATTTAGTGGTTGAAATAGAACATAACATTTGTGTTAAATAAAAGTCAAATTTTCCATTAAACCGCGAATATTTTTAATCCCACAGAAATCACAAATAGACGAAGAGCTCAATTCTGACCCTTACGTATATGTCGATAGTAAATACATCGGATATATAAAGCAAAATATATACAATGTGTATATACAAAGGACAGGGAGGTTAGCTTGAATGCTTATATCTTATGAATGGCTGGACCGATTTTGACAAATTCAAAATGCCCTCTTGGCATAAAATAATAAAATCTAAAAATATATATAGAAAGATGTCAATAATGAGGATAATGTAGATTTTGTAGTATTTGTTTTATTTTCTTCATATTTTTTATCGTATGCGATTTTTTCAATGTAATGGTCATTAAATCTGTAATATTAGTCTAAATAGGAAATTTTGAAATTTGCCACATACAACCAAATTGAGCCTAAAAATAAGATATTCGGGGAAATATATCAACTACTGTTCAGAAATACCTTTGGCAAATTGTATCTACTTCGGGTCAGATTTGGATAAAGCTCCAATATATATCTTTATTCGATTTGAAGTTTATCGGTTAATATATAGCTCCCATACATCTGTTTCATCCGATATTGGGTTTAAGTCCTTTACACCCTCTCAACAACAACGATATACGCTCCTAGATATCAGACACAGAATAGAAATACCGCTGCTAAATTTTATAGAAATCTATCCTGATTTACATGTAGCTCCCATATATATATTCATCTGATATCACGTTTATTGTGCCTAAAAAATTAGTGTCAACTCAAATAAGATTGATTTTGATGAATATCAGTTCAGTCCGTCAAATTTAGTAGAAATCGATTAAGAGGAGTATATACTTCCATATTTTAGTACCTTTCGGATTCCTCAGCGCAGCCCAAGGAAACAGAGATGCGCCCACAAAGGTTTTGAAAATGCTCCACCCACTGTAAATACATACTTGTCGGTCCTCGCCAACCAAGGTCATATTTGAAGTCATGCAAGACCACTAGATTTTTCATATAGTTGAACACCTTCTCTGTATCTGTCCAGCACAATGAAAAACCTACAACACATTGATTGGCTGCTTACTGCATCGAGTCGGAAGGATCATAATTATGAGCAAAGGTTACTAACCCCGTGTATTCTGGAATACAACACAAATGTGGTCCTCGGTAATCTTCGTCGTCCAGGTCAGCTATTTATTCCGCAGCTGATGTGAACATCTAGTAGATGAGCACGAGTGGAAGGGGTGATCAAACATTGTTTATTCACTTCACCACAATATTGAGGGTATATTCAATTTGCAATTCCGTTTAAAATACCTAGAAATACTCGCCGGAGACCCCATAATGTATATACAGGGTGAGATGAAAAAACTGAAACAAACTTAAAACTGCAGTCATTTATAAGCCACTTGTCCGACAGCTGTTAAAATTATTCCAGTGACAGCTCAATCTATTGTTTACAAGTGTACAAAAGCATTTTGGTAAGAATTTTCCAGAAAATAATGAATGAATAAATTTTTTGTGTCTCGTACCATCGCTCGTTACCGTGATACTGGTAGCGTAGCCCGTAGCCAACATCAGTAGAAATGGTTCGAAAAGTAAAGAGGCGACTTGATCGAAACCCGTGTCGCAGTGGCCGAAAAAATGGCTCTTGAGCTACATATCACAATATTCCATTCGGCAAATATTAAAAAATGAGCTCGGGGTAAAGCCATTGAAATTCCAAAAAGTGCACGAACTTACACCGCAACAGAAAGAAAATAGACTTAAAAGAGCTAAAGAGTTGCTTCGCTTGGCCGAAAGTGGTGAACTGTCGAATTTGGTTTTCTCCGATGAGAAAACATTCGTTGTTCAGCTGTTTGTAAGCAAACAAAATTATCGTGTTTACTTGCCAAAGAGGTCAGCTGAAAATGTGCTCCTTCGGTTGATGGTGTTGACCGCCATAACCACCGATGGTCGTTTTTCGCTCGTATTATTCGACCGTGGCATCAGAATAAATGGCGAATATTATCGCGAAAATATTCCGGAGGGTGTATTAAAGCCTTGGGCACGCAAACATTTTGGTCGCAGACCTTGGACATTACAATAGGACTCAGCACCATGGTACTTAGCACGCGCCACCCAAGAATAGTTACAAAATAAGGTTCCTCGCTTCATTTCCAGTACACAATAGCCAAAATCTCTGGATACCAATCCGTTGAACTATTGTGACTGCAGTATTTTGGAAAGCAAGGTTGGCCTAAAAAATACCAAAGTGTCGATCACCTCAAGCAAGCGCTTCGCCGGGAATGGACCAAAATATCGCAGAGCAACATTCGGGCAGCGTGTGGCGGTTTAAAGGCCATAATTCCTGCCAAAGGTGACCAATTTGACTATTTCCGACATTTTTTGATTTCATTCAATAAAATTGAAAAAAAATGTAAAAATTATGGCGTTTGACTTTGTTACAGTTTTTTTTTTTTTTTTCTCAACCTGTATATTTTTGGTCATCGCAAGATGTCATATATATCTCAGCGTGCATTAAATATCTTTATCCGATTTTATTTTTTTTTTTTGTTCATCAAATGGCTAATATCAGCCCAAATGGACTGAGTTTAGGCACTTCCGGAATTCAGCCTAAAAGCAAGTGCTTCAAATTTTTGGTTTCATTCGATTTGATGTTAAAGCCCCTCATACCCTCATACTTTGATACCGGGCATCAAATACCGCTCGAAAATGCCTTGACTTGTACAACTGTATATTGACAGCATTCCTTCTGCGAAAACATTACTTCAGGCCTTTCCATTCATTAAAAGTTTTAGACTTCGGGATGAATTAAATAGCTCATCTTGTTTAAACACTATACTAATTTATTTTACAATTTCTTAAAGACAATAATCCAATCTAAAGGAAAAATAAATCCTGAATTGACAATATATATTTTTTTAAATAGATGTTTAAAATTTTGTCTGCAATGTTACCTCATTCTATGATTTCTTGTTTTCAAGAATTTTTTTGCATAGTTAGCCCAATATCAAGTTTTAAACACGCTGCACTACTGGAATTAATCATCTTCCTCTTAAATTATATTCGCCTATTGACACAGCCCGCGAAAATACTCCTTATAACTAAGTTAAAATATTTATGGGTGTGTTGTTTTCTCCGTTTTAGACGAGTAAATTGCAACTTTAACAAGAGTTAAAAATTAAAAAAAATACAGCTTGTAGTTTTTCCCCATTGAATTGACTTCATTTTACTATCCCATAGAAAAAAAAAACATAAGAATTTATGACCTTCAGTGAACAATAAAATATATTTATAAATATATTTATAATAAGCTATTCAGCGGCATTTCAATCCCAACAATTAGTATTGTATTGCTGTCAACAAATGCCACATAATAATTGCACATTTCTTTAGCTTCCTTTGACTTTGTTCCTCCGATAAGCGTTTTTTTTTTTTTGTGCCAGGCTCTTAGAGTGTCCTGTGACATCATTAAAATCAAATTAATTTTACAAATTGAAATGTTACCCACACACAGCTGCGACCCACCGTCATCAGCATCTCCTTCAATAAGTGGCCTTCAACGCACAACCACATCATAACGTGTTTTACCGCAAAATTTATTGGCTTATTAAAAAACGCAGAATCACAATGAGAGAGGAAATGGCATGGCACAACCTCGAATTGGTGGAGAAGACCGTCTATAAATGTCAAGCGTTGTTAACTTGCCAAAGTTGTCGTAACAAATCGTGCCATTAAACGTTGTCATGGCGCTAATAAACCTTCAAATTGAATGGGAAGCATTGCAGTGTCATTCATTGTTCAAATCGCGTGGAGGTGTGTGTGTGTGACAACAATGAACCTCATAGGACTAACTTATTTTATTTGTGCGCCCACATATTGTTTGAAACAGATTTTTTGTTATTTCTTTTTTTTTTCATTTGTTTCCGTATCCCGGGGAATATGAGAAACACCACCAACGTTGTTATAATTTTGCAATTTTACAACCTCAGCAAACAACAACACCACCATTGTCACCACCAGCGGCACATTTACTCACTTATTAAAAAAGCCCACGAAGAGGCCACGCGAGCGGGAAGAATACAGATGTTAACGTTTACATTGAGTTTATTAATTCAACATCTTGTAGCAAATTGTCTAAAAATTCTCTACCTCATCCCTGAAGGACCCACGAAAAAAGAAAGAAACGACATCTTAACAAAACCACAAAGCAAAGTTGACATGGATTTTGGTTTTGTTAAAAAAAAACGCGAATCTCCAGTGAGTATTTCAATTTTTCCCTGACACTAATGAGAGTGACGAATCGGGTATGAGACTTATACACGAGAGGGCCCTTTTGATGAGGGGGTCTTTATGCAAAGACCTACATATTTTACTAAAACTTGCAGCCAAATTTGAGTAAACACTAGCGTTCTCTTTAAATAGTTAATCACACAAAATTGACAAAGTATAAAGTAGTACCAAGGTTTACAGCTTTTAATTAGATAATATATACATGGTGATATGAAAAAACTGCAACCAACTTCAGACTAAGTCACTCGTCCGACAGCTGTTAATGTTATTCCAGTGACTGCTCATTATATTGTTTATAGGCGTACTAACGCATTTGGTGAGAATTTTCCAGAAAAAAAGTTCTTCGTGATAAAATTCAAGCGTGATAGTGTGATTTCTTTATATTTGACTGGAAAGCAAAAAGTGGCTATCGTTAGAGTACTCCAGCATTTAAATGTGAATAAATCTTTTGTGTCTCGTACCATCGCTCGTTACCGTGATATTGGTAGGGTAACCCGACGTCAAGGAATTGGACGGAAGAAAACTGCAACATCAGCAGAAATGCTTCGAAAAGTAAATAAGCGACTTGATCGAAACCCCGTCGCAGTGGCTCGTGAGCTAAACATATCGCAATATTCCATTCGGCAAATATTGAAAAATGAGCTTGGGGTAATGCCATTGAAATTCCAAAAAAGTGCAAGCACTTACACCCCAACATTAAGAAAATAGACTCAAAAGAGCACTAGAACTAAAGCGCCAGCCATGGCGAAGATGTGGGCCGCCATAACAGCCGATGGTCGCTCTCCGCTCGTATTGATCGACCGTGGCATCAGAATAAATGCCGAATATTATCGGCATTATTCTTAAGAGTGTATTAAAGATTTCTAATTACACAGTGCTAAAGTTGAGAAATGTTTCACTTTTTCTGCAAGGAGAAGGAAAAAATTGTTTTTGGTTTCTTGAAGTGTAATAACTTTGTATTTAAATTTGATCGGGTTAACAATTATGTAACACCTCGAAATATTGGTCCCCGGCATGGGGATCTTCCAATCTCGCCGAGCTGAACGATCTAACTATGTATGTTCGTCTGTCCATGTTAATTTGTAATTACGCTACAGGTCGCAATTATGGCCCGATCATCACGAAATTGAAAATGGAGGTGGGGTTAGGGTCAGAATAAAAGCCTATTGTTTTTGGATATGATCGTGAAATATGAAGGGTTAAAATAGATCAAAAACAAAAACAGAAAAAAATCTTGATTTTTCTGTTGCTCTACAGTACATAATAATAAAACAATTAACGTGGATTTAGTTTGGAGTTAGAGTTTAGGCCTGGGCAGAAACCTACCAATTTGGATGGTCATCGGACAGTATTTAGCGTGTAAAATATACTTTTAAGTAATATACTGTTTAATTTTAATATTTTTTGTTAAATTTTTTCAATTTTTTTTTTTTTGGGCAAAAGAAACATTTTTATATAAAAGTATATATTAAACTTCATATACCAGTAAGACCGTTTAGACAACGTTGTTATATTTGTCAAAATTATGGGGCCATAACAAAACGGGTGCCTAAATAGACAACTTTATATTACAACGATTGTTATATATTGTCAGTATTAACTGCCAAATTTGAAAAAAAAATCGTGGGCAATTTTAACTAGGATTATCAAAATACAGAATATCGTTGGGTACCGTTATATGGGGGATATACGAAAACATGAACCTATACATACAATGTCCCGCCACCTGAGCTAGAACCCATTATGACCTACAAATACCAATTTTAGAAAAATATCATCAAAATACCGAATATCGGGATGTACCGTTATATGGGGGCTATATGAAAACGTGGACTTGTACCTACAGTGTTCCGCCACCGGTGTTAGAGCCCATTACGACCTACAAATACCAATTTTTTGAAAAATCCGTGAAAAAATGTGGCGAAAATCTTCAAAATACCGAATATCGGGCGGTACCGCTATATGGCGGCTATAGCAAAACGCGGACTGATATATTTCATTCTCAATACCAACCATCCTAGACACAATACAAATTGTTGTGCCGAATGTTGAAGCCCTACGTCAAAAAATGTGGGCTGAATAGTGATTTCAACAGATAGACAGACGGTCAGAAAATCAAATATCTTGCCTGACTATTATTTTAACCTTACTACAATGGGACTCTATTGTCTACGAAGACTCTGTAGGACGTCATCTCACCTATGTTCCTTATTCCACATTGTCACCCACTTAAATCAAGAGTGCTTAGGTACACGTTTATACCCAAAGGCAACAACGCAAGCACATTGTTGGGCAACAACACAAAAAACCAGCACTGCTGAAATCAAGGTAAAGCTGAAAAATCGTCGTTTAGGAAATTTTCAACATCGATGTGTCACCCATAACTACTTTTTTATGATGCTTGATGACTACCAAATGGCCTTTTGTTGTCGTCAAACCTCGCAACGTCGAACAAAAGGGGATGAGTCGCGAAGGACTTCCCCGCAAGGAATAGGCACGTAACGAAAAATGCTGCAAAAATAATTGAGGGTAAAAAAGTTTCCTCAAGTATTTGAATGATACCTTGAAGTGTCAACGGCATACTTTTGACAATGTATTCAATTCTGTTGGAATTTCTATCCTCTCAGCAGAACTTGTTTTTTCAAGTGGGGTTTGTCGAAATTAGTTTCATTTCGCTGCCTCAAATATGCGAGAGTTTCATTATTTTAATGAATTTCTGGCCTGCCTTGAAAAAGAACTCACGAAAAAAAAACAACGCATCGAGAAGAACCATTAGCTTCTCAGGCAGCAGCCATTCCAAGAATAATTCAATAAAATATTTATGAAAAAGTTGTCATGGTACTTCAGATACTTTTTTTTTGTGTTTTGTATTGAAATGTTTAGCGAGGCAAATTATGATTTTTCCCTTCATCTACTTTTTTGTTTGATGTCCTTTCAGTTGACAATCTCTGCATTCGCAGTCAAAAATGAATAGAAAAAAAGATAAAGTTTTACCCAATGAAACAAGTTAAGTCGAAAATTAATTTTTCATGATAAAATTCCAATTTTTCCTACCAATTTTTTTCCTTTTTTTTTCTTTCCATTGTCCTTTAAAAGATTTTCCCTTTTGGCAGGTTCTAGCTACATCATTAATAAATTCCACCTGAATTAACTCAATAAATAAATGATGTTAAAGTTTTAGTTTTGGTCATTCCGACAGGAGGATGGTTGCCAATACATTGGTATCCTTGCTAAACTCAGCATTAAGGCGTTGCCTTAGTTTCCCAACTTTGATGGTAAATATCGCCACCTTAAACGATGTCAAGGGGTTTGCAATTTGTTTTTTTTTTTTTTGCCATGGATTCGGTTTGTCCTTTTTTTTGGATAGAATGAAATTGATAAGAGTAATTGACTAAAGTGTGTTTAATCTGTTCTCAGCCAAAGGTCAGATAATTGATTTAGGTATCGAAAGGTTTGGAATGTGTAGAAGTGTTGATACACTGTTTGGTGTCCAAAGTGATTAATTAATCGGATTAGGGCAGTTATTTTTCGAAATGAGCTTTGACACATTTATGGGAGTTTTAAGAGATTTTTCAGAAGTTGGATTTTGCAAAAGAATTTTATGAACAGTTTCGTTTAATTTTATTGAGAACTCTTTTCGAAAGCTATATGAGATTGATATTGATTTAAATTGTTTTTAAAATAAATTTCTTTATACTTGAATATTGAAAACCTTCTATTGAACAAACGGAAAGGCGAGAATTTTGAAATGTGGATTAAGAATCCCTGATTAATGTACCAACGAGTTTCACACTTTTGAGTTTATGAAAAGTTCTAAAATGGTACTAAACTTTTAAAATGGTAACATTAAGTACTATGTGGACGGATAGAGCTAAAAATTTGAAATTTGGTATGAGTAACAAGGTAGGAAAGTATTACGGCCGCTGTTCATATGCAGTGTGGACATATGGATTTGGCGGAGGTTTGGAAATGCGTTCTATATTTGTACAAAAATCACTAAATTTGGTGTTGGACAAAGGAATAGGGCTGGAATCTTATTAAATACTGGAGTTCTTTTGTTATCTGAAATTAAGACATGGAGGTTTTGGAAACGCGTCCTATATTTGTGCGAAGAGTACAAAACAGTACTAATTTGGTATTGGGTTAAGGGATAGAGCTGCAATCTGTGGTATCAGAGAATGTGCACGATATAACCTGCAAATTAATTCGTCCCGAACGCGTCCTATATTTGTACGAAAAGTACAAAACATTACTAAATTGGTATTGGTGTAAGGAATAGAGCTGCAATCAGTGGTATCAGAGAATGCGCGTCAAATTTTAAATTTAAAGTACTCACAAGGAACTCCTTGTGTGGATTTTCAGACAATTCCGTTGAAAAATGCAGCTAAAAACATCAAAATACCGAATATCAGGGATACCGTTATATGGGGGCTTTACGATATCATGCACCTATAAAGGCAATTTTCTTTCAGTGGATAAAGTACTCACAAGGAACTCCTTGTGTAGAATTTCAGACAATTTGATTGAAAAATATGGCTAAAATCATCAAAATACGTAATATCGGGGGGTACCGTTATATTGGGGCTATACGATATCGTGGACCGATAAGGCCCATCTTCGAACTTGACTTGCCTGCAGACAAAAGACAGATCTGTGCAAAATTTTAGCTTCCTATCTTAATTCGTTTTGACAGTAGCGTGATTACAACAGACGGACGGACAGGACTAAATCGTCTTAGAATTTTACGCTGATCAAGAATATATACACTTTGTTGGGTCTAAAATTATTATTTCAATGAGTTACAAACGGAACTTAATATACCCTCCATACTATGTATGGTGGAGGGTATAAGAAACATAGAACCCTGCACCAGAGTGTGGTGTCGGGTATATAAAGTTATCGCAAAACTTAGCTTAAACCCACGAAAACTCAATATTAAGGAAGTTATGGCCATTTTAAAATTCTCCTTAGTTCATGTTTATAATAGAGATCACAAATAAATGCTAAAAACTTCAAAAACTCAATATTTAGGAAGTTATGGCCATTTTAAAGTTCCTGTTAATTCATGCTTATAATAGTGATCACAAATAGTAGCCAAAATCGCCGAAAAATAAAAATTCATTTAATTCACTCTTATGATAGTAATCACAACTAATTGATAAAATCGCCGAAAATCCAATATTGAAGGAGTTATAGTCTTTTTAAAATTACCATCAATTCATGTTTTAACTGTGGCCACAAATAATTGCTAAAAACCCCGAAAACTCAATATTTAAGGAATTATGGCCTTTTTAAAATATACAATAATTCGCGCTTATAAAAGTGATCACAAACTATAGCTAAAAACGCCGAAAGCTCAATATTTAAGGAGTTATGGTCATTTTTAAAAATCCAATAATTCACGCTTATAAACATGATCACAAACAATAGCTAAAAACGCAAAATATATAATATATAAGGAGTTATGGCCATTTTAAAATATCCAATAATTCACGCTTTAATGCTTTAAAATGTGATCACAAATAATAGCTAAAAACGGCGAAAACTCAATATTTAAGAAGTTATTGTCATTTTAAAATATCCAATAATTCACGCTTATAAAAGTGATCACAAATAATAGCTAAAAATGACCAATCTTTAAGGAGTTATAGCCATTTTAAAATATCCAATAATTCACGCTTTAAAAAGTCATCACAAATAATAGCTAAAAATGCTGAAATTGGCATCTTTTTATGTTTTTTTAGATTTTATACTTTTATGCCAAGAGGGCATTCTGAATTGACAAAATTTGTCAAAATCGCTCCAGCCATTCTGGAGATATAAGCATTCTAGCTAACATCCCCTTGCTTTGTATATATGTATTGTATACATTCCGCTATATATATCCGATATATTTACTATCGGTATCAGAATTGACCTGTTCGTCTTTTTCTGATTTTGCCGCGATTAAAAATATTCGCGGTTTAATGGAAATTCGACATAAATGTTATGGCCTATTTCACCCACTAAATATTACCCGATGACAAATCAGGAAATTTTTCAGTTTTTGGTCCATTTCAACCCCTAGATATTATGCGATAATCTCCAAAAGAAATATGGTTCTATTCTGTCACTATTCCCACCACCATTCTTAATTTTGTGAAAATCGGGCCATAATTGCGACCTGTAGAGTGATTACAAATTAACATGGCCAGACGGACGGACGGACATACATAGCTAGATCGACTCAGCTCGACGAGCTAGGAAGATCCATATATACTTTCCTATGTGGGAAACCAATATTTCGAGGTGTTACATAATTTTTGGCCCAATCACACTTATAATACCCCCAACGCATAGTGTTGTAGGGTATAAAAATGACCAAAACTCAATATTTAAGGAGTTATGGCCATTTTAAAATATCCAATAATTCACGCTCATAAAAGTGATCACAAATAATAGCTAAAAAAGCCGAAAACTCTATATTTTGATAGTTATGGCCATTTTAAAATATCCAATAATTCACGCCCTAAAAAAGTGATCATAAATAATAGCTTAAAACGCCGAAAGGAGGTATGGCCATTTTAAAATATCCAATAATTCTCGCTTTAAAAAGTGATCACAGATAATTGCTAAAAACGCCGAAAACTCAATATTTAGGGAGTTATGGCCATTTTAAAATATCAAATAACTCACGCCTAAGAAGTGATCACAAATAAAAGCTAAAAACGCCGAAAACTCAAAACTTAAGGAGTTATGGCCAATTTAAAATATCCAATGATTCACGCTTATAAAAGTGATCACAAATAATAACTAAAAACGCCGAAAACTCAATATTTAAGGAGTTATGGCCATTTTAAAATATCCATTGATTCACGCTTATAAAAGTGATCACTAATAATAGCTAAAAATGCCGAAAACTTAATATTTAAGGAGTTATGACCATTTTAAAATATCCAATAATTCACGCTTTAAAAAGTGATCACAAATAATAGCTAAAAACTCTGAAAACTCAATACTTAATGAGTTATGGTCAGTTTAAAATATCCAATGATTTACGCTTATAAAAGTGTTCACAAATAATAGCTAAAAACTCCGAAAACTCAATATTTAAGGAGTTATGGCCATTTTAAAATATCCAATAATTCACGCTTTAAAAAGTAATCACAGATAATAGCTAAAAACGCCGAAAACACAATATTTAAGGAGTTATGGTAATTTTAAAATATCCAACAATTCACGCTTTAAAAAGTGATCACAAATAATAGCTAACAACGCCGAAAACTCAATATTTAAGTAGTTATGATCATTTTAAAATATCCAATAATTCACGCTTTAACCAGTAAAGAAAGTCCTAAAGTCGGGCGGGGCCGATTTTATGATACCCTACACCAATTTGCTAATTTAGTTGAGCTTCACTTAATATTTAAAATTTTTTATGGGAGAATTCAATCATACACGCTATGATTATAATTTAAAATTCAAAGGACTAAATATGCCGAAGCATTTGTATCTTTTAAATTCGGACTTGTATTGCCCATTTGGTGCGAAATTAATTTGAAATCGGATAAAAATATATATGGGAACTATATTCAAATCTGAACCGATCTCGCTAAAATTTGGCAAAGATATTTCTGAGCTGTATTTGATATATTTCCCTGAATATCGTTGTTATGGAGTGCATATTACGGCTGTGGGTAACAAATACAATAAATCGGATGAACAATATATATGGGAGCTATAACTATATCTGAACCGATCTTCACCAAATTTGGCATACTACCTTCTAGACTAAATTCGGTCGTATGTGCCAAATTCCATCCCATTTGGACAAATATTAGACGTTTGGTGCACAATAAATGGTAAATCGGACGAAGTTATATATGGGATCTATATCTAAATTTTTACCGATTATCTCCAATTTCAATAGGGTTCGTCCTTGGGCCAAACAAATGTTGTTTGCAAAATTTCATCTCAATCGGATAATAAATGCGACCTGCATTTTGTTCACAAGAATACATGGACAGACGGACAGACGGACTGACATGCATAAATCAACTCAGAAAGCGATTCTATGCAGATCATCAAAAGGACCTATGGGTCTATCTCGTTTCCTTTTGCCTGTTACAAACAAATGCACAAAGACATAATACCCTGACCACCTTGTGGTGTAGGGTATAAAAAGTGATTACAAATAATAGCTAAAAACGCCGAAAACCCAATATTTAAGATGTTATGGTCATTTTAAAATATCCATTAATTCACGCTTTAAAAAGCGATCACAAATAATGGCAAAAAACGCCGAAAACTCAATATTTAAGGAGTTATGGCCATTTTAAAATATCCAATAATTCGCCCTTTAAAAAAAAATAATATGAACGAATTCACAAACTAGATGCATGAAAATATTACACAACTCCTGGTTTATCTTTTGATGCTATGCTTCGTCATATGAAAATTGATTTGGATTTGTTAACAGATTCAGACATGTTTAATTTATTTAAAAGTGGTATAAGAGGTGGCCTTACACAATGCTCTAAAAGACATACCAAAGCAAATAACAAATACATGAAAGATTTCGACAGTAGTAAACCATCTAGCTATTTATTGTATATAGATGCTAATAATTTGTATGGTTGGGCTATGCAACAATACCTGCCTACAGGAGATTATGCGTGGGTTGATCTCGACAAGACGCCTTTTGATGCTCAGACAATAAACAATTTTAAAGTAAATCAACAAACTGGATATGTGCTAGTAGTTGACATAGATTATACAGAGAATCTTCACGATCATCATAATGATTTACCCTTTTGATCAGAAAATAAGAAAATTGGAGGTTCAAAGTATCCAAAACTTATAGCAGATTTTGCTTCAAAAACCAATTATCCAATACACCACATGAATCTAAAACAATGCTAAGAAAATGGTTTAGTCTTAAAAAAAGTTCATCGTGCTTTATCATTTACACAATCTCCTTGGCTAGCCTCGTATGTCAATAAAAATAATAAAGAAAGGCAAGAAGCAACTAACGATTTTCTTAGAAACTTTTTTAAGCTTCTAAATAATGCAGTTGTTGGCAAAACTATGGAGAATGTTGATAAAAGAAGAGATACAAAACTAGTAACAACTTGGCTTGATAAAGCACCAAATGTATTGGGTGTTAGATCTTTAATGTCTAAACCGAATTTCAGCAGTGTAACTGAATTTTGTACAGATTTTTGGGCTATTGAAATGAATCGGCTACAAGTAACATACAATAAGTCTACATATCTTGGTTTCTGTATATTAGAATTAGCCAAGTGGAAGATGTATGATTTCCACTATGAATACATGAAGAAGAAATTCGATGAGCGCGTAATTTTAAAATATATGGATACTGACTCTTTTATATATACAATATTTTCTGAAGATGTCTATGAAGAAATAAGACCCGACATTGATAGGTTCTTTGACACCCCACCGTAATAAAAATGTTATCGGTATGATGAAGGATGAAAACAGTGGGAAAATTATGACAGAATTTGTTGGACTAGCTTATCATCTATGGGTCCGCTTTTAATGACTTCGTTTTGATAGCTAACATCAATTACTGCAATTGGCGTGCTTTTAAACTTTTCCCATGATAGAATTGGTTCGGGTTCTTTTAAAAAGTAATTTTGTTGAAACTTTGCGTACATATCATTGAGTACTGCATATCTGTTTTCCTCAATTTTTTAATTCAAATCATCATACGGATATGTTTCAGAATTTTAATGAACCTTAACATTTACTAAATTAGAGTGAATTAATTTTCCATCATTTTCTAGAGCTAATATTACAAAGCGTCGTCTTTCACTATTTGTTGATAATTTAACATTCCAATGACATTTTGTTGAACCTGGAAAGTTTGGATTAATGTGACAGTCCAAGCTTCGTAACGCAATAGGGAGCGACTTTCCATTGTTAATTGTTTTCATAATTTGTAATTTAGATGCATTCGATAAATGTATATGATGTATTCTCCATGTTATATTTGTGATTGTCAAATTTAATTTTTCATTCGAGTCGGTAGAATAGCATGCATATTGATCAGTTGAACTCCGCAACATAATTAGATCATGTTTACTATGTAAAATGACTCTGTTGTAATCTTCCGCAAACCCCAAAATCCTTTTGAGTGGGACGCAAAATTGAACACACCCATGCTTAGATCTTCACCATTATTCCATCCTGCATTTCTCATTATGTTGCGTTCAGCACTCGATAGAGAAACAAAAATTTTTATTGTGCTCGATGCACCTAACTGACGTGTGCGATCGACTTCAATACCATTTATTTCATATCGGATTTCATCAAAGAAATAGGCTACGCAGTTATTACGTAAACGAGCATTAGACGATAGTTCTCCTCCTAGTAATTTTACCGAACTTTCAACATATATATAACTTTCACTTGGTAATAGATATAAATCTTGATTTTGAATTGTAATTCTTATTTCATCATTGTTTTTGAAAGAATGGATGTATGGAACATAGCTATGATAATCTTTTTTTAATAATAGTGTCATCTGAGAACGGTCTGTCTTCAACATTAAGTATTTCAGTCATTTTCCTTGAGATGTAGTTTAATAGATTTTAAAAACTGTTTGCTTTTATCCGTGAGTGGTAATGTTTTAGGGTTGATTGTTTTTATTGGAATGTTTGAATATTTCTGTTTATTCATATATTTATTATAGATAATCATTTTGATATTGGTCTCAAGTGTAATCGAAGGGTAATTTCTTCTCCTCTGAAATTTATTAGTCGTTTTGATCAACGATCCACACCTTAAGCGAACTTATTTCTTTCGAATTCACAGGACGATAAATTAATTTGCTTGGTATTTCATCCATTTTATATCCAGGGGAAACATTTATACCAAATTCGTGTAGAGTATGCACAGGCGCATTATTCATGTATGCTCCAGTTGTTATATTGCATTGAACTTGTATTGCGCTCACACTTAAAATATTTACGGGGTAATGTGAAAAATGCTTTACACCAGGTCCTAAAACCCCACTATAAAACCAAAAAGCGTACAGATAGAACGTTCATTATTAAAATCAATAATATCATGGGATGAAAATATTTCAAGTTGTAATGTGTTGTTATTAGCTATAATATCTATAGTTTTTGTGTTGTTTTCGTTTTCGTATTCACTTTTAATGTAGTGTACATATCCTCAAGTGCATACATATCCTCAAGTTCATAGGAACCAATAGGAATTTCTATTATTTTATTTCCAATATGAAACAAATTGTTATCGAAATCGATATTTGGTATAGAATTGTATGAGTGGAAGTCAACTAATGAACACTCATAATCCTCATGTAATTGAATTAGTGGGAAATAATTAGCAGTTAAAGTTGAAGACTTGCCGGTTAGCGCAAGTGTAATTGACATATTGAAGGCTTATATAGAAATGAAAAGACACATGTTTGGTATTTATAAATTAAAAATGTTAATAATCAAATCTTATGTATTGATGTAAATAGATATTACAATATTTTCTTATAATAAGTCGTTTTTATTTATCCAAGAATTATGATTATTAGAAAACCCCAACCATTTCACATATGCTTTATCTCCCTTGGTCTTTAAAACTTTCTCCACAAGATAAGTATTAGAATATCGTATACGTTTCAATTGTTCTTTGTATAAACCACCTTTGATGGGATTACCTACATAGTCTTCCAATAAATATGTAACTGGATTTGTCACTTGAACTGATTTTATTCGGAATATTTCTGTAGTATAATTCGGTGTATACCCTTTTTTTATATTTATATTTAAAAACATTCTTATATTTACTTATTCGAACATAATCTCCTACACGATATTTAGATGGAGGGAATATTTTAATATGATTATAGACAGTATTAAGCAACATTATCATTTTTCTTATTAACTTCTATGGGTGCCATGTGCCATGTTCGTCTATTATATTGATCAACCAGTTTTTTATGAAGGTCAATCCATTGATATGTTCCATTATATGAGAACTCTCGAAACATTATAGATTTTAAGGTACGGTTAGACCTCTCAAGGACAGATGCTTTCATAACACTATATGTTGAATAATGATTAATTGAATATATCCAGTGCAGGCATATTTAGAGAAAGTATCAATAACTGTGAGCAAGTACTTCATTCCTTTATTAATTGTCGAATAATTTCCCATTTCCACTAAATCCGCTTGCCATAAATCGTCAATGCCTTTTGTTATAACTCTTCGGCGAGGAAAGTGCTTTCTCGCTTGAGAATGAAGCTCATTTACAACAAGAATGAAGCTCATTCATCAACAAAATATTGCTTGCAATTTCCAAAATTACAATCGCCTGCATCGTCTTTGTGTGGACCATATATTGCATCAAATGTATTTTTCCCATAATGCATTCAAATTGTTAGCGCCATTATCAAACACTGTTTCTGGTTCTTCGTCGGAATAAAATGTATCATCAATGGAGTCATCTTGATCCTCGTGTTTAACACTGAACTTGGTTTCATCTATCTCCTTTTTAGATTCATTTTTAATTATGTTAATTTTTTTCTTGGTCTCAGCCAAATTTAAATGAGATAATTTTACATCTTTTAGTGGTTTTATTATTGGTTTGAATGTGTACTCTAATCGCTTCCCCATCTCGTTCTCTCCCTGTTTGATTGATTGAAATTTTCTTTTTAAAACACTCCTCGATTTGATAAGTTCTTTTGAAACGTCGTCGTCCATTTTTTTTCTAAACCGATGGTTTTCAAACTGGCGGTTTCTAAACCGGTGGTTTTCAAACTGGTGGTTTCTAAACCGATGGTTTTCAAACTGGTGGTTTTTAAACCGATGGTTTCCAAACATGTGTTTTTTTCACATAAAAAACTATTACGTATGAAAGGCTGTAGCTTTCAATATAACTGGACGGATTAAGCGCAATGTCTGATTGAATCAAAGTATAATGGAATACTAAATATGTATAAACACATTAAATCCTTTTCTATATCGGCCAATCAAAATGCTATCATCTTTGCTTATAACTAAAAATCCATATTTATCCTTCCAGTATACTCGACAAACATGTTAAAAAACATATCTCCTCCAACATGCTCATTAAAAATATATTTCATACTAGCTGGCCCGGTCCGCGTTGCCGGCCCGTAATTTTAGTCTTTAATGCTATTATATCATCCACCTTGGAAAGGAGGGTATATTAACTTTTCATTCCATTTGTAGCATCACTAAATGTTCGTCATAGACCCCATTAAATATGCATATATATTCATAATCAGCATAAAACTCTAAGTCGATTTGTCAGTCTGTATGTCTGTTTGTTTAAATAACGATACAGCCCAAATTTAGCTGAAAAATTTGTATTGTGTATAGGATGGTTGGTATTGAAAATGATCTATCGGTTCACGTTTTGGTATAGTCCCCATATAACGGTATCTCTCGAAATTCGGTATTTTGATGATTTTTGCCACATTCTTTCTCGGATTTGTCTAACACATATAACGATACCAACCTATATTGGGTATGTTGATAATCCACACATTTACGCGTATAATTGTTTCAAATTTGGTATTTTAGAAGGTTTGATAAATGACAATCCTTGAAGTATAAATTTGTCCACAGAGGTTCCCGTTTTGGTATGGCCCCATATAACGGCCTCGTTCACTTTATGGTTTTTGATAAGTTAACTGCATTATCCAAACAGTCTTACTGGTATATGAAGTTTAAAGAGGAACACGCTTGAATTTAGATACTTTTATATAAAAATGTTTCCTTTACCCTCAGATGGATGATAGTAATAATTCTGCCCGGCCGAACTTAATTTTTTTACTTGTTTTTAAAGTAATATGAATTATTTGTCATTGAAATTGCGCGTTGGAGACCCCATAATTTCCATATATTTTATCATAGCATAATTCAAAGACGATTAAACAAATGTCCGGTTCCTTAAATCATATGATGGTTATACAAAACGTGATCAGTTTTTGCATGGATGGTTTTTTTTCCCAAATTACCAACATTTGCCGAAATTAGTATAAAAATAATATGATATATGAAAATGTAAGATATACTTGAAATCGGGTTGTATCCTTATCCGGGGGTTTTGGCCCATATCATGAACTACAAAAGTGATTTAAGGTATCGTGAAAGTTTAGGAAGAATTTCTGAAAGAATAGAAATCCTTTTCCCTTTATATTCGATATTTCACTGATTGCAGTCCCAATGAATTTTGCATATTAAGTTCTCATTGGACGGATTATTGTCATATGATAGAAGTAGGTAGGTCCACGTGTTGAAATGAGCCCCATAACGTTTTATCGGTTATTTTTGTTTATTTAAATGTGTTCGCATCTTCCAGCTGAAGCACGATGTAGATTCTGGAGTTGAAAGCTAAATGACAGACATGAAAGATCGCCATTTAACATCTTACTGCGTACTATTTCATTTTTGATATTATTCATTCAGAATTCAAAACAATAAAAAATGTACACATCTATATAGTTTTGAAATTGAAAAAAATTCACGCCAAAAGGATTTCTTCTTTTATATTTTTATTGGCATATTTTACGCAATTTTTTTTTGCAAGATTCCATTCCGAAGTTGTATGAATTGTGAAAATCCGTCAAAACGTTCTTGAGTTATAAGCAACTAATAAAAAAATTGAAAAAAATCTTCAACTTGTTCGCTGGTTTTTTACAGCCAATATTTAAAGGTCCTTATGAAGTTTGGTCCTTACTATTATTTTGAAATTTGATTCCATTGAAAAAATATTCTCAGTTTTTCCCTATTTTAGAGTTTTTGCAGTGCAATATGCTCTTTTTTGATTTTTTAGCAATTTAGGTTTGACCACGTTAAATTATTTTGACATCATCTATTCAGTTCCGCCATTTCATAATTTTCGTCGCTTTCTACTACCCAAAAAGACTACACATCATATTAGAATTCAAAAAAAAAAAAAAAAAAAAAACACTACAAATGTACATTTCGAAATAGCAAGTCAAAATAAAAAAAAAAAATCATGCAAAATAAAACATTACTATTGTACACTTCAAAAGTCAAAATGATAATTTTAAAATTTCACATTTTTACGCGATTTTTTTGGATTTTATCCTTTTCTGCCAAAAGATAATTCCGAATTTGTGTAAATCGTTAAAATCAGATCAGCGGTTCTTGAGTTAAAAGCGTAGTAACTAACACAACTTCCTTATATATAAAGACAGATTAGTAGTATGCGTGGTCACTTCCCTGGCGCCCAAATAAATTCCTAAGTTTGGAGGGAAATTCAACAGTATATCGTGTAATAATTTTCAAACCGACATCTTCATTATCTGGCAAAAATAAAGATTTTAGATAAATCAAGATAGTGGGCGTAAAAGTAGGTGTGGTCAATATTTTTTTCTTTAAAAACCTAACTCGGGGTGTGACGAACGTTTGTACAAAAAATTATGCAAATCGGTCCAGCCGTTTTCAACTGATTCCGTTACCAACAAACAACAATTGATTTTTATATATATAGATTAACATGGTCTTGTTTAAATATAATGAGAAAATTTGCATTGTCTCTTACAAGATGTTTTGGAATTCTTGTGTATGTTTGACATAAATAAAAATAATCGATATTTTTGTGTCTCCCCATGCAAAAATATGCACGAATATTATTTTGTTTTTCACAAGCAACATCATCAAATATCATTATAGAGTTTTCTTCAGCATCATTTGGTTGTATAACATCAGCATTTTCGGAAAATGTGTGGAACCCCATTCCTTTTATAGGGGCTATGAGCTTTTCTAAATATTTATATTTTGGTTGATGAAGTGATTTTGAATATAAATAAATGTTTTCGAATTTTAATCCATTAGGACTTTCAATCAAACTAATCATAACATTTGTTTTTCCGCAGTTCGATGGGCCAACTATTACAGCTCTTATAGAGTTTGGTAGCAATTGACTATGTTTGGGTTTTCCGCTATTATGTCGTTTAAAATCAAAGTTTTTCACTTTGATATTTGTATCTTGTTCCGTCAAGCGCATTTTATTGACTGTACACTATTATATTTCATCATAAAACTTATATATTAAAACATTTTTTATATTTAATTTTTTCTAGATTTTCGTTTTAAATATATAAAATGATTGTTTATTTGACAAATAAATTCAATTGCAATCGAAACATACAAGGAAGAGGATTACTAAATAATACTATAAATTCACTTCCATTTGAGCTTCAATTGCCTGGTTATCAATATTGTGGACCCGGAACAAAATTGGAAAAAAGATTATAACGAAGTGATAAAGGAATAAACGGCTTAGACGATGCTTGCAACTACATGATATTGAATATTGTAAAACAACTGATATAAATCTACGAAATAAATCGGATCAAGAAGTAGCTGAACGAGCTTGGGATCGAGTTAAGGCGAAAGATAGTACTTGGGGAGAAAAAGTTAATGCTTATTTGGTCACCAACACTATGAAAGCTAAATCCAAACTTGGTATGGGTATAACAAAGAAAAACATATGCAAAAATAACTTATTTTCTTCTGCAGTAAAAAATGCAACATCAGTATTAAAAAAGAAGAAACCGCATGATATCAATGCAGCGATAAATATTGCTCACAAAGAAATTGGAAAAGCATTCAAGGGGAAAAAATATAATGTTATTAATCCTAGAGTTATAAGAATACCGAAAATTGATGGATTCTTACCAATAATACAAATTTTAACAGCCCTCAGCGCAGTGGGGGCATTGGCTACTGGTGCATCGTTTGCAAGGAAATATATTCCGCATTTTAGAGGAGTATATGCGTGAGAAACTCCCCAAAAAACCACATATTATAGAATGCGGCTTTGTTAATCTCGATTCGTATAAAGGTCCTGGGACCCATTGGGTAGCATACTATAAAAATTATAATAAAAAAGAATATTTTGATAGCTTCGGCAATCTTCAACCGACTTTGGAAATACTGCAGTATCTCGGAACTGATGTAACTTATAACAATGTAAGAAAACAAAAATTCAATTCTTTCAACTGTGAACATTTGTGTTTGGAGTTCCTTTTAAACGTTCGTCTATAAAGCAGTGTAAAATTAAAAAATCATAATGTAGAACAAAATTAATAAATGTTATATATATAAAATAACATCTTGTTTTATTTGATTTATATTTTTAGCTTTTATTTATGTACTTTTAAACATGGTACAATAAGGAGGTAGAACAGCTTCGCAAAACTACAAAAATACAGCCCTGAGGCTATACCCGCTTCCTGTCAGACCCATTCAAAATTATTGTTTTCATATTTTTCTTCATTTTTAAAATGAGTTAAATAGCGCGAAAAATTAATAAAATGTCTGGATTTTTCTCTCAAAAATATGATCCTAACTGTTCAATCTTTCAATTTCATGGCTATACGAGTTAATAGCTTTAATGCCGAGCCGCAATTCATGTGTCTTCCAATCATTGGTTTTGAAAAAATATATATTTTTTTCACTTTTCAAAACAATTAATACATACACAAAATTGGCAGAAGTCGGCCACACTTAGAAAAAAATTGGAATCAGCTGTTAGCTCTACCATACCTTTTTTTTGTACCATGCTTTTAAAATAAAAATGTGTATAAACCAGTAAGAATTACTAGGCAAAATATAAGAAACATTATAGATGGAGTATAGATAGATTTATAGATGGAGTTATTGAATTTGAATGATTTACTTCTTTGGAATTATATTGCTCTGATATGACAATATTATGCATTCCGCACGTATCAAAGCCTGCGTCAGGTAGGATATTGTTAAAATCATTTAGGTTCAATGGTATATTGTTGGTTGGAGTCCCCCGCATTAAAGCACAATTGCTAGACCAATGTTTGTGTTCTGCCAGTGGTGAATCTGTTTCTTTCCAACCACAAATTTCAACTCCACAAAAATAACAAGTAACTCTATCTGCTTGTCCTATATAATAGAATCCAACCATTGACATTTCTCTAGGTTTTGGATTTATTAGTAGCCAGGAATCGAATGTCTTCAACCGCTCCTCCTCTCTATAAAAACATTCCTCAAGGAAGTTTGATAAGTTTAAGTTTTGATAGCATGCATGCTTTTACTGAAACTTGTATTTTAATACTGATATTGGGTAAAATATGAATTGCCTTTTATAGAAATAAAATAATACTCTTTTTTTTGTTTTTTTTTTTATTAAGCTACATATGGTGAATAAATTAGATCGTTCAGTAAAATATGTTTTAATTCTAGTTTAAATGTGGTAGTATTATTCGCTTCATTCAATGGTTTTTTAGCAATTGAAAATCCTTCTTCACTCAGTTTCATTATGGCTTCATCTCATAGAGAAATGAATCTTGCTAGTAGATAGAAAATAGAGTCCTCCAATTTTAAAACAATTTTCATTCCATATTTTGTTTGCGTTTTGTAGGCGCCGCTTATTAAATATTCCTTATTAGCTTCCATGTCCTTCATACTTTTCTTAAAATTGAGAAAATTAAAAGAATTAACTAATTCAATGATATTCATATTTATATGATATTGCTTATATTTGACTCCACCCCCAATCCGACCAATCCATTAATATTGTTTAAATATATTACCCAATAATTAAATAAAATGAGAAGACAACCCCCCTTCTCACTCTCACTCTTTTTATTCCTTCATAATAAAAAAAGAAAAAATTATTTATTAATATTTCTTTTATTTTATTAACTAAACCAAATAATAATAATATTACCAGCCCCAAACCAAAGCAAGAAAAAAAGGCATGATTTTTATTGTTTTATTCGTTATGTTTATTATTAAATTGGTTTATGATATTCTTATAAGTATTTAAATCCTTTGCAACATCTTCCATTGCATCATCGCTTTCAGCTTCACTACATAAATCGATTATATTATCTTTAATTACGCCTTCCAGCTCATCACATGTTTCCTCCTTCACACATTCCTCCACATCTTCAATTTCAATCCTCACTAACAAATTTGGCCAACTCACCACTGATAGTATTATTGGGTTTTCAGGGAGATGATCAGTGAAATATGAGTCTATCGCTTCCAACTCATAAAGTTTTGCCCCTCAGGTGTCCGTACCTTTAGAAAATCTTCTATTAAGTCTTCTCTTGATGCATCCCATATATCTGCTTCTAGCGATCTTTCTTCTTCTTCCTCGCATCATGATTCCTCAGATGTTCCTTCTTCATCAGCTCCCTCGGGGGATATTTTGTGGCTTGTCCCTTCATCTTCGGTAGGTTTTTCCTTCTTAGACCAATCGATATCATCCGACCAATCCATATTCTCTAAACCTTGAGCTTCTGTATGGATAATTAGTCCTTTGGCCACCAAATCGTTCTCCATTTTCGCTAAACTTTCCGGACTGAACCATTCCTCCTTTTCCCAAATCTGTGTTACAAAAGGGTCTTCCAAATTCTCCATAGATGACTCGTTCAAAACTTTTGAAGGCATGGTGTTGCTTATAATGATATCACTAAACAGATTGAACTCCTAAAAACGAATATTACTTTTATACACATAAATCCTTTCTCTTGTGGATTTTTTTAAGGTTGTCACCAATAAACTCATCTTACACTTGACGAATACCAAGATTCTTTCACTTAAACAATATTTTTAGAATAAATGTCAACCTTTTTCCGAATTTATTGACAATTAATTCATAATTCAAATATAAAAAAAATCTTTAGTATATCCCACACAAATCGTTAGCAAGAAAATTCCAAATAAAAAAAAAATCATAATTCATACACACTACACATTTGTAATGTAAAGAAATTAGGCGCCATCCTAAAAAAAGGTCATTTCGACACTGAGTCTTAACCAACACACACAAACATCCCCTAAAATATGCACGGTATTAACTGCAATAGAATGTCCCGTGGTTAATAAGTCATAAGCACCATCACACACACACACGCAACCACCTGCATCACCCGGTCAAAAGATCATCTTACTACAGTTCGTCTTAAACATTACGCACAATCATCCCCTAAAAAATATATTACACACCTACATTTTCGATGCTTAAACAAATCACGTATAAATCAAACGTCATTCACTGTATTTCACTCCACATTAATTATCCCCACTTCAGCCCGGCTACTGTATCCACATAAATGACCCCCATTTACACGTTCAAATCAAACATCGTGGAAAATAAGCCATAGACACGATCAATACAAATAAAAGGGATAACAATGACAACGCCTTGCCTTTGACATGCGTATTGATCACCTGCATTTGCCCCCGGTTACTAAATCCACATAAATTATCCCCAGCTAAATTTTGGCTATTAAATCCAGTACCAGCAACCCCCTTCTACTAATATCCAATAATTCACGCTTATAAAAGTGATCACAAATAATAGCTAAAAACGCCGAAAACTGAATATTTAAGGAGTTATAGCCATTTTAAAATATCCAATAAATCACGCTTTAAAAAGTGATCACTTATCACCGCTTATTAAATATTCCTTATTAGCTTCCATGTCCTTCATACTTTTCTTAAAGTTGAGAAAAGTAAAAGAATTAACTAATTCAGTGCAGGAATTCATCTAATAACACTTGTTTTTAAACTGTATGATATTCATAGCATGCATCTATGCATCTATTTATATGATATTGCTTATGTTAGACTCCACCCCCAATCCGACCCATCCATTAATATTGTTTAAATATATTACCCAATAATTAAATAAAATGAGAAGACAACCCCCCTTCTCACTCTCACTTTTTTTATTCCCTCATAATAAAAAAAGACAACAATTATTTATTCATATTTCCTTTATTTTATTAACAAAAATAAATAATAATAATAATTTTACCAGCCCCAAACCAAAGCAAGAAAAAAGGCATGATTTTTATTGTTTTATACGTTATGTTTATTATTAAATTGGTTTATGATATTCTTATAAGTATTTAAATCCTTTGCAACATCTTCCATTGCATCATCGCTTTCAACTTCACTACATAAATCGATTATATTATCTTTAATTACGCCTTCCAGCTCATCATATGTTTCCTCCTTCACACATTCCTCCGCATCTTCAATTTCAAACCTCACTAACAAATTTGGCCAACTCACCACTGATAGTATTATTGGGTTTTCAGGGAGATGACCAGTGAAATATGAGTCTGTCGCTTCCAACTCATAAAGTTTTGCCCCTCAGATGTCCGTATCCTTAGAAAATCTTCTATTAAGTCTTCTCTTGATGCATCCCATATATCTGCTTCTAGCGATCTTTCTTCTTCTTCCTCGCACCATGTTTCCTCAGATGTTCCTTCTTCATCAGCTCCCTCGGGGGATATTTTGTTGCTTGTCCCTTCATCTTCGGTAGGTGTTTCCTTCTTAGACCAATCGATATCATCCGACCAATCCATATTCTCTAAACCTTGAGCTTCTGTATGGATAATTAGTCCTTTGGCCACCAAATCGTTCTCCATTTTCGCTAAACTTTCCGGACTGAACCATTCCTCCTTTTCCCAAATCTGTGTTACAAAAAGGGTCTTCCAAATTCTGCATAGATGACTCGTTCAAAACTTTTGAAGGCATGGTGTTGCTTATAATGATATCACTAAACTGATTGAACTCCTAAAAACGAATATTACTTTTATACACATAAGTCCTTTCTCTTGTGGATTTTTTTTAAGGTTGTCACCAATAAACTCATCTTACACTTGACGAATAACTAGATTCTATCACTTAAAAAATATTTTTAGAATAAATGTCAACCTTTTTCCGAATTTATTGACAATTAATTCATTATTCAAATATAAAAAAAATCTTAAGTATATCGCACACAAATTGTTAGCAAGGAAATTCCAAATAAAAAAAAAATTGTAATTCATACACACTACACATTTGTAATGTAAAGAAGCTAGGCGCCATCATAAAAAAAGGTCATTTCGACACTGAGTGCGTCTTAAACAACACACACAAACATCCCCTAAAATATGCACGATATTAACTGCAATAGAATGCCCCGTGGTTGATAGGTCATTAGCACCATCACACACACACGCAACCACCTGCATCACCCGGTCAAAAGATCATCTTACTACAGTTCGTCTTAAACATTACACACAATCATCCCCTAGAAAAATATATATATTACACATACAATTTCTATGCTTAAACAAATCACGTATAAATCAAACGTCATTCACTGTATTTCACTCCACATTAATTATCCCCACTTCAGCCCGGCTACTGTATCCACATAAATGACCCCCATTTACACGTTCAAATCAAACATCGTGGAAAATAAGCCATAGACACGATCAATACAAATAAAAGGGATAACAATAACAACGCCTTGCCTTTGACATGCGTATTGATCACCTGCATTTGCCCCCGGTTACTAAATCCACATAAATTATCCCCATTTACCCGGCTACTGAATCCACATAAATTATGCCCATTTACACCACGTAAACAAATCACGTTCAAATCAAGCATCGTGGAAAATAAGCCATAGACACGATCAATACAAATAAAAGGGATAACAATAACAACGCCTTGCCTTTGACATGTGTATTGAACACCTCCACATCCCCCGGCTACTAAACCCGCATAAATTATCACCATTTTAGACCCTAATCATTCTATAGTGATATTAGTTGCTTAATTTTTGCTACATTTTGGCTATTAAATCCAGTACCAGCAACCCCCTTCTACTAATATCCAATAATTCACGCTTATAAATGTGATCACAAATAATAGCTAAAAAAGCCGAAAACTCAATATTTAAGGAGTTATAGCCACTTTAAAATATCCAATAAATCACGCTTTAAAAAGTGATCACTTATCACCGCTTATTAAATATTCCTTATTAGCTTCCATGTCCTTCATACTTTTCTTAAAGTTGAGAAAAGTAAAAGAATTAACTAATTCAGTGCAGGAATTCATCTAATAACACTTGTTTTTAAACTGTATGATATTCATAGCATGTTGCATCTATTTATATGATATTGCTTATGTTAGACTCCACCCCCAATCCGACCCATCCATTAATATTGTTTAAATATATTACCCAATAATTAAATAAAATGAGAAGACAACCCCCCTTCTCACTCTCACTTTTTTTATTCCCTCATAATAAAAAAAGACAACAATTATTTATTCATATTTCCTTTATTTTAATAACAAAAATAAATAATAATAATAATTTTACCAGCCCCAAACCATAGCAAGAAAAAAAGGCATGATTTTTATTGTTTTATACGTTATGTTTATTATTAAATTGGTTTATGATATTCTTATAAGTATTTAAATCCTTTGCAACATCTTCCGTTGCATCATCGCTGTCAGCTTCACTACATAAATCGATTATATTATCTTTAATTACGCCTTCCAGCTCATCATATATTTCCTCCTTCACACATTCCTCCGCATCTTCAATTTCAATCCTCACTAACAAATTTGGCCAACTCACCACTGATAGTATTATTGGGTTTTCAGGGAGATGACCAGTGAAATATGAGTCTGTCGCTTCCAACTCATAAAGTTTTGCCCCTCAGGTGTCCGTACCCTTAGAAAATCTTCTATTAAGTCTTCTCTTGATGCATCCCATATATCTGCTTCTAGCGATCTTTCTTCTTCTTCCTCGCACCATGTTTCCTCAGATGTTCCTTCTTCATCAGCTCCCTCGGGGGATATTTTGTTGCTTGTCCCTTCATCTTCGGTAGGTGTTTCCTTCTTAGACCAATCGATATCATCCGACCAATCCATATTCTCTAAACCTTGAGCTTCTGTATGGATAATTAGTCCTTTGGCCAGCAAATCGTTCTCCATTTTCGCTAAACTTTCCGGGCTGAACCATTCCTCCTTTTCCCAAATCTGTGTTACAAAAGGGTCTTCCAAATTCTCCATAGATGACTCGTTCAAAACTTTTGAAGGCATGGTGTATAATGATATTACTAAACTGATTGAACTCCTAAAAACGAATATTACTTTTATACACATAAGACCTTTCTCTTGTGGATTTTTTTAAGGTTGTCACCAATAAACTCATCTTACACTTGACGAATAACTAGATTCTATCACTTAAAAAATATTTTTAGAATAAATGTCAACCTTTTTCCGAATGTATTGACAATTAATTCATTATTCAAATATAAAAAAAATCTTAAGTATATCGCACACAAATTGTTAGCAAGGCAATTCCAAATAAAAAACCAGTAAAGAAAGTCTTCAAGTCGGGCGGGGCCGACTTTATGATACCCTACACCACTTTGCTAATTAAGTAGAGCTCCACATAACAATTAAAAGTTTATATGGGAGAATTCAATCATACACGCTATGATTATAATTATAATTTAAAGTTCAAAGGACTAAATATGCCGAAGCATTTGTATCTTTTATATTCGGAATTGTATTGCCCATTTGGTGCACAATTAATTAGAAATCGGATAAAGATATATATGGGAGCTATATCCAAATCTGAACCGATCTCGATAAAATTTGGCAAAGATATTTCTGAGCTGTATTTGATATATTTCCCTGAATATCATTGTTACGGAGTGCATATTACGGTTGTGGGTAACAAATATAAAAAATCGGATGAATAATATATATGGAAGCTATAGCTATATCTAAACCAATCTTCACCAAATTTGACATACTAGCTTCTGGACTCAATTCGGTCGTAAGTGCCAAATTCCATCCCATTTGGACAAATATTAGACGTTTGGTGCACAATAAAAGGTAAATCGGACGAAGTTATATATGGGAACTATATCCAAATCTGAACCGATCTCGATAAAATTTAGCAAAGGTATTTCTGAGCTGCATTTGATATATTTCCCCAAATATTGTTGTTACAGAGTGCATATTACGGCGGCGGTGGACAAAAATAACAAATCGGATGAAAAATATATATGGGAGCTATAGCTATATCTGAACCGATTTCGATCAAATTTGGCATACTTATTTTCAGGTCCAATCTGATCGTACGTGCAAAATTCCATACAATTCGGGCTGATATTACACGTTTGGTGCACAATAAAAGGCAAATCGGACGAAGATATATATGGGAGCTATATCTAAATTTTTACCGATTATCTCCAATTTCAATAGGGTTCGTCCTTGGGCCAAACAAAAGATCTTTGCAAAATTTCATCTGGATCGGGCAATAAATGCGACCTGTACTTTGTTTACAAAAATACATGGACAGACGGACGGACGGACGGACGGACGGACAGACGGACGGACGGACGGACAGACGGACGGACGGACATGCATAAATCGACTTAGAATGTGATTCTATGCAGATCATCAAAAGGAACTATGGGTCTATTTCGTTTCCTTCTGCCTGTTACAAACAAATGCACAAAGACATAATACCCTAACCACCTTGTGGTGTAGGGTATAAAAATCGTAATTCATACACACTACACATTTGTAATGTAAAGAAGTTAGGCGCCATCCTAAAAAAAGGTCATTTCGACACTGAGTGCGTCTTAAACAACACACACAAACATCCCCTAAAATATGCACGATATTAACTGCAATAGAATGTCCCGTGGTTAATAAGTCATAAGCACCATCACACACACACACGCAACCACCTGCATCACCCGGTCAAAAGATCATCTTACTACAGTTCGTCTTAAACATTACACACAATAATCCCCTAAAAAAAATATATTACACACCTACAAATCACGTATAAATCAAACGTCATGAAAAAATAAGTCATAGGCAATGCATTGAACACTGCATTTCATTCCACATTAATTATCCCCACTTCAGCCCGGCTACTGTATCCACATAAATGACCCCCATTTACACGTTCAAATCAAACATCGTGGAAAATAAGCCATAGACACGATCAATACAAATAAAAGGGATAACAATAACAACGCTTTGCCTTTGACATGCGTATTGAACACCTCCATTTCCCCCGGCTACTAAACCCGCATAAATTATCCCCATTTCAGACCCTAATCATTCTATAGTGATACTAGTTGCTTAATTTTAGCTAAATTTTGGCTATTAAATCCAGTACCAGCAACCCCCTTCTACTAATATCAAATAATTCACGCTTATAAAAGTGATCACAAATAATAGCTAAAAACACAGAAAACTCAATATTTAAGGAGTTATAGCCATTTTAAAATATCCTATAAATCACGCTTTAAAAAGTGATCACTTATCACCGCTTATTAAATATTCCTTATTAGCTTCCATGTCCTTCATACTTTTCTTAAAGTTGAGAAAAGTAAAAGAATTAACTAATTCAGTGCAGGAATTCATCTAATAACACTTGTTTTTAAACTGTATGATATTCATAGCATGCATCTATGCATCTATTTATATGATATTGCTTATGTTAGACTCCACCCCCAATCCGACCCATCCATTAATATTGTTTAAATATATTACACAATAATTAAATAAAATGAGAAGACAACCCCCCTTCTCACTCTCACTTTTTTTATTCCCTCATAATAAAAAAAGACAACAATTATTTATTCATATTTCTTTTATTTTATTAACAAAAATAAATAATAATAATAATTTTACCAGCCCCAAACCAAAGCAAGAAAAAAAGGCATGATTTTTATTGTTTTATACGTTATGTTTATTATTAAATTGGTTTATGATATTCTTATAAGTATTTAAATCCTTTGCAACATCTTCCATTGCATCATCGTTTTCAGCTTCACTACATAAATCGATTATATTATCTTTAATTACGCCTTCCAGCTCATCATATGTTTCCTCCTTCACACATTCCTCCGCATCTTCAATTTCAATCCTCACTAACAAATTTGGCCAACTCACCACTAATAGTATTATTGGGTTTTCACGGAGATGATCAGTGAAATATGAGTCTGTCGCTTCCAACTCATAAAGTTTTGCCCCTCAGGTGTCCGTACCCTTAGAAAATCTTTTATTAAGTCTTCTCTTGATGCATCCCATATATCTGCTTCTAGCGATCTTTCTTCTTCCTCGCACCATGTTTCCTCAGATGTTCCTTCTTCATCAGCTCCCTCGGGGGATATTTTGTTGCTTGTCCCTTCATCTTCGGTAGGTGTTTCCTTCTTAGACCAATCGATATCATCCGACCAATCCATATTCTCTAAACCTTGAGCTTCTGTATGGATAGTTAGTCCTTTGGCCACCAAATCGTTCTCCATTTCGCTAAACTTTCCGGGCTGAACCATTCCTCCTTTTCCCAAATCTGTGTTACAAAAGGGTCTTCCAAATTCTGCATAGATGACTCGTTCAAAACTTTTGAAGGCATGGTGTTGCTTATAATGATATCACTAAACTGATTGAACTCCTAAAAACGAATATTACTTTTATACTCATAAGTCCTTTCTCTTGTGGATTTTTTTTAAGGTTGTCACCAATAAACTCTTCTTACACTTGACGAATACCAAGATTATATCACTTAAACAATATTTTTAGAATAAATGTCAACCTTTTTCCGAATTTATTGACAATTAATTCATAATTCACATATAAAAAAAAATCTTAAGTATATCGCACACAAATTGTTAGCAAGGAAATACCAAATAAAAAAAAATCATAATTCATACACACTACACATTTGTAATGTAAAGAAGTTAGGCGCCATCCTAAAAAAAGGTCATTTCGACACTGAGTGCGTCTTAAACAACACACACAAACATCCCCTAAAATATGCACGATATTAACTGCAATAGAATGTCCCGTGGTTAATAAGTCATAAGCACCATCACTCACACACACGCAACCACCTGCATCACCCGGTCAAAAGATCATCTTACTACAGTTCGTCTTAAACATTACACACAATAATCCCCTAAAAAAAATATATTACACACCTACAAATCACGTATAAATCAAACGTCATGAAAAAATAAGTCATAGGCAATGCATTGAACACTGCATTTCATTCCACATTAATTATCCCCACTTCAGCCCGGCTACTGTATCCACATAAATGACCCCCATTTACACGTTCAAATCAAACATCGTGGAAAATAAGCCATAGACACGATCAATACAAATAAAAGGGATAACAATAACAACGCTTTGCCTTTGGCATGCGTATTGAACACCTCCATTTCCCCCGGCTACTAAACCCGCAAAAATTATCCCCATTTCAAACCCTAATCATTCTATAGTGATACTAGTTGCTTAATGTTAGCTAAATTTTGGCTATTAAATCCAGTACCAGCAACCCCCTTCTACTAATATCAAATAATTCACGCTTATAAAAGTGATCACAAATAATAGCTAAAAACGCCGAAAACTCAATATTTAAGGAGTTATAGCCATTTTAAAATATCCTATAAATCACGCTTTAAAAAGTGATCACTTATCACCGCTTATTAAATATTCCTTATTAGCTTCCATGTCCTTCATACTTTTCTTAAAGTTGAGAAAAGTAAAAGAATTAACTAATTCAGTGCAGGAATTCATCTAATAACACTTGTTTTTAAACTGTATGATATTCATAGCATGCATCTATGCATCTATTTATATGATATTGCTTATGTTAGACTCCACCCCCAATCCGACCCATCCATTAATATTGTTTAAATATATTACCCAATAATTAAATAAAATGAGAAGACAACCCCCCTTCTCACTCTCACTTTTTTTATTCCCTCATAATAAAAAAAGACAACAATTATTTATTCATATTTCTTTTATTTTATTAACAAAAATAAATAATAATAATAATTTTACCATGATTTTACCATGGCATGATTTTTATTGTTTTATACGTTATGTTTATTATTAAATTGGTTTATGATATTCTTATAAGTATTTAAATCCTTTGCAACATCTTCCATTGCATCATCGCTTTCAGCTTCACTACATAAATCGATTATATTATCTTTAATTACGCCTTCCAGCTCATCATATGTTTCCTCCTTCACACATTCCTCCGCATCTTCAATTTCAATCCTCACTAACAAATTTGGCCAACTCACCACTAATAGTATTATTGGGTTTTCACGGAGATGATCAGTGAAATATGAGTCTGTCGCTTCCAACTCATAAAGTTTTGCCCCTCAGGTGTCCGTACCCTTAGAAAATCTTTTATTAAGTCTTCTCTTGATGCATCCCATATATCTGCTTCTAGCGATCTTTCTTCTTCCTCGCACCATGTTTCCTCAGATGTTCCTTCTTCATCAGCTCCCTCGGGGGATATTTTGTTGCTTGTCCCTTCATCTTCGGTAGGTGTTTCCTTCTTAGACCAATCGATATCATCCGACCAATCCATATTCTCTAAACCTTGAGCTTCTGTATGGATAGTTAGTCCTTTGGCCACCAAATCGTTCTCCATTTCGCTAAACTTTCCGGGCTGAACCATTCCTCCTTTTCCCAAATCTGTGTTACAAAAGGGTCTTCCAAATTCTGCATAGATGACTCGTTCAAAACTTTTGAAGGCATGGTGTTGCTTATAATGATATCACTAAACTGATTGAACTCCTAAAAACGAATATTACTTTCATACTCATAAGTCCTTTCTCTTGTGGATTTTTTTTAAGGTTGTCACCAATAAACTCTTCTTACACTTGACGAATACCAAGATTATATCACTTAAACAATATTTTTAGAATAAATGTCAACCTTTTTCCGAATTTATTGACAATTAATTCATAATTCACATATAAAAAAAAAATCTTAAGTATATCGCACACAAATTGTTAGCAAGGAAATACCAAATAAAAAAAAATCATAATTCATACACACTACACATTTGTAATGTAAAGAAGTTAGGCGCCATCCTAAAAAAAGGTCATTTCGACACTGAGTGCGTCTTAAACAACACACACAAACATCCCCTAAAATATGCACGATATTAACTGCAATAGAATGTCCCGTGGTTAATAAGTCATAAGCACCATCACATACACACTCGCGCAACCACCTGGATCACCCGGTCAAAAGATCATCTTACTACAGTTCGTCTTAAACATTACACACAATAATCCCCTAAAAAAAATATATATTACACACCTACAAATCACGTATAAATCAAACGTCATGAAAAAATAAGTCATAGGCAATGCATTGAACAATGCATTTCACTCCACATTAATTATCCCCACTTCAGCCCGGCTACTGTGTCCACATAAATGACCCCCATTTACACGTTCAAATCAAACATCGTGGAAAATAAGCCATAGACACGATCAATACAAATAAAAGGGATAACAATAACAACGCTTTGCCTTTGACATGCGTATTGAACACCTCCATTTCCCCCGGCTACTAAACCCGCATAAATTATCCCCATTTCAGACCCTAATCATTCTATAGTGATACTAGTTGCTTAATTTTAGCTAAATTTTGGCTATTAAATCCAGTACCAGCAACCCCCTTCTACTAATATCAAATAATTCACGCTTATAAAAGTGATCACAAATAATAGCTAAAAACGCCGAAAACTCAATATTTAAGGAGTTATAGCCATTTTAAAATATCCTATAAATCACGCTTTAAAAAGTGATCACTTATCACCGCTTATTAAATATTCCTTATTAGCTTCCATGTCCTTCATACTTTTCTTAAAGTTGAGAAAAGTAAAAGAATTAACTAATTCAGTGCAGGAATTCATCTAATAACACTTGTTTTTAAACTGTATGATATTCATAGCATGCATCTATGCATCTATTTATATGATATTGCTTATGTTAGACTCCACCCCCAATCCGACCCATCCATTAATATTGTTTAAATATATTACACAATAATTAAATAAAATGAGAAGACAACCCCCCTTCTCACTCTCACTTTTTTTATTCCCTCATAATAAAAAAAAGACAACAATTATTTATTCATATTTCTTTTATTTTATTAACAAAAATAAATAATAATAATAATTTTACCAGCCCCAAACCAAAGCAAGAAAAAAAGGCATGATTTTTATTGTTTTATACGTTATGTTTATTATTAAATTGGTTTATGATATTCTTATAAGTATTTAAATCCTTTGCAACATCTTCCATTGCATCATCGTTTTCAGCTTCACTACATAAATCGATTATATTATCTTTAATTACGCCTTCCAGCTCATCATATGTTTCCTCCTTCACACATTCCTCCGCATCTTCAATTTCAATCCTCACTAACAAATTTGGCCAACTCACCACTAATAGTATTATTGGGTTTTCACGGAGATGATCAGTGAAATATGAGTCTGTCGCTTCCAACTCATAAAGTTTTGCCCCTCAGGTGTCCGTACCCTTAGAAAATCTTTTATTAAGTCTTCTCTTGATGCATCCCATATATCTGCTTCTAGCGATCTTTCTTCTTCCTCGCACCATGTTTCCTCAGATGTTCCTTCTTCATCAGCTCCCTCGGGGGATATTTTGTTGCTTGTCCCTTCATCTTCGGTAGGTGTTTCCTTCTTAGACCAATCGATATCATCCGACCAATCCATATTCTCTAAACCTTGAGCTTCTGTATGGATAGTTAGTCCTTTGGCCACCAAATCGTTCTCCATTTCGCTAAACTTTCCGGGCTGAACCATTCCTCCTTTTCCCAAATCTGTGTTACAAAAGGGTCTTCCAAATTCTGCATAGATGACTCGTTCAAAACTTTTGAAGGCATGGTGTTGCTTATAATGATATCACTAAACTGATTGAACTCCTAAAAACGAATATTACTTTTATACTCATAAGTCCTTTCTCTTGTGGATTTTTTTTAAGGTTGTCACCAATAAACTCTTCTTACACTTGACGAATACCAAGATTATATCACTTAAACAATATTTTTAGAATAAATGTCAACCTTTTTCCGAATTTATTGACAATTAATTCATAATTCACATATAAAAAAAATCTTAAGTATATCGCACACAAATTGTTAGCAAGGAAATACCAAATAAAAAAAAATCATAATTCATACACACTACACATTTGTAATGTAAAGAAGTTAGGCGCCATCCTAAAAAAAGGTCATTTCGACACTGAGTGCGTCTTAAACAACACACACAAACATCCCCTAAAATATGCACGATATTAACTGCAATAGAATGTCCCGTGGTTAATAAGTCATAAGCACCATCACTCACACACACGCAACCACCTGCATCACCCGGTCAAAAGATCATCTTACTACAGTTCGTCTTAAACATTACACACAATAATCCCCTAAAAAAAAATATATTACACACCTACAAATCACGTATAAATCAAACGTCATGAAAAAATAAGTCATAGGCAATGCATTGAACACTGCATTTCATTCCACATTAATTATCCCCACTTCAGCCCGGCTACTGTATCCACATAAATGACCCCCATTTACACGTTCAAATCAAACATCGTGGAAAATAAGCCATAGACACGATCAATACAAATAAAAGGGATAACAATAACAACGCTTTGCCTTTGGCATGCGTATTGAACACCTCCATTTCCCCCGGCTACTAAACCCGCAAAAATTATCCCCATTTCAAACCCTAATCATTCTATAGTGATACTAGTTGCTTAATGTTAGCTAAATTTTGGCTATTAAATCCAGTACCAGCAACCCCCTTCTACTAATATCAAATAATTCACGCTTATAAAAGTGATCACAAATAATAGCTAAAAACGCCGAAAACTCAATATTTAAGGAGTTATAGCCATTTTAAAATATCCTATAAATCACGCTTTAAAAAGTGATCACTTATCACCGCTTATTAAATATTCCTTATTAGCTTCCATGTCCTTCATACTTTTCTTAAAGTTGAGAAAAGTAAAAGAATTAACTAATTCAGTGCAGGAATTCATCTAATAACACTTGTTTTTAAACTGTATGATATTCATAGCATGCATCTATGCATCTATTTATATGATATTGCTTATGTTAGACTCCACCCCCAATCCGACCCATCCATTAATATTGTTTAAATATATTACCCAATAATTAAATAAAATGAGAAGACAACCCCCCTTCTCACTCTCACTTTTTTTATTCCCTCATAATAAAAAAAGACAACAATTATTTATTCATATTTCTTTTATTTTATTAACAAAAATAAATAATAATAATAATTTTACCATGATTTTACCATGGCATGATTTTTATTGTTTTATACGTTATGTTTATTATTAAATTGGTTTATGATATTCTTATAAGTATTTAAATCCTTTGCAACATCTTCCATTGCATCATCGCTTTCAGCTTCACTACATAAATCGATTATATTATCTTTAATTACGCCTTCCAGCTCATCATATGTTTCCTCCTTCACACATTCCTCCGCATCTTCAATTTCAATCCTCACTAACAAATTTGGCCAACTCACCACTAATAGTATTATTGGGTTTTCACGGAGATGATCAGTGAAATATGAGTCTGTCGCTTCCAACTCATAAAGTTTTGCCCCTCAGGTGTCCGTACCCTTAGAAAATCTTTTATTAAGTCTTCTCTTGATGCATCCCATATATCTGCTTCTAGCGATCTTTCTTCTTCCTCGCACCATGTTTCCTCAGATGTTCCTTCTTCATCAGCTCCCTCGGGGGATATTTTGTTGCTTGTCCCTTCATCTTCGGTAGGTGTTTCCTTCTTAGACCAATCGATATCATCCGACCAATCCATATTCTCTAAACCTTGAGCTTCTGTATGGATAGTTAGTCCTTTGGCCACCAAATCGTTCTCCATTTCGCTAAACTTTCCGGGCTGAACCATTCCTCCTTTTCCCAAATCTGTGTTACAAAAGGGTCTTCCAAATTCTGCATAGATGACTCGTTCAAAACTTTTGAAGGCATGGTGTTGCTTATAATGATATCACTAAACTGATTGAACTCCTAAAAACGAATATTACTTTCATACTCATAAGTCCTTTCTCTTGTGGATTTTTTTTAAGGTTGTCACCAATAAACTCTTCTTACACTTGACGAATACCAAGATTATATCACTTAAACAATATTTTTAGAATAAATGTCAACCTTTTTCCGAATTTATTGACAATTAATTCATAATTCACATATAAAAAAAAAATCTTAAGTATATCGCACACAAATTGTTAGCAAGGAAATACCAAATAAAAAAAAATCATAATTCATACACACTACACATTTGTAATGTAAAGAAGTTAGGCGCCATCCTAAAAAAAGGTCATTTCGACACTGAGTGCGTCTTAAACAACACACACAAACATCCCCTAAAATATGCACGATATTAACTGCAATAGAATGTCCCGTGGTTAATAAGTCATAAGCACCATCACATACACACTCGCGCAACCACCTGGATCACCCGGTCAAAAGATCATCTTACTACAGTTCGTCTTAAACATTACACACAATAATCCCCTAAAAAAAATATATATTACACACCTACAAATCACGTATAAATCAAACGTCATGAAAAAATAAGTCATAGGCAATGCATTGAACAATGCATTTCACTCCACATTAATTATCCCCACTTCAGCCCGGCTACTGTGTCCACATAAATGACCCCCATTTACACGTTCAAATCAAACATCGTGGAAAATAAGCCATAGACACGATCAATACAAATAAAAGGGATAACAATAACAACGCTTTGCCTTTGACATGCGTATTGAACACCTCCATTTCCCCCGGCTACTAAACCCGCATAAATTATCCCCATTTCAGACCCTAATCATTCTATAGTGATACTAGTTGCTTAATTTTAGCTAAATTTTGGCTATTAAATCCAGTACCAGCAACCCCCTTCTACTAATATCAAATAATTCACGCTTATAAAAGTGATCACAAATAATAGCTAAAAACGCCGAAAACTCAATATTTAAGGAGTTATAGCCATTTTAAAATATCCTATAAATCACGCTTTAAAAAGTGATCACTTATCACCGCTTATTAAATATTCCTTATTAGCTTCCATGTCCTTCATACTTTTCTTAAAGTTGAGAAAAGTAAAAGAATTAACTAATTCAGTGCAGGAATTCATCTAATAACACTTGTTTTTAAACTGTATGATATTCATAGCATGCATCTATGCATCTATTTATATGATATTGCTTATGTTAGACTCCACCCCCAATCCGACCCATCCATTAATATTGTTTAAATATATTACCCAATAATTAAATAAAATGAGAAGACAACCCCCCTTCTCACTCTCACTTTTTTTATTCCCTCATAATAAAAAAAGACAACAATTATTTATTCATATTTCTTTTATTTTATTAACAAAAATAAATAATAATAATAATTTTACCAGCCCCAAACCAAAGCAAGAAAAAAGGCATGCTTTTTATTGTTTTATACGTTATGTTTATTATTAAATTGGTTTATGATATTCTTATAAGTATTTAAATCCTTTGCAACATCTTCCATTGCATCATCGCTTTCAGCTTCACTACATAAATCGATTATATTATCTTTAATTACGCCTTCCAGCTCATCATATGTTTCCTCCTTCACACATTCCTCCGCATCTTCAATTTCAATCCTCACTAACAAATTTGGCCAACTCACCACTAATAGTATTATTGGGTTTTCACGGAGATGATCAGTGAAATATGAGTCAGTCGCTTCCAACTCATAAAGTTTTGCCCCTCAGGTGTCCGTACCCTTAGAAAATCTTTTATTAAGTCTTCTCTTGATGCATCCCATATATCTGCTTCTAGCGATCTTTCTTCTTCCTCGCACCATGTTTCCTCAGATGTTCCTTCTTCATCAGCTCCCTCGGGGGATATTTTGTTGCTTGTCCCTTCATCTTCGGTAGGTGTTTCCTTCTTAGACCAATCGATATCATCCGACCAATCCATATTCTCTAAACCTTGAGCTTCTGTATGGATAGTTAGTCCTTTGGCCACCAAATCGTTCTCCATTTCGCTAAACTTTCCGGGCTGAACCATTCCTCCTTTTCCCAAATCTGTGTTACAAAAGGGTCTTCCAAATTCTGCACAGATGACTCGTTCAAAACTTTTGAAGGCATGGTGTTGCTTATAATGATATCACTAAACTGATTGAACTCCTAAAAACGAATATTACTTTTATACTCATAAGTCCTTTCTCATGTGGATTTTTTTTAAGGTTGTCACCAATAAACTCTTCTTACACTTGACGAATACCAAGATTATATCACTTAAACAATATTTTTAGAATAAATGTCAACCTTTTTCCGAATTTATTGACAATTAATTCATAATTCACATATAAAAAAAATCTTAAGTATATCGCACACAAATTGTTAGCAAGGAAATACCAAATAAAAAAAAATCATAATTCATACACACTACACATTTGTAATGTAAAGAAGTTAGGCGCCATCCTAAAAAAAGGTCATTTCGACACTGAGTGCGTCTTAAACAACACACACAAACATCCCCTAAAATATGCACGATATTAACTGCAATAGAATGTCCCGTGGTTAATAAGTCATAAGCACCATCACATACACACTCGCGCAACCACCTGGATCACCCGGTCAAAAGATCATCTTACTACAGTTCGTCTTAAACATTACACACAATAATCCCCTAAAAAAAAATATATTACACACCTACAAATCACGTATAAATCAAACGTCATGAAAAAATAAGTCATAGGCAATGCATTGAACAATGCATTTCACTCCACATTAATTATCCCCACTTCAGCCCGGCTACTGTGTCCACATAAATGACCCCCATTTACACGATCAAATCAAACATCGTGGAAAATAAGCCATAGATACGATCAATACAAATAAAAGGGATAACAATAACAACGCTTTGCCTTTGACATGCGTATTGAACACCTCCATTTCCCCCGGCTACTAAACCCGCATAAATTATCCCCATTTCAGACCCTAATCATTCTATAGTGATACTAGTTGCTTAATTTTAGCTAAATTTTGGCTATTAAATCCAGTACCAGTGATCACAAATAGTAGCTAAATAAAGAATCCAATAATTCGCGCTTATAAAAGCGATCACAAATAATAGCTAAAAAAGCGGAAAACTCAATATTTAAGGAGTTATGGCCATTTTAAAATATCCAACGCTTATAAAAGTGATCACCAATGATAGCTAAAAAAGCCAAAAACTCAATATTTAAGGAGTTATGGCCTTTTTAAGATATCGAATAATTCACGCTTTAAAAAGTGATCACAAATAAGAGCTAAAAACGCCGAAAACTCTATATTTAAGGAGTTATGGCCATTTTAAATTATCCAATAATTCACCCTCATAAAAGTGATCAAAAATAATAGCTAAAAACGCCGAAAACTCAATATTTAATATATCCAATAATTCACAGTAGTAGTGTTCTGGGGGAGGAAGTGGCAAATAATATAAAATTTTACGACCTAGGACTTCCGCTTACAAGATGCGTCCATGAGTAAGAACACTTGCGCCCCTAGAAAGAAATTTGTCTCAAGTTGTTGTTTTTCCTATTATGTTAGCGTGGACACATCCCTACAGTCGGATGCGCATGCTCATGCATTTGATCGTAAAATGTCAGAATTTCAAGAAAGAGATTCTGGCTGGGATTTAGAGAAAGTCGTAAAGCTCAATATGAATATATATAAAGCTAATTTAACTCGTGGCTCCCAGTTCTTGAAGATACCGCTCTCTTTATCAAAAAAGAATGCCTGTCTTAACATTAGAAATCACGATGAATTTTGCTTCAAATGGTGTATTGTGGCAGCTTTATCGCATGTGATAAAACTAATCCGCAATCATATAATATTAATATAACCTAAGATATTATATACTTGCCATCCGGGAAGATATTGAATTTTAGAGGACTTAGTTTCTCTATGGCGATAAAAAATATCAAGGATTTTGAGGCTAATAATGAAGATATTAGTATTAATGTCTTCGGCTATGAATGAAATCAGATAGTTGGACCCTACTATATTAACCCAAAACGAAGGAATCATTATATTAACTTGATGCTTCTTCATGAGGGCGACAAGTTCCACTACATATTGATTATGGATATGTCACGGTAAGTTAAAATAGCACAGAAATATACTATTAAATATGATAAATAATGAACACATGAATGCAATCTCAAATATCGTGTGTCAAAATTTATACCAATATTCTTTCACAATTATTCCAAATACGATTGCCATTTATTCTTCAAAGAATTAATGCAGTGTGATGGAGACATTGATGTAATTCCTTTAAATAAAGTTTAATGTGTCAACGTCATTTTTTATTAACATGAAAAATGATTTCAATGAAATGGCTGATCATAATTCTTCGGTGAATTCGAAAAACAAATGGCGGAATAAATTTGAACTGAGGTTCTTGGACAGTTTTCGTTTATGTCTTCCAGTTTGGATAGTTTAGCTAAAAATGTACCTAAAAACGCATTTCAAGCTGTTCGTACACAGTTTCCAAATGATGCTGAGTTCAATCTGCTAACTAGGAAAGGAATTTTTCCTTATGAATACGTGTCTTCATTAGACAAATTATATGAACGACAATTGCCGGCACGAAATGAATTTTACAACAGGTTGAATGACAGTGAGTTTTCGCTAGATGATTATGGACATGCGCAGAATGTATGGAGAGACTTTGAATGTCAAACTGTCAAAGATTATACGGAGTTTTATTTAAAAACAGATTCCTTATTATTGGCTGATGTGTTCGAAAACTTTCGAAGTTTATGCCTCCGTCACCATGGACTTGATCCTTGCCAGTATTTCACAGTGCCATCACTATCTTGAGATGCCATGTTGCTGTGCACAGGTGTTGAATTAGAGCTATTTACAGGTATTAACATGTATAATTTCTGTAAAAATGGAATTAGAGGTGGACTTACACAATGTTCAAATAGACACTCGGTAGGCAATAGTAAACATACTGCGGACTATGACCCTAGTAAACCCGAGGTGAATATCCAACTCAAGAAGAGTTGGAACAATTCAATGACGTCAGTAAAATATTAGCGATTCCTAATGAATCACCAAAAGGTTATTTCTTTAATGTGGACTTAGAATATCCACAAAATCTACATGACAAACACAATGATTTACCCTTTTGTCCTGAATCCAAATGTGTTGGTGGCTGCAAGATCAAAAAGTTGATTGCAGATTTGAATGACAAAATCTCTTACACCATTGATTATAGCGTGCTTGAACAATGTATCCAGCATAACTTAATTCTTAAAAAAGTCAATAGCTGTTTACAGTTTACACAATCTAACTGGCTTGCAGCATACATAATGAAAAATGACAATCTCAGAGCACAAGCCACAGATGCTTTCGCAAATTGTTTTTTATAAATTTATAAATAATTCTGTTTATGGCAAAACAATGGAAAATGTGGACAAAAAGAAAATCGTAGAAATAAGAAACCATTCAAAACAAATTTCATAGTCTAACTTTTCAGATGAAATGGTGGCAATTCAAATGAACAAAGTGAGGGTGAAATATGATAAGCCTATATACCTTGGGTTTTTTATTTTAGAGTTATCAAAATGGGTCATGCATGATTTCCTGTATGATTTTTTAAAAGTAAAGTTTGGAGATGACTTCATATTATATTAAATGGATACTGATTCCTTCATACTAACTTTCACTAACCGCAACCTCTTTGCTGAACTATCACGAAAGGAAATACTGCCTAGATTTGACACATCAGATTTTCCGCCATCCAACCCATATAATATACCACTTCTCAATAAAAAAGTAATAGGAATGAAGGACGAGAACTGCGGAAAGACGGTATCGGAATTTGTAGGCCTTAGACCAAAAATGTACGCTATAAAAGAGGTAAAGAAATCAAAGGGTGTTAAAAAATCTGTTATGAAGCAGTACACCATTAACGCGTATAGGGATTGTCTGTACAATCAAATAAAATATTATAATATGTATAAATTTAGATCGAGGAAACATGAGATATACACAGACAATATAACTAAAGTGTGTCTCAGTTTCCAAGATGATAAAAGATTTATACGAGAAGATGGTGTAAGCATGTATGCTTGGGGCCATTATAAAATAAAAAATGATAATGAGGTGAATTCCGTGGTTCCAATGGAACTAGATTTTCATGCTGAAAATGTAAGCGATAATTCTATTTTTGAATTAATCGCAAATGTAAATAGTAATGATGTTACAGATTTAGAAAAAATAAGTATTTCTAATTTTCCTACAGAATTAGATGTAGATATAAGTAACATACCCCCTGTAAATACAATAGATATTCCTATAGACGGGGATGACAATATTAAAAAATTCTTTCCCATCATCAGATTGCAAATTCTTGGGAATTCGTCCCATTTTCAATATTTTTTCAAATGCTGTACAAACTTCCAAGGCGTTTTAAGATTTGAGCGTTTTAGCCCGTGCATATTTTGAAAAAGTATCAATCACTGTTAGCATAAACCTGTATCCCCTGTTTGCTTTAGGATAGTTGCCCATTTCAACTAAATCAGCTGCCCTCCGCCTTTCAAATTTTTTTCTTGCATAAGTGTGAAGTTCATTCACTATTCCTCGTTTTTCCATCTTTTATTAAATCTATTATCTTACACTGTATGAGTAAATGTAGTTCTCGATAAAAGGTCATAAAGTTCATTTAACGTGTGTTTTAAACGCGATATTTCTTCTCTTATATTGGAACACTCTTGAAATACGTTTTTCTTTAATATTTCTTGTAGGTTCTTGTTTTGCGAATGTACGTATGCTTGGTTGACCGCATCCGATTCTCCCGCCGGGGGAGCCAAGTTTTTAATCCTCTTTTGTATGTCCAAATTGTTATCTTCATCAATATTGATTCCCAGCACTCTCGAAACATTTCCCTTAATTGTGGCTGAAGTATATTTTAGATGATAATGATGACCAAACTTATCCACAGTCATTGATTTTGTAATTCAGGTGATTAATAAATTATATTTCCCTCTCTCAGTTCCTCGATAATAGAAACAATCGCATTAGTATGATTATTATTTCCGGCTTGTTGTGATGCTAGCATCAGCTTTAATCGTTCTATTAATTCATTAGGATCGTCCTAGTATATATAGTTCGGTTTATGGAAATTTACTCTCATTAGGCCTTTGCCGCTGTGAGTATCATCCATCAAGTGTTTAATAACACGTTTATATTTATATCCTCTGTTGGATTTGATTCGTTCATTATGTTTAAAGTTTACTTTATGTGCGTTAGAGTCCAGCAAAAATTTTTTATATATTTCTAATTCTGACGCGTCATTATTTTTAGGTTTTCGATAAAACAGTAGTTCAAATAGACCCCGTGTAAATGCCCAATGTTGATTTTCAATAATTATTTTCTGATCATCAACTTTTGATGGGTTGTCCCCAAATTTCCATTCTCCGTGAATATCTTTGTGTGGTCCATATACCGTATCCAATTTTTTGTTTTTTTTAAAGAGAAACGTCAACGGTATCATCATTGTCTGTATAAAATGTGTCGTCTTTTGAATCCGACTCATCGGTTTCCTCCCATAACATTTTAGGTTCTGGCTTAATATCCTGTTTCAATTTTTTAACGGGTGTACTCATAGCAAAATAATCTTTATATGATTCAATATTTTCCTTCTTAGGTATTGTGGGATTTGATGCATTATCATTCGTTAGTTTTAATAGTTTATGTATTGGCTCAGTTATGGGTTTGGATGTACTGTTCAATTCGTTTGTTTTTATTTCTTACCCCCTTTTAATGCTTCGTAATTTTCTTTTCAAGGCATTTCTGGACTTAACAAGGCGCTTTAACATATCTTCTTCCATGGTTGTGATTATACTAATAGCAGTGGTTATAATAGGGATTACTTAAATCTATTTATGGTTGTATAAATGTGTGAAATTCCTTTCTATATCTTCCCGAGTTAATATCATCGTCTTTGCTAATTGTTAGAAATCCATATTTTTCCTTCCAGCATTCACGACATATTTCTTTGAATTTTTCAAAACTCATATCACTTCCAACATGATCATTGTATATATGTTTTAAATTTAAATCATCTTGTTTAAACGTAATAATCATATTTGCATTATCACGTAGTAAATGTTTCGGAATCCTAGTATATGTCTGACATAAATAAAATGAATCGACATTTTTATGGCGACCCATACTGAATTATGTTTTAATATTATTTTGTTTATCACAAGCCACATCATCGAATATGAGAATTGAATTTGGCCTTATATCTTCTGGTTGTACAACATCCTCATTATTATTGAAAGTAAACAATCTCATACCCTTTATAGATGACATAAGTTTCTTGATATATTCGTATTTCGGTTGATATAGAGATTTAGAATATATATAAAGATTTTAGAATTTCAATCCATTTGGACTTTCTATCAAGCTTAGCTAACATTAGTCTTTCCACAATTCGCAATTGCTAATGCTGTTATGAATGCTAAAAATGCCAAACGACAATTAGAGGAGCAAACCAGACATAACAAAACTATCGAAGCTATAGCTATGGGTAAGGGTTTGTATTTAAAACCCTACAAAAAAGGTATTGGTATTTACTTGAATAATACATCAAAAAACTAATTAAGCAACTACCCAACGCACCACTTACTGACAAACAAATATATTATTTGGGAAAAAAATATATACCGCGCTTTAGTGGTGTATATATGCGCAACAGATTACCTAAAATGCCATATAAGAAAGAGTGTGGTATTATAAATATGGATAATGATAGTGGACCTGGCACGTATTGGGTAGCATATTATAAATATGATAACATCATTGAATATTATGATAGTTTTGGAAATCTCCAACCGTTAGAAATCTTATATTATTTAAGTCAAAATATTACTAATAATTATAAAAGAGATCAACACTTTAAAACATAAAAATGTGGGCACCTCTGTTTAAAGTTCTATACAACGTGGACATACATATGCATTGTTTATCATAAGCCATTACCATATTCAAATTCGAAACTTGAAATAAACGATGAATAATGTAGCTAAAATCATCAATATATCTCATATAAGGAGGTGTCGTTAAATTGGAGCTGTGCGAAGACCTGGACCAGCATAGACAATTTTCAGTCACAGGCTGTAGCATCCTATACGAACTTCAAATACCACATCTCAAACAATTTCGGTGGGTATTGTACCTAAAATCGTCAAAATACCGAATATAGGGAGGCACTGATATATGGGGCCTATACGAAGACCTGGATCCGCACCGACAATTTTCTGTCACAGACTGTAGTTCCCATAACGAACTTCAAATACCAATTTTGAAACAATTCCGGTGAATAATGCCGCTAAAATCATCAAAATACCGAATATAGGAAGGTACCGTTAAATGGGGGCTATACGAAGACGTGGGCCTGCACAGACAATTTTCTGTCTTAGAGTGTAGTATCCATTTGGAACTTCAAATACCAAATTTGAAACAATTCCAGTGAATAATTTCGCTAAAATCATCCAAATACCGAATATAGGGAGGTACCGTTATATTGGGGCTATACGAAGACGTGGACCTGCAAGGACAATTTTTTGTCTTAGTGTGTAGTATCCATTTGGAACTTCAAATACCAAATTTGAAACAATTCCCGTGAATAATGTCGCTAAAATCATCAAAATACCGAATATCGGAAGGTACCGTTATATTGGGGCTATACGAAGAAATAGACTTGCACAGACAATTTTCTATCTTAGGGTGTAGTATCCATTTGGAACTTCAAATACCAAATTTGAAACAATTCCGGTGAATAACGTCGCTAAAATAATCAAAATACCGAATATAGGGGGTACCGTTATATGGGGGCTATATGAAAACATGGACCTATATGGCCCATTTACGAACTTAACCTGCCTACTGGAAAAATAAACATGTGTGCAAAATTTTAGCCATCTATCTCAATTCATTGGAAAGATAGCGTGATTACAACAGACAGACGGACATCGCTAAATCGACTTATAATTTTACGCTGATCAAGAATATATAGACTTTGTTGGGTCTGACATGAGTATTTCGAGGAATTACAAACGGAATGACAAAGTTAATATACCATCCATAGTATGGTGGAGGGTATAAAAAGCTTATAAATACAACATTTAAAACATGAAATTGGTTAGTTCAATTTAATACTTCCATGACGATGCAATCAATTGATCAATTGATGAAAATCCACTATTGCAATATCCGACCTATTACGATAGTGGATTTTCAGTTTTGTCATGGAAACCACAAGAGCATATTTATGAAGGAGCTGGCGTTCATTTGCGGTACTTCTGTTGTGCCTAATCATTTTCTGTTTCGTCCGCCTTTTAATATAAAAAACTTACTAACGAAGCCTGCAGAACAAATGTATATTTGTAAGAACTTTGTAAACGGATTGGATTGGGTGGAGATGTGGACTACAATGTGGTTGAGAGTGTCCTCATGCCATTGGATGAATATAAGTACTTTGTTGTTGTTGAAAGAGACAAAAAACAATTTCTACAGAAATATCTCACTACTAACATAATAAATTTAGAAGACAAAATTAAGCTAAGAACATGTCGAAATTATTGTATTAACTGTTCAATACATTCAAGCTTTGTGTATAAATTTGCTATAAATAATTTATTTAAAATATTTGTATTTATTGAGCAAAATTGGAACAAAAACATGGACTTAATATATGATGACATCAATAAAGGATAATAATAGTAAAAAACACAGATTTTTTTTCTTATTTTTTAAATATTTTATTAATGGAATTGAAGGCTATAATTGTATATAATATAATGAATATTGGTGAAAAAGGATTCACTAATGTACGACTACAAACATTTAGTCCCAATTCTGGAAGTAGTACATCTAAAGTTTTAGGTGCTGCGGAAATATTGTTTGTAATACATTTTCTTAATAAAGGACAGCTGTAAGAATTTCTCAAATGTTCAGATACTGGGCAATCGGTCTGTTTCCAACGATGAATATTCACTTCACAAAAATAACATTCTGTTACATCGCCTACTCCAGGGTAAATTAGTCCCACTGCTGCCATGGTTTTGGGATCTGGATAGGATAGAGGCCAATTTGAAAATGTTTTCAGACGTTCAGTTTCCTTATTTAGTTGGGGTACATCTTTCTACTAGGAGCTCCACTCACTAACTGTGAAGTGTAAATGAAAAAACCGAGTTGATTTTATTAAATAATACATTATTTATTTCTGCATTTTCTCTTACATAACAATAACATTTTCGTTTTATATTAAAATATAATATCTTATGTTATTCCCACCATGGATCATTTTCATCTAAATCCCACAATGATTGTTCTTCAGTTATGTGTATATAATCATATCCATTGGCTTCATTCTCTGTAAGTATATGATATTCATTCCTTGTGGGTATTTCATTTCTAAGGAATTCCTCTACTATTGGTATCATCAAACTATAAAAAGCCTCCAATTGAGAAGCCTTCATCATAGGATATTCATCAATTTCCGGATCATCCCATCCTGCATCCTTTTCCTAGCATTTGCTTCCCAAATTGATGCCATATTCTTCACGTTTGTTCTTTCCTCGACTGAGTAACTTTTAACAATGATATTTAGTCTTATATTCTATAGATGTCAACATTTTCATGGAAAAGAAAAACACAAAAATTTCATTTCAAATATAAATTTATTTGTATTTTTTGTTGTATTTACTAAGCTAAATATGACTGATAAAAGAAATTAGATTTTTTTTGCTTCAATTCCAATTTGTATAATGTGTTATCTCTCTCGCCTCCTATTGTTGATTTTGATATGGCATATCCACCGCATCCCAATTCCTTGACGTCTTCTTCTCGTAGTGCTAGGAACCTATATGGCAGGTAAAGTATAGCATCATCTAGTTTAAGCACAATTCTTTCACCATATTTGGTTTGGGTTCTGTATGGTCCACTGATAACGTAATCCCTGTTTTCATCCATCTCCTTTATAGTGATAATTCTTCTGTGGTTGTAGGAGTTAAATAAATTTACAAGATTTACGCTCGAAATTATTTCCATTAGGCTTTATTTCACACTGTCTTCTTTAGCAACATTGCCCTCCTATTTGTATGAAAAAGATGTTTTTTTTTTTCTTTTTTTTTACCCATACCATCCCGCCAAATGAAGAACACATTTTTTTTATTTTGTACTTTTAATTTTGTCAAATTTGTTGAAATATTCTCTAAATTCTTGATACTCTTCATTATTTTGTACAATATAATTGAAATGTAAAAAAATCTTATTAATATAATCCTCAAAATCATCAAGAACACTGTATTGAGGTGGGCATAATACGACTGATGAGTTAACCATTGCTCGTTCCGGCAGACCCTCTCGTATCCTGTCATATTCGTTTTCTGTTGTGTCAGTGATGGTGGTTTCGCCATCGTCTCCAATCTCCCTATATTCATCCACATAATCGTTCAGGATTTTTGACTGAGTTTCCTCCTCCTCATCCCACTCGTAATGAGTTGACACGATATATGTTTGATTTCCATCTTCCATAGTTGAGGAGTCCTTTATTGCTTCACCATGGTCCTTTAACACGTCTTCCATTTCCACATCCTCCACATTCTCCTCATCCTTTTTTTTCCTCGAGGAGACATATGTCTATGTCACCTTCTGTATCCTCATAGAAATTATTGACATCCACAATCTTCAGAAATTTTTTCGCTGAACGCAAAGGCCATTTTTATTTTTAGGATGCTAACCTTATAAAGGATTTTTTAAAACGGAGTTTTTTCTCAAGATTTACTACGCTTTAAATACCAATATATTGTTTACATTAAAAATCCTTTCGAATAAAAAATACACAACTATATAATACATAATATAGTTTAGAATTTATCTCGATGTTTCAATACAAAAGGAATCACATTTACAAAGCGTCGAATTAGTTTTTTTTTTCATGTGATTTTTTAAATACATCCTTTTTCTAAAATATTTAAATGCAACAACTACTGGGGAAAGAAATGGCATTCCCTTTACGTTGTCCCCTTAACATAAACACACCAATATTTTCTCATTGATTTTTTTGCTTCAATTCCAATTTGTATAATGTGTTATCTCTCTCGCCTCCCATTGTTGATTTTGATATGGTACATCCACCGCATCCCAATTCCTTGACGTCTTCTTCTCGTAGTGCTAGGAACCTAGATGGCAGGTAAAGTATAGCATCATCTAGTTTAAGCACAATTCTTTCACCATATTTGGTTTGGGTTCTGTATGGTCCACTGATAACGTAATCCTTGTTTTCATCCATCTCCTTTATAGTGATAATCCTTCTGTGGTTGTAGGAGTTGAATAAATTTACAAGATTTACGCTCGATATTATTTCTATTAGGCTTTATTTCACACTGTTTTCTTTAGGAACATTGCCCTTCTATTTATATGAAAAAGTGTTTTTTTTTTCTTTTTTTTCACCCATATCATCCCGCCAAATGAAGAACACATTTTTTTTAATTTGTATTTTTATTTTTGTCAAATTCGTTGAAATATTCTATTAATTCTTTATACGCTTCATTATTTTGTACAATATAATTGAAATGTAAAAAATTCTTATTAATATAATCCTCAAAATCATCAAGAACACTGTATTGAGGTGGGCATAATATGACTGATGAGTTAACCATTGCTCGTTCCGGCAGACCCTCTCGTATCCTGTCATATTCGTTTTCTGTTGTGTCAGTGATCGTGGTTTCGCCATCGTCTCCAATCTCCCTATATTCATCCACATCATCGTCCAGGATTGTGGACTGAGTTTCCTCCTCCTCATCCTCCTCGTAATGAGTTGACACGATATATGTTTGATTTCCATCTTCCATAGTTGAGGAGTCCTTTGTTGCTTCACCATGGTCCTCCAACACGTCATCCATTTCCACATCCTCCACATTCTCCTCATCCTTTTTTGGCAGACCCTCTCGTATCCTGTCATATTCGTTTTCTCTTGTGTCAGTGATCGTGGTTTCGCCATCGTCTCCAATCTCCCTATATTCATCCACATCATCGTTCAGGATTGTGGACTGAGTTTCCTCATCCTCCTCGTAATGAGTTGACACGATATATGTTTGATTTCCATTTTCCATAGTTGAAGAGTCCTCAATTGCTTCACCATGGTCCTCCAACACGTCTTCCATTTCCACATTCTCCTCATCCTTTTTTTCCTCGAGGAGACATATGTCTATGTCACCTTCTGTATCCTCATAGAAATTATTGACATCCACAATCTTCAGAAATTTTTTCGCTGAACGCAAAGGCCATTTTTATTTTTAGGATGCTAACTTTGTAAAGGATTTTTTAAAACTGAGTATTTTTCTCAAGATTTACAACGCTTTAAATACCAATATATTGTTTACATTAAAAATCCTTTCGAATAAAAAATACACAACTATCTAATACATAATATAGTTTAGAATTTATCTCGATGTTCAATACAAAAGGAATCATATTTACAAAGCGTCGCATTAGTTTTTTTTTCATGTGATTTTTTAAATACATCATTTTTCTAAAATATCTAAATGCAACAACTACTGGGGAAAGAAATGGCATTCCCTTTACGTTGTCCCCTTAACATAAACACACCAATATTTTCTCATTGATTTTTTTGCTTCAATTCCAATTTGTATAATGTGTTATCTCTCTCGCCTCCCATTGTTGATTTTGATATGGTATATCCACCGCATCCCAATTCCTTGACGTCTTCTTCTCGTAGTGCTAGGAACCTAGATGGCAGGTAAAGTATAGCATCACCTAGTTTAAGCACAATTCGTTCACCATATTTGGTTTGGGTTCTATATGGTCCACTGATAGCGTAATCCCTGTTTTCATCCATCTCCTTTATAGTGATAATTCTTCTGTGGTTGTAGGAGTTGAATAAATTTACAAGATTTACGCTCGACATTATTTCTATTAGGCTTTATTTCACACTGTTTTCTTTAGGAACATTGCCCTCCTATTTATATGAAAAAGTTGTTTTTTTTTTCTTTTTTTTCACCCATATCATCCCGCCAAATGAAGAACACATTTTTTTCATTTTGTATTTTTATTTTTGTAAAATTCGTTGAGATATTCTCTTAATTCTTTATACGCTTCATTATTTTGTACAATATAATTGAAATGTAAAAAATTCTTATTAATATAATCCTCAAAATCATCAAGAACGCGGTATTGAGGTGGGCATAATACGACTGATGAGTTAACCATTGCTCGTTCCGGCAGACCCTCTCGTATCCTGTCATTTTCGTTTTCTGTTGTGTCAGTGATCGTGGTTTCGCCATCGTCTCCAATCTCCCTATATTCATCCACATCATCGTTCAGGATTGTGGACTGAGTTTCCTCCTCCTCATCCTACTCGTAATGAGTTGACACGATATATGTTTGATTTCCATCTTCCATAGTTGAGGAGTCCTTTGTTGCTTCACCATGGTCCTCCAACACGTCTTCCATTTCCACATCCTCCACATTATCCTCATCCTTTTTTGGCAGTCCCTCTCGTATCCTGTCATATTCGTTTTCTCTTGTGTCAGTGATCGTGGTTTCGCCATCGTCTCCAATCTCCCTATATTCATCCACATCATCGTTCAGGATTGTGGACTGAGTTTCCTCCTCCTCATCCTACTCGTAATGAGTTGACACGATATATGTTTGATTTCCATCTTCCATAGTTGAGGAGTCATTTATTGCTTCACCATGGTCCTTTAACACGTCTTCCATTTCCACTTCCTCCTCATCCTTTTTTTTCCTCGAGGAGACATATGTCTATGTCACCTTCTGTATCGTCATAGAAATTATTGACATCCACAATCTTCAGAAATTTTTTCGCTGAACGCAAAGGCCATTTTTATTTTTAGGATGCTAACCTTATAAAGGATTTTTTAAAACGGAGTTTTTTCTCAAGATTTACTACGCTTTAAATACCAATATATTGTTTACATTAAAAAGCCTTTCGAATAAAAAATACACAACTATCTAATACATAATATAGTTTAGAATTTATCTCGATGTTTCAATACAAAAGGAATCACATTTACAAAGCGTCGAATTAGTTTTTTTTTTCATGTGATTTTTTAAATACATCCTTTTTCTAAATATTTAAATGCAACAACTACTGGGGAAAGAAATGGCATTCCCTTTACGTTGTCACCTTAACATGAACACACCAATATTTTCTCATTGATTTTTTTGCTTCAATTCCAATATGTATAATGTGTTATCTCTCTCGCCTCCCATTGTTGATTTTGATATGGTACATCCACCGCATCCCAATTCCTTGACGTCTTCTTCTCGTAGTGCTAGGAACCTAGATGGCAGGTAAAGTATAGCATCATCTAGTTTAAGCACAATTCTTTCACCATATTTGGTTTGGGTTCTGTATGGTCCACTGATGACGTAATCCCTGTTTTCATCCATCTCCTTTATAGTGATAATCCTTCTGTGGTTGTAGGAGTTGAATAAATTTACAAGATTTACGCTCGATATTATTTCTATTAGGCTTTATTTCACACTGTTTTCTTTAGGAACATTGCCCTTCTATTTATATGAAAAAGTGTTTTTTTTTCTTTTTTCACCCATATCATCCCGCCAAATGAAGAACACATTTTTTATACCCTCCACCATACTATGGAGGGTATATTAATTTTGTCATTCCGTTTGTAACTCCTCGAAATATTCATGTCAGACCCAACAAAGTATATATATTCTTGATCAGCGTAAAATTCTAAGACGATTTAGCCGTGTCCGTCTGTCTGTCTGTGTGTCTGTCTGTCTGTCTGTCCGTCTGTCTGTCTGTCTGTCTGTCTGTCTGTTGTAATCACGCTATCTTTCGAACAAATTGAGATAGAAGGCTAAAATTTTGCACACATGTATATTTTCCCAGTAGGCAGGTTAAGTTCGTAAATGGGCCATGTAGGTCCAAGTTATCATATAGCCCCCATATAACGGTACCTCCCGATATTCGGTATTTTGATGATTTTAGCGACATTATTCACCGGAATTATTTCAATTTTGGTATTTGAAGTTCGTAATGGATACTACAGCTTAAGACAGAAAATTATCTGTGCAGGTCCACGTCTTCATATAGCCCCCACATAACGGTACCCCCCGATATTCGGTATTTTGATGATTTTAGCGACATTGTTTATCGGAATCGTTTCAAATATGGTATTTGAAGTTCGTAATGGATACTTCATCTAAAGTCAAAAAATGAGCCATGTAGGTCCACGTCTTCATATAGCCCCCATATAACGGTACCCCCCGATATTCGGTATTTTAATGATTTTAGCGACATTATTTACAGGGATTGTTTCAAATTTCGCATGTGAAGTTCGTAATGGATACTTCAGCCCATGCCAGAAAATTGTCTGTGCAGGTCCACGTCTTCGTATAGCCCCCATATAACGGTACCCCCCATATTCGGTATTTTGACGATTTTAGCTACATTATAAACAGATTTTTCTTCAAGTTTCGCATTTAAATATTGTAATAATTTATGACAAAAGTTGCCTATGCAGGCCCACGTCGTCGTATAAGCATTCGGTATTTTTAAGATTTTAACTGAATTTTTAACGGTTTTTTTTTTGGAAATTGCCAAATTTGTACCAAATGGTGGAGGGTATTAAAAGTTCGGCCCGGCCGAACTTACAGCTTTTTTACTTGTTTTAATTTGTATTTTTATTTTTGTCAAATTCGTTGAAATATTCTATTAATTCTTTATACGCTTCATTATTTTGTACAATATAATTGAAATGTAAAAAATTCTTATTAATATAATCCTCAAAATCATCAAGAACACTGTATTGAGGTGGTCATAATACGACTGATGAGTTAACCATTGCTCGTTCCGGCAGACCTTCTCGTATCCTGTCATATTCGTTTTCTGTTGTGTCAGTGATCGTGGTTTCGCCATCGTCTCCAATCTCCCTATATTCATCCACATAATCGTTCAGGATTGTGGACTGAGTTTCCTCCTCCTCATCCTACTCGTAATGAGTTGACACGATATATGTTTGATTTCCATCTTCCATAGTTGAGGAGTCATTTATTGCTTCACCATGGTCCTTTAACACGTCTTCCATTTCCACATCCTCCTCATCCTTTTTTTTCCTCGAGGAGACATATGTCTATGTCACCTTCTGTATCCTCATAGAAATTATTGACATCCACAATCTTCAGAAATTTTTTCGCTGAACGCAAAGGCCATTTTTATTTTTAGGATGCTAACCTTATAAAGGATTTTTTAAAACGGAGTTTTTTCTCAAGATTTACTACGCTTTAAATACCAATATATTGTTTACATTAAAAAGCCTTTCGAATAAAAAATACACAACTATCTAATACATAATATAGTTTAGAATTTATCTCGATGTTTCAATACAAAAGGAATCACATTTACAAAGCGTCGAATTAGTTTTTTTTTTTCATGTGATCTTTTTAAATACATCCTTTTTCTAAATATTTAAATGCAACAACTACTGGGGAAAGAAATGGCATTCCCTTTACGTTGTCACCTTAACATAAACACACCAATATTTTCTCATTGATTTTTTTGCTTCAATTCCAATATGTATAATGTGTTATCTCTCTCGCCTCCCATTGTTGATTTTGATATGGTACATCCACCGCATCCCAATTCCTTGACGTCTTCTTCTCGTAGTGCTAGGAACCTAGATGGCAGGTAAAGTATAGCATCATCTAGTTTAAGCACAATTCTTTCACCATATTTGGTTTGGGTTCTGTATGGTCCACTGATGACGTAATCCCTGTTTTCATCCATCTCCTTTATAGTGATAATCCTTCTGTGGTTGTAGGAGTTGAATAAATTTACAAGATTTACGCTCGATATTATTTCTATTAGGCTTTATTTCACACTGTTTTCTTTAGGAACATTGCCCTTCTATTTATATGAAAAAGTGTTTTTTTTTCTTTTTTCACCCATATCATCCCGCCAAATGAAGAACACATTTTTTTTAATTTGTATTTTTATTTTTGTCAAATTCGTTGAAATATTCTATTAATTCTTTATACGCTTCATTATTTTGTACAATATAATTGAAATGTAAAAAATTCTTATTAATATAATCCTCAAAATCATCAAGAACGCTGTATTGAGGTGGGCATAATACGACTGATGAGTTAACCATTGCTCGTTCCGGCAGACCCTCTCGTATCCTGTCATATTCGTTTTCTGTTGTGTCAGTGATCGTGGTTTCGCCATCGTCTCCAATCTCCCTATATTCATCCACATCATCGTCCAGGATTGTGGACTGAGTTTCCTCCTCCTCATCCTCCTCGTAATGAGTTGACACGATATATGTTTGATTTCCATCTTCCATAGTTGAGGAGTCCTTTGTTGCTTCACCATGGTCCTCCAACACGTCTTCCATTTCCACATATTCCACATTCTCCTCATCCTTTTTTGGCAGACCCACTCGTATCCTGTCATATTCGTTTTCTCTTGTGTCAGTGATCGTGGTTTCGTCATCGTCTCCAATCTCCCTATATTCATCCACATCATCGTTCAGGATTGTGGACTGAGTTTCCTCATCCTCCTCGTAATGAGTTGACACGATATATGTTTGATTTCCATTTTCCATAGTTGAGGAGTCCTCAATTGCTTCACCATGGTCCTCCAACACGTCTTCCATTTCCACATTCTCCTCATCCTTTTTTTTCCTCGAGGAGACATATGTCTATGTCACCTTCTGTATCCTCATAGAAATTATTGACATCCACAATCTTCAGAAATTTTTTCGCTGAACGCAAAGGCCATTTTTATTTTTAGGATGCTAACCTTATAAAGGATTTTTTAAAACAGAGTTTTTTCTCAAGATTTACTACGCTTTAAATACCAATATATTGTTTACATTAAAAATCCTTTCGAATAAAAAATACACAACTATCTAATACATAATATAGTTTAGAATTTATATCGATGTTTCAATACAAAAGGAATCACATTTACAAAGCGTCGAATTAGTTTTTTTTTCATGTGATTTTTTAAATACATCCTTTTTCTAAAATATTTAAATGCAACAACGACTGGGGAAAGAAATGGCATTCCCTTTACGTTGTCCCCTTAGCATAAACACACCAATATTTTCTCATTGATTTTTTTGCTTCAATTCCAATTTGTATAATGTGTTATCTCTCTCGCCTCCCATTGTTGATTTTGATGTGGTATATCCACCGCATCCCAATTCCTTGACGTCTTCTTCTCGTAGTGCTAGGAACCTAGATGGCAGGTAAAGTATAGCATCGTCTAGTTTAAGCACAATTCTTTCACAATATTTGGTTTGGGTTCTGGATGGTCCACTGATAACGTAATCCCTGTTTTCATCCATCTCCTTTATAGTGATAATCCTTCTGTGGTTGTAGGAGTTGAATAAATTTACAAGATTTACGCTTGACCTTATTTCTATTAGGCTTTATTTCACACTGTTTTCTTTAGGAACATTGCCCTCCTATTTATATGAAAAAGTTGTTTTTTTTTCTTTTTTTTCACCTATATCATCCCGCCAAATGAAGAACACATTTTTTTTTAATTTGTATTTTTATTTTTGTCAAATTCGTTGAGATATTCTCTTAATTCTTTATACGCTTCATTATTTTGTACAATATAATTGAAATGTAAAAAATTCTTATTAATATAATCCTCAAAATCATCAAGAACACTGTATTTAGGTGGGCATAATACGACTGATGAGTTAACCATTGCTCGTTCCGGCAGACCCTCTCGTATCCTGTCATTTTCGTTTTCTGTTGTGTCAGTGATCGTGGTTTCGCCATCGTCTCCAATCTCCCTATATTCATCCACATAATCGTTCAGGATTGTGGACTGAGTTTCCTCCTCCTCATCCTACTCGTAATGAGTTGACACGATATATGTTTGATTTCCATCTTCCATAGTTGAGGAGTCCTTTGTTGCTTCACCATGGTCCTCCAACACGTCTTCCATTTCCACATCCTCCACATTATCCTCATCCTTTTTTGGCAGTCCCTCTCGTATCCTGTCATATTCGTTTTCTCTTGTGTCAGTGATCGTGGTTTCGCCATCGTCTCCAATCTCCCTATATTCATCCACATCATCGTTCAGGATTGTGGACTGAGTTTCCTCCTCCTCATCCTACTCGTAATGAGTTGACACGATATATGTTTGATTTCCATTTTCCATAGTTGAGGAGTCCTCAATTGCTTCACCATGGTCCTCCAACACATCTTCCATTTCTACATTCTCTTCATCCTTTTTTTTCCTCGAGGAGACATATGTCTATGTCACCTTCTGTATCCTCATAGAAATTATTGACATCCACAATCTTCAGAAATTTTTTCGCTGAACGCAAAGGCCATTTTTATTTTTAGGATGCTAACTTTGTAAAGGATTTTTTAAAACTGAGTATTTTTCTCAAGATTTACTACGCTTTAAATACCAATATATTGTTTACATTAAAAATCCTTTCGAATAAAAAATACACAACTATCTAATACATAACATAGTTTAGAATTTATCTCGATGTTTCAATACAAAAGGAATCACATTTACAAAGCGTCGAATTAGTTTTTTTTTCATGTGATTTTTTAAATACATCCTTTTTCTAAAATATTTAAATGCTACAACTACTGGGAAAAATGGCATTCCCTTTACGTTGTCCCCTTAACATAAACACACCAATATTTTCTCATTTGATCCTCAAGAGATAATATTAGACAAACATATCATATTAGGAAACATCGAGAGCAAAATATGTTTTACAACTCTAGTTCTGTAGTGATGCGTTTACCGCATATGTGAGGGACCTGTCAAAATAATTTCAAGTACATTTTTTATAACTTTTTTGATAATATGTGCCACAAGTGTTACAGATAGGACGACACCAAGTGAAGGCTGGCTTAAGAAAAAAAAACCAAACAACGCACACTTACACACACACAGTGGTTTAAACATTCCCAATGTGAAATAAAAAACCCAAACATAAAAACCAAAACAAAAAAAAATATATATATGAGTCTCATTACATATTTTTATTGCCCTCAAGGTGTAAAGGACGCATCTTGTAAGCGGAAGTCCCAGGTCGTAAAATTTTATATCATTTGCCACTTCCTCCCCCAGATCACTACTACTATTCACGCTTATAAAAGTGATCACAAATAATGGGTAACAACACCGAAAACTCAATATTAAAAGAGTTATGGCCATTTTAAAATATCCAATAATTCACGCTTTGAAAAGTGATCACAGATAATAGCTAAAACGCCGAAAACTCAATATTTAAGGAGTTATGGCCATTTTAAAATATCCAAAAAATCACGCTTTAAACAGTGATCACAAATAATAGCTAAAAACGCCGAAAACTCAATATTTAAGGAGTTATGGCCATTTTAAAATATCCAATAATTCACGCCTACAATGTCCAATAATTCACGCTTTAAAAAATGATCACAAATAATAGCTAAAAACGCCGAAAACTCTATATTTAAGGAGTTATGGCCACTTTAAAACATTCAATAATTCAAGCTTATAAGAGTGATCAAAAATAATAGCTAAAACGCCGAAAACTCAATATTTAAGGAATTACGGCCATTTTAAAATATTCAATAATTCAAGCTTATAAAAGTGATCAAAAATAATAGCTAAAACGCCGAAAACTCAATATTTAAGGAGTTTTGGCCATTTTCAAATATTCAATAATTAACGCTTTAAAAAGTGATCACAAATAATATCTAAAAACGCCGAAAACTCAATATTTAAAGAGTTATTGCCATTTTAAAATATCCAATAATTCACGCTTTGAAAAGTGATCACAGATAATAGCTAAAACGCCAAAAACTCAATATTTAATAAGTTATGGACATTTTAAAATATCCAATAATTCACGCTTTAGAAAGTGATCACAAATAATAGCTAAAACCGCCGAAAACTCAATATTTAAGGAGTTATGGCCATTTTAAAGTATCCAATAATTCACGCCTATAATATCCATTAATTCACGCTTTAAAAAGTGATCACAAGTAATAGCTAAAAACGTCGAAAACTCTATATTTAAGGAGTTATGGTCATTTAAAAGCATACAATAATTCACTCTTATAAAAGTGATCACAAATAGTAGCTAAAAACGCCTAAAACTCAATATTTAAGGAGTTATGGCCATTTTAAAGTATCCAATAATTCACGCTTTAAAAAGTGATCACAAGTAGTAGCTAAAAACGCCGAAAACTCAATATTTAAGGAGTTATGGCCATTTTAAAATATCCAATAATTCACGATTATAGAAGCGATCACAATAATTCACGCTTTAAAAAGTGATCACAAATAATATCTAAAAACGCCGAAAACTCAATATTTAAAGAGTTATTGCCATTTTAAAATATCCAAAAATTCTCGCTTTGAAAAGTGATCACAAATAATAGCTAAAACGCCGAAAACTCAATATTAAAATATCCAATAATTCACGCTGTAGAAAGTGATCACAAATAATAACTAAAAACGCCGAAAACTAAATATTTAAGGAGTTATGGCCATTTTCAAATATTCAATAATTAACGCTTTGAAAAGTGATCACAAATAATAGCTTAAAACGCCAAAAACTAATATTTAAGGAGTTATGGCCATTTTAAAATATCCAATAATTCACGATTATAGAAGCGATCACAATAATTCACGCTTTAAAAAATGATGACAAATAATATCTAAAAACGCCGAAAACTCAATACTTCAAGAGTTATTGCCATTTTAAAATATCCAATTAATCACGCTTTGAAAAGTGATCACAAATAATAGCTAAAACTCCGAAAACTCAATATTTAAGGAGTTATGGCCATTTTAAGATATCCAATAATTCACGCTTTAGAAAGTGATCACAAATAATAGCTAAAACGCTGAAAACTCAATATTTAAGGAGTTATGGCCATTTTAAAATATCCAATAATTCAAGCTTAATTCAAGCATTTAAGGAGTTATGGCCATTTTCAAATATTCAATAATTAACGCTTTGAAAAGTGATCACAAATAATAGCTTAAAACGCCAAAAACTAATATTTAAGGAGTTATGGCCATTTTAAAATATCCAATAATTCACGATTATAGAAGCGATCACAATAATTCACGCTTTAAAAAGTGATCACAAATAATAGCTAAGAACGCCGAAAACTCAATATTTAAGGAATTATGGCTATTTTAAAATATTCAATAACTCACGCTTTAGAAAGTGATCACAAATAATAGCTAAAACGCTGAAAACTCAATATTTAAGGAGTTATGGCCATTTTAAAATATCCAATAATTCAAGCTTATAAAAGTGATCACAAATAATAGCTAAAACGCCGAAAACTCAATATTTAAGGAGTTATGGCCATTTTCAAATATTTAATAGTTAACGCTTTGAAAAGTGATCACAAATAATAGAAAAAAACGTCGAAAACTCAATATTTAAGGAGTTTGGCCATTTTAAAATATCCAATAATTCACGATTATAGAAGCGATCACAATAATTCACGCTTTACAAAGTGATCATAAATAATAGCTAAAAACGCCAAAAACTCTATATTTAAGGAATTATGGCCATTTTAAAATATTCAATAATTCACGCTTTGAAAAGTGATCACAAATAATAGCTGAAAACGCCGAAAACTCAATATTTAAGGAGTTATGGCTATTTTAAAGTATCCAATAATTCACGCTTTAAATAGTGATCACCAATAATAGCTAAAAACGCCGAAAACTCAATATTTACGGAGTTACGACCATTTTAAAATATTCAGTAATTCACACTTATAAGAGTTATCACAAATAATAGCTAAAAACGCCTAAAACTCAATATTTAAAGAGTTATGGCCATTTTAAAATATTCAATAATTCACCTTTATAAATGCCGAAAACTCAATATTTAAGGTGTTATGGTCATTTTAAAATTTCCAATAATTCACGCTTTAAAAAGTGATCACAAATAATAGCTAAAAACGCCGAAAATTCAATATTTAAGGAGTTACGACCATTTTAAAAAATTCAATAATTCACGCTTATAAAAGTGATCAAAAATAATAGCTAAAAACGCCGAAAACTCAATATTTAAGGAGTTATGGTCATTTTAAAATATCCAATAATTCACGCTTTAAAAAGTGATCACAAATAATAGCTAAAAACGCCGAAAACTCAATATTTAAGGAGTTATGGCCATTTTAAAGTATCCAATAATTCACGCTTTAAAAAGTGATCACAAATAATAGCTAAAAACGCCGAAAACTCAATATTTAAGGAGTTATGGCCATTTTAAAATATCCAATAATTCACGCTTTAAAAAGTGATCATAAGTAATAGCTAAAAACGCCGAAAACTCAATATTTAAAGAGTTATTGCCATTTTAAAATATCCAATAATTCACGCTTTGAAAAGTGATCACAAATAATAGCTAAAACGCCGAAAACTCAATATTTAAGGAGTTATGGCCATTTTAAAATATTCAATAATTCAAGCTTATAAAAGTGATCAAAAATAATAGCTAAAACGCCTAAAACTCAATATTTAAGGAGTTATGGCCATTTTAAAGTATCCAATAATTCACGCTTTAAAAATTGATCACAAATAATAGCTAAATAGGGCGAAAACTCAATATTTAAGGAGTTATGGCCATTTTAAAATATCCAATAATTCACGCTTTGAAAAGTGATCACAAATAATAGCTAAAACGCCGAAAACTCAATATTTAAGGAGTTATGGCCATTTTAAAACATTCAATAATTCGTGCTTATAAAAGTGATCAAAAATAATAGCTAAAACGCCGAAATCTCAATATTTAAGGAGTTATGGCCATTTTAAAATATTCAATAATTCAAGCTTATAAAAGTGATCAAAAATAATAGCTAAAACGCCGAAAACTCAATATTTAAGGAGATATGGCCATTTTAAAATATCCAATAGTTCACGCTTTGAAAAGTGATCACCAATAATAGCTAAAAAAGCCGAAAACTCAATATTTAAGGAGTTATGGCCATTTTAAAATATCCATTAATTCACGCTTTAAAAAGTGATCACAAATAATAGCTAAAAATGCTGAAAACACAATATTTAATGAGTTATGGCCATTTTAATATATCCAATAATTCACGCTTATAAAAGTGATCACCAATAAAAAGCCGAAAAGTCAATATTTTAGGAGTTATGACCGTTTTAAAATATCCAATAATTGACGCTTTAAAAAGTGATCACAAATAAAAGCTAAATACGCCAAATTTAAGGAGTTATGGCCATTTTTAAATATCCAATAATTCACGCTTTAAAAAGTGCTCACAAATAATACCTAAAAACGCCGAAAACTCAACATTTAAGGAGTTATGGCCATTGCAAAATATCCAATAATTCACCCTTAGAAAAGTGATAAAAAATAATAGCTAAATGCGCTGAAAACTCAATATTTAAGGAGTTATGTCTATTTTAAAATATCCAAAAATTACCGCTCATAAATGTGATCACAAATGGTAGCTAAAAACGCCGAAACTCAATATTTAAGGAGTTATGGCCATTTTAAAATATCCAATAATGCACGCTTTAAAAAGTGATCACAAATAATATCTAAAACGCCGAAAACTCAATATTTAAGGAGTTATGACCATTTTAAAATATCCAATAATTTACGCTCATAAAAGTGATCACCAATAATAGCTAAAAAAAACCGAAAACTCAATATTTAGGGAGTTATGGCCATTTTAAAATACCCAATAATTCACGCTTTAAAAAGTGATCACAAATAATAGCTAAAAGCGCCGAAAACTCAATATTTAAGGAGATATGGCCATTTTAAAATATCCAATAATTCACGCTTATAAAAGTGATCACCAAAAATAGCTAAAAAGCCGAAAACTCAATATTTAAGGAGTTATGGCCATTTTAAAATACTCAATAATTCACCCTATTTATAAGTGAACACAAATAATAGCTAAAAACGCCGAAAACTCAATATTTAAGGAGTTATGGCCATTTTAAAATATCCATTAATTCACGCTTTAAAAAGTGATCACCAATAATAGCTAAAAACTCAATATTTAAGGAGTTACGGCCATTTTATATTATCCAATAATTCACGCTTTAAAAAGTGATCACAAATAATAGCTAAAAACGCCGAAAGCACAATATTTAAGGAGTTATGGCCATTTTAAAGTATACAATAATTCACCCTTATAAAAGTGATCACAAATAATGACTAGAAACGCCGAAAACTCAATATTTAAGGAGTTATGACCATTTTAAAATATCCAATAATTCACACTTTAAAAAGTGATCACAAATAATAACTAAAAACGTCGAAAATTCAATATTTAATGAGTTATGGCCATTTTAAAATATCCAATAATTCACGCTTTAAAAAGTGATCACAAATAAAAGCTAAAAACGTCGAAAACTCAATATTTAAGGAGTTATGGCCATTTTAAAATATCCAATATTTCACGTTTTAAAAAGTGATCACAAATATTTAAAGAGTTATGGCCATTTTAAAATATCCATTATTTCACGTTTTAAAAAGTGATCACAAATAATAGTTAAAAACGCCAATAATTCATGCTTTTAAAAGCGACCACAAATAATAGCTAAAAAATCGAAAACTCTATATTTAAGGAGTTATGGCAATTTTAAAGTATACAATAATTCACGCTTTAAAAAGTGATCACAAAAAACAGCTAAAAAACGCCGAAAACTCAATATTCAAGGAGTTATGACCATTTTAAAATATCCGATAATTTACGCTTTAAAAAGTGATCACAAGTAATAACTAAACACGCCAAAAACTCAATATTTAAGGAGTTATGGCCATTTTAAAATATCCAATAATTCACGCTTTAAAAAGTGATCACAAATAATAGCTAAAAACGCCGGAAACTCAGTATTTAAGGAGTTGTGACCATTTTAAAATATCCAATAATTCAATACGTGATCACAAATAATAGCTATAAACGCCGAAAGTTCAATATTTAAGGGCTTATGGCCATTTTAAAATATCCAATAATTCACGCTTTTAGAAGTGATCACTAATAATAGCTAAAAACGCCGAAAACTCAATGTTTAAGGAGTTATGACCATTTTAAAATATCCAATAATTCACGCTTTAAAAAATGATCACAAATATTAGCTAAAAACACCGAAAACTGAATATTTGAGGAGTTATGGCCATTTTAAAATATCCAATAATTCACGCTTTAAATAGTGAAATAGTAGATAAAAACGCCGAAAACTCAATATTTAAGGAGTTATGGTCATTTTAAAATATCCAATAATTTACGCTTATAAAAGTGATCACAAATAACAGCTAAAAATGCCGAAAACTCAATATTTAAGGAGTTATGGCCATTTTAAAATATCCAGTAATTCACGCTTATAAAAGGGATCCAAAATAATAGCTAAAAAGCTCCGAAGTTATGGCCATTTTAAAATGTCCAATAATTTACGCTTACAAAATTGATCACAAATAATAGTAAAAACGCCGAAAACTCAATATTTAAGGAGTTATGATCATTTTAAAATAGCCAATAATTTACGCTCATAAAATTGATCAAAATTAATCGCTAAAAACGCCGAAAACTCAATATTTAAGGAGTTATGGCCATTTTAAAATATCCAATAATTCACGCTTATAAAAGTGATCACAAATAACAGCTAAAAATGCCGAAAACTCAGTATTTAAGGAGTTATGGCCATTTTAAAATATCCAATAATTCGCGCATATAAAAGTGATCATAAATAATTACTAAAAACGCCGATAACTCAATATTTAAGGAGTTATGGTCATTTTAAAATATCCAATAATTCACGCTTATAAAGAGATCAAAAATAATAGCTAAAAACGCCGAAAACTCAATATTTAAGGAGTTATGGTCATTTTAAAACATCCAATAATTCACGCTTTAAAAAGTGATCACAAATAATAGCTAAAAACGCCGAAAACTCAATATTTAAGGAGTTATGGCCATTTTAAAATATCCAATAATTCACGCTTTAAAAAGTTAAATTGTAGACAAAAACGCCGAAAAGTCAATATTTAAGGAGTTATGGCCATTTGAAGAGTTATGTCCATTTTAGAATATCCAATAGCTAAAAACGCCGAAAACTCAATATTTAAGGAGTTATGGCCAGTTTAAAATATCCATTAATTCACGCTTTAAAAAGTGAAATAGTAGATAAAAACGCCGAAAGCTCAGTATTTAAGGAGTTAGGGCCATTTTAAAATATCCAATAATTCACGCTTATAAAAGTGATCAAAAATAATAGCTAAAAACGCCGAAGTTATGGCCACTTTAAAACGTCCAATAGTTTTCGTTTACAAAATTGATCACAAATAATAGCTAACAACACCGAAATCTCAATATTTAAGGAGTTATGGCAATTTTAAAATATCCAATAATCCACGCTTTAAAAAGTGATTACAAATAATAGCTGAAATCACCGAAAACTCAATATCTAAGGAGTTATGGCCAGTTTAAAATATCCATTAATTCACGCTTTAAAAGGTGAAATAGTAGATAAAAACGCCGAAAGCTCAGTATTTAAGGAGTTAGGGCCATTTTAAAATATCCAATAATTCACGCTAATAAAAGTGATCAAAAATAATAGCTAAAAACGCCGAAGTTATGGCCACTTTAAAACGTCCAATAGTTTTCGTTTACAAAATTGATCACAAATAATAGCTAACAACACTGAAATCTCAATATTTAAGGAGTTATGGCAAATTTTAAAATATCCAATAATCCACGCTTTAAAAAGTGATTACAAATAATAGCTGAAATCACCGAAAACTCAATATCTAAGGAGTTATGGCCATTTTAAAATTCCTATTAATTCATGCTTATAAAGTGATCACAAATAATAGCTTAAAATAACGAAAACTCAATATTTAAGGATTTATGGCCATTTTAAAATATCCAATAATTCGCGCATATTAAAGTGATCATAAATAATTACTAATCCTTGGTGTAATGTTTTTTTTTAAACTTTTCATTACAATACAATATAGTAAGGTATGCATTGTACATTTGTATATTTAAGATAAATACTTGTGAAACATATTATTATTATATTTACATTACTAGAGTATCCCCTAGGGGACAGTGTAATTCTAAAATAAATTATCTGTTCTATTTGTTTGCTTGTAGAAATGTAATAATTTAAGATTTGAATTCATTAATAAACAAATAAAAAAAAAATAGTAATTACTAAAAACGCCGAAAACGCAATATTTAAGGAGTTATGGCCATTTTAAAATATCCAATAATTCACGCTCATAAAAGTGATCACAAATAATGGCTAAAACGCCGAAAAATCAACATTTAAGGAGTTATGGTCATTTTAAAATATCCAATAATTCACGCTTATAAAGTGATCACAAATAATAACGAAAACTCAATATTTATATAACAGCGATCACAGTGATCACAAATAATAGCATAACAGTGATCACAAATAATAAAAACGCCGAAAACTCAATATTTGAAGGGTTATGACCACTTTAAAATATCCAATAATTCACGCTTTAAAAAGTGAAATTGTACACAAAAACGCCGAAAAGTCAATATTTAAGGAGTTATGGCCATTTGAAGAGTTATGCCCATTTTAAAATATCCAATAGCTAAAAACGCCGAAAACTCAATATTTAAGGAGTTATGGCCAGTTTAAAATATCCATTAATTCACGCTTTAAAAAGTGAAATAATAGATAAAACGCCGAAAGCTCAGTATTTAAGGAGTTATGGCCATTTTAAAATATCCAATAATTCACGCTTATAAAAGTGATCAAAAATAATAGCTAAAAACGCCGAAGTTATGGCCATTTTAAAATGCCCAATAATTTGCCCTCACAAAATTGGTCACAAATAATAGCTAACAACACCGAAAAGTCAATATTTAAGGAGTTATGGCAATTTTAAAATATCCAATAATCCACGCTTTAAAAAGTGATCACAAATAATAGCTGAAATCACCGAAAACTCAATATCTAAGGAGTTATGGCCATTTTAAAATTCCTATTAATTTATGCTTATAGTAATGACCATAATTTATTTATAAAACACCTAAAACGCAATATTTAAGGAGGTATGGACGGTTTAATATGTCAATATTAATGTAACTATTAGAAGTGACCTAATCGTTTTTTCTCGAACTCCGATCTCGAGAATAACTGCAAAATCAAGACAATTTTTGTTTCCATTTTTAATACCTAAATATTTTGCGATCATCTACAAAAACGATAAGCTGCTATTCTGACTTGAACCCCACCTCCTTGCAGTGAGTATCGGACCACAAGTTGGAATTGATGATAATTGGTGGCTCTTTTTTAAACCAAATTATTCTCTGCCTTACTCCCTGGTAAACATGGCAATTTCCCTGTACTAATTAAATAAGTAGTTTTTTTATAAAAACAACAATAATGGAATTAATGCTAACTATTTGGGAACTTGGAAATAAGTTGAAAAATTCTATATTGAATAACAATATAATTTTCAAATACCATATTACTAAAGTATCTAAACGGAAACTTAACCAATGAAATGTGAATTTATGTAAATACATTACAATTGGTGGTGGCATTAGCTTAGTTAGTGTTGTCAAATTTAGAAATGCAATGTCACCCTGTGGTAAAATAACGTTGCCAACATCCTACTGTTCATTGGAGTTAAATATTTTAGGGTTGTTGTCGTTACTTACTGTGAGACCAAAAGCGTTTACAAAGTTTTATTAAAGTGCACTACCTTAGCTAAGAAAAAATTGTTAGGTTTTCCCACTAGGATGGGACATTTTTTTTCTTAAATTTTTCAAATTTTGAAAAAAATATTTTTTTAGTTATTTTTAAGTGTTGTTGAAAATTAATATATTGCAGTGTTGTTTGTCGATATGATACACGCATAGTGGTAAGAACTGCAGGGATAAAATATTTGAAATTTGTTAGAATCAAAATTTATAAAAATTAACCTCCGATTAAAATGAGAGAAAACATCCCCCCATTTCAGGGCTTTTTGAAACATTCCGTTTAATACTTGACACATGTTGTTCTACGCCATGTTAAATATATAAAAACCAAGAAAATATTCAGTAATTCGATCTAATAAGATTATTGATGTTTTACTGTTTTGTAGGCTATTAATGTAGTCATTTCAACTTATTTCTGAGGAATAATTGAAATCTCTTTATTATTTAATTTAAATTTTCGGCAATTTGGAGTTTTCGTTAACAGAATCGATAGTGATTTCTAAATATAAATAAATACTTGCTCCAAAAAATTTACATAGATTTACATAGCTCTTTAAGTGTTTAAAGGTACTGACCACATTTTCAAGCCACATGACATTAATTTGATAGTTGGAAATTTAATGGCTTCTAACAGTCTCCATTTTAATTTTAATTTATTTTCAAAATTTAAGGTCGTTTTCTTTAGAAAACAATATTGCATGGGATTTAGTCTTATTCATGATTGAGGGTACAAAAATTTCAGGACAACTAAACTTACTTTGTCTTTGTGGGACCCCATGAAGTATGTATTTTTGAGAAGAGTAAAAGTATGTTCATTTGTACGCCAGTTGGGATCATAGCAGATGTTACCATATTTATGTCTTTTTAAGACTTTACATAGTCATTCATCCTATTATTCCTGGGATGACAAATATTAACGATGGTATTGATCCCACAAAATGATACCTCCTTATGTTCATCTATCGAATGAGCCCTTGCAAGACATTTTCAGTATCATACTATCACGCTTGAATTCCATCAAGAATAACTTTTTTTCTGGAAAATTCTCACCAAAATGTTTTTGTATGCTTGTAAACAATATAATGAACTGTCACTGGAATAATTTAAACAGCTGTCGGACAAGTGGTTTAGAAATGACAGCAGTCTGAAGTTGGTTGCAGTTGGTGCAGACGAAAATCTCACCCTATTTATATATATAATATCGCATAATTTTTATAAAGATACAATAATCTGATACAATAGAAACGGAATGACAAAGTTAATATACCCTACTTTCCATGGTGGAGGATATAATGAAAAAAAATAAAAAATATATATTTCACAAAAATATTTGTGTAATAGTCTATATCGCGGTGTCCGACCGCCTTTCTGTCTGTGGAAATCACTCTAGCTTCCGTAAGAAATGAAGTGGGTAAAATTACTCAGATGTGTAATATGTCTGTAGGACTTTTGGTATTGAAAATGGGTCATGTAGGTCCACGTTTTGGTGTAGCCCCCATATAACGGTACCTCCCTTTTCCGGTATATTCGGTACTTTGATGATTTTTGCTACATTATTCACCGGAATTGTTTACAATTTGGTATTTGATGTTCGTAGTGGATACTACAGCCTATTACAGAAAATTGTTTGTGCAGATCCATATGGTACCTCTTAATATTCGGTATTTTGATGATTTTAGCGACATTTTCACCGATTTTTTTTAAGTTTCGCATTTGAATATTGCAACGGCTTATGACAAAAGTTACCTTTGCAAGCCCATGTCGTCGTAAAGACCCTAATGTAACAGCTTCATTCGATATTTTTAAGATTTTAGCAGGATTTTTAACGGATTTTATTGATTTTGAGAATTTGCGAATAAGTTCCAAATTGTGGAGGGTATATTAACTTTGTCATTCCGTCGAAGGCCCCATAAAGTATATATATTTATAATCAGCATAAAATTCTAAGTCGATTTAACGATGTCCGATATCGGTCCATATTTTGGTATAGTCCCCATACAACGGTACCTCCCGATATTCAGTATTTTGAGGATTTTTGCCACATTTTTTCACGGATTTGTCTGAAAATTGGTATTTGTAGGTCATAATGGGTCCTAGTTCGTGTGGCAAAGTATTGTATGTATGGGTTCACGCTTTGGTTTAGCCATCATAAAGCGGTATCTCCCGATTTTTGGTATTTTAATGATTTTTGCCACATTTTTTCACGGATTTGTCTGAAAATTGGTATTTGTTGGTCATAATGATTTCTAGCTCCGGTTTCATTTAAGGGCAAAAGTAAAGTTTTGTTTCTTATATCGTAATAGTTCAAATATATAATATATGAAGTTACATTATATAGGTCCACGTTTTTGTATTTTGTCACATTTTCCTACAGAATTATATTAAATTATTATTTTTAATTCACACAATATCAGAGACAAATGATTGGGCTGACCCTAAGTGTTAATACATCTCATCCTCTTATTTGTCATAATTCACATAATTGAAGTGACACTCATTTAAAATTTCCGAAATCTACATTTACCACTTACATACACATATGTTCATAATGGCAAATGTTAATCCTTTTTAATAAAACGCTCAATTTATTATTTTAAGAAAATAATTTGTATTTCCAAAAATTAATTAAAAAAGCATATAAATTATATTTCACAGGACTGCAACTATGGCGCCTCTGCTCGAATTTATCATTGTCCTAGTGTTAATATGCTACTGCACTCCGATGTCCTTCTAAGCATGTAATCATTGTGGACACGTATACGCTTAATATTCTGGCAAATACTAGAAGCTATATCAGCACAAAACATAGCCCCCATACAAGTCAATGAGTTGTGTCGTAAAACGATTATGGCCTTAGAATCAAACAATTTAGTTGGTATTTTAAAAACCCTGTCCACCTTTATTCCAGTAGAACACTTTATAACAAAAAAAGCAAACAATACCAAACAGAACAAAAGCACAAGTTTAAGTTCTTGGGACACAAAAATATCGTACAACAATTGTCAAAGCCATTATAGGAGTAGTTATAGGTAGGAAGGTAATACAAGAGGGCAAACAGAGTGACGTGGCAATGAAATGAAAACAATGTTTCATAGAAATTGACACCCAGAGGCCATTAATGGTCACATACGAGAATGTCACAGGAATGGTTTTTGTTCAGTGTATGGGGTAATATGTGGAAGTATGTATATGAGAAAGTATCAGTCGGTTTTGCACATAGCCACATTTTCTCAGAGTATGGCACTAGGCACCTAATGGAATCGATACAGTCCATTTTGAAGCTTGTTATAGGTGTTGTAACGTGATCAGCTGTGTAAGCTCAGTCGCAGTAAGGGTATCCAAAAGGACTATTTAAAATAGGAACAGTTAAATTCTCTCTTTTCTGGGGAAATTGCATGTTTTATTGATTTCAATACTAAACAACCATGGCAATATTTTAATGACTTCTATTTTAAATAGCAAATGTGTTGGAGAATGCAGTTCATGTCTTCGAAACACAATAAAGCGGGCACTACCGTCGACGTCAAGACAGAAGAAAACAGCAAGATTAAGGATGTTATGAATAGTTTAGAGTTGTCATGTATAGGAGTTCTTGGAACCATCAATCAATTGTTAATTATGTTCATTTTTTGTTCATTTTTTGTTCATTTTTTTTAATTTGTTTTAGTGTTTAATTTTAAGTAAGTCTTTTAGGATTAAGGATATTATAATTAATTATTTTTTGTAACCGTTCATGGCCCTGTCGGCTAGGTTTCTGTACAAACTGAAAATAAATAAAAATAAAATAAATAAAATGAATGGTTCGAAAAGTAAAGAAGCGACTTGATCGAAACCCGCGTCGCAGTGGCCGAAAAATGGCTCGTGAGCTGAACATATCGCAATATTCCATTCGACAAATATTAAAAAATGAGATCGGTTGGCCACCAGAACTCAAGCGCCGGCCATGGTGATGGTGTGGGCCGCCATAAAAACCGATTGTCGCTCTCCGCTCGTATTAATCGACCGTGGCATCAGAATAAATAGCGAATATAATCGCGAAAATATTCTGGGGGGTGTATTAAAGCCGTGGTTACGCAAACATTTTGGCCGCAGACCTTGGACACCCCAACAGGACTCAGCACCATCGCACTGCGCACCATCGCACTCAGCACGCGCCAACCAAGAATGGTTACAAAATGAGGTTTCTCGCTTCATTTCCAGCGCACAATGGCCATCAAAATCTCCGGATACCAATCCGTTGGACTATTGTGTCAGGAGTATTTTGGAAAGAAAGGTTGGCACTAAAATATACCAAAGTATCGATCACCTCAAGCAAGCGCTTCGCCTGGAATGTGCCAAAATACCGCAGAGCAACATTCGAACAGCGTGTGTTTCATAAGCCATTTGAAGGCAATAATTCGTGCCGAAGGTGACCAATTCGAACAAATTTAAAATTATTCTAAAATTTGATGCTATTTCCGACATTTTTGCTTTCATTCAATAAAATGAAAGAAATGTAAAAATTATAGCGTTGGCTTTGTAGCATTTTTTATCACACCCTGTATATGGATTTTGATCTATACAACAAATTGGACTTATGTATACGCCAGTTTTGTGCAATGGTTTAAGGTTTATTTAAAACAAATTCTATTGACTAAAACAACCTAAAAAACTCTAATCGCAATGGGGCCTAAGCCAAATCGGGGTCCCATATAACCCATTTTCAGTACAAAAATGTTAGTAAAAACAATCAATCTAGTTAGTTAGACTTTATTTCCACAGACGGACGGACATGCCCAAACTGACATAGAATGTTATGCTCATCAGGATTTTATTTGTGGAACACGAAATTCTCATTTGGATGAGCTACAAACGGAACGACAAAGTTATTATATTCCGCAACTTGTTTAAATGGATGGATGATTTTGTTAATATATATGATGGTTAATTGAAAAATATTCGGAGTTTCAAAATATAAATTTTCATGAATATTAACAATTTAGGAGTTTTTTGGTTAATCGGGAATTTTAGTTCTAAGTTTTTCTGACGATTTAGATGGAGAACAGTGAATGCTTGTATACGCCACCGCCTTTAAGCAGTAATCCTCTGCGTGCCAAAAAATATATAAGAGTTTTTCCCTGTGTATAGTAACTTTTTGTGAAGTGTAACTTCTTTGTAAAGTTTGTACACTTAATAATTGAAAGCAAAAATAATGCATGGAGTTTATGTACTTATTTTGAGTTTTTAACATTTTTACCAGTTCTTTCCGAATTCAATCCGAATCTCTGCACAAGTTTCCGCAGGAAATACGGAAAAACATTAGAACTTTTGAAGAATTCGGCTAGAGTTCGGAAAGCAGAACTTGGAATTACGGGGGAAATTAAGATTTCAAAAAAATTTCCGTAGAAAACTCTAAGGGAATATTTTAAAAAATTCTGCTAAATTAAATACTAAGATCATTATATGTTTCAATATAAAGGGTGTTTTTTAAGCTAGATAGAACTTTAAATTGTAAAAAGTAACACAAAAAATTAAATTTTGATGAAACATTTTTTTATTTGTTTCAGTATACTCTGACAAATCATCATGAATAGACTCACGCTTGAACAACGCTACGAAATTATCCAAATTTACTTTGAAAATCAGGCTCTAGAGCAGTTGGCAAATGACCCGTTGTTTTATCGCAAAATTGTGTTCAGCGATGAGGCGCATTTTTGGCTTAACGGAAACTTTACGAATAATATTATTTCAGAAAATAATAAGCTATGATCAAAAAAAAAAAAAAAAAAAAAAAATCAATATTTTACCATGTACGAATGGTTTCTTATAAGTTTTAACATTATTTAATAGACTCGATTTCTTGGAAATTGAAATTTGCTGAGGGTTACATTGAAATTTAATACCCCATTATGTGGTGGCGAAACTGAATAGATTATGTCAAAATAATTAAATGCTGTAAAACCAGACTTAAAGGATAATTACTTGTTTTAAATCGTTAAAAAATCACGATATATCTCAGATATCTCATTGCAAAAATTCTAAAATCGGGAAAAATAGAGAATCACTTTTACCATGGAATCGAATTTCAAAATAATTCTATTGAAATTTTTTGTCAATTTTACATAAGATACGATTTTTTTTAATTTGGCTTATCATATTGAACTCAATCGTTTTTTTATACCCTACACAAGGTGGTCAGGGTATTATGTCTTTGTGCATTTGTTTGTAACAGCAAAAGGAAACGAGATAGACCTATAATTCCTTTTGATGATCTGCATAGAATCACATTCTGAGTCGATTTATGCATGTCCGTCCGTCTGTCCATGTATTTTTGTGATCAAAGTACAGTTCGCATTTATTACCCGATACAGATGAAATTTTGCACAAATCATTTTTTGGCGCAAGGCCGAACCCTATTGAAATTGGAGATAATCGGTAAAAATTTAGATATAGCTCCCATATATATCTTCGTCCGATTTGCCTTTTATTGTGCACCAAACGTGTAATATCAGCCCGAATAGTATGGAATTTTGCACATACAACCAAATTAGGCCTGAAAATAAATATGCCAAATTTGATCGAAATCGGTTCAGATATAGCTATAGCTCCCATATATATTGTTCATCCGATTTTTTATTTTTGTCCTCCGCAGCCGTAATATGCACTCTGTAACAACAATATTTTGGGGAAAAATATCAAATACAGCTCAAAAATTCCTTTCCTAAATTTTATCGAGATCGGTTCAGATTTGGATATATCTCCCATATATAACTTCGTCCGATTTACCTTTTATTGTGCACCAAACGTCTAATATTTGCCCAAATGGGATGAAATTTTGCACTTACGACCGAATTGAGTCTAGCTATAGCTCCCATATATATTCAGGGAAATATATATAACACATCTCAGAAATGTCTTTGCCAAATTTTATCAAGATCGGTTCAGATTTGAATATAGCCCCCATATATATCAAATGGGCAATACAAGTCCGCATTCAAAAGATAAAAATGCTTCGCCATATTTAGTCTTTTGAACTTTAAATATAAAAACTTTTAATTGTTATATGGAGCTGTACTAAATTAGCAAAGTGGTGCAGGGTATCATGAAGTCGGCCCGCCCGACTTTAGGACTTTCTTTACCGTTCTTTTTTTTAAATTTAATCTTTTTGGCGTGAAATTTTTACTATTATTGAAGTGTAGTTTTTTTATTGTTTAAAATTCTGAATGAACAATATTAAAAATGAAATGAGTGCGCAATACGATGTTTATTGGCGACCTTTCTGTAGCTGGAAGATGGGAACACATTTGAGCAATCAAAAATGACGGACAAAGCATAATGGAGCTCGAACGTGGACCTACTTCTTTCATATGACATAAAACCGTCCAATGAGAACTCAAAATGCAAAATTCATTGGGAATGCAATCAGTAAAATAGTAGAATGAATTGGGCATTTAGTGAGAAAAGGATTTCTATCCTTCCAGAAAATCTTCCTAAATTTTAAAGATACCTTAAATCGCTTTTGCAGGTCATGATATGGGTCATAACCCCCGAATTAGGGTACAACCTGATTTCAAATATATTTTAAATTTTAACCATATTTTTTCATACTAATTTGAGCAAATGAAAAAAATATATATATAATTTAAGCTTTTTTCGGGGTCTTGGCCACTTTTTTCATTTTTTGGCCCATATTTGACAAATTGTTTTTTAAGGGGGTAGAAAACCTTTTCGCATACAATTTTCAGTTTTCGGAGTGGGGCCCATATTGGTCTTGACCACATTCATCAATTGATTGGGCTATAACATTACTTTCCCAAAGAATGTGTGGTCAGAAAAGAAAATTTTATATTCTATTGAATTTGTAACCCCCCAAGAGAATATTGGTTGGGATGTACATCTATATGAAATATACTCCGAAATGTCAAACTGAGACTCATTCAGTCGTAAATTGTCGCAGTAGCATGAAAAAAATTAGAGTATTCATCGTAATTGAATTATACTATGATGAAAAATATGGACTATATAGAATCTCCAACGCACAATTTCAATGACAAAAAAATAATACCCATCTTACGATAATGGGTGTAAAAGAGTAACTGTCTTTGACTATTCTGAAATCATTCTGCTCCCAATTATGAGTTGGACAAAACTAAATATCCGAAACCTAGGTATTGCCTGCCTTACCCGCTGGTAAACATTACCATCTTTCTCCACTAATAAACAAACGTTGTTTCTGTAAAAACAACAATAATGTCATTAAGCCTGACTATTTTGCAACAACAAAATACAATGGTATCCGGAACAAACATGCTAACACTGTTCTATCACATAGCACTGTATTCTAAGCGTTGAAAATACAAAATCCAAATTACAGCTCATTTAAATGTTAAGTTCTTTACAATACCAAAAATTGAGTTAAGTTTTCACATGGGGATGTTATAGATGTTCTATATCATATAGGTTTTTAACACTCAACTTAAAGCCTATGGCTGACAAAATAAGATCAGGCTTTTCAAAATATTTAAAACCGACGGTAGGTGAACATCTATTATAATCTTTGCCATTAATATTTATTTTTATTTAGAAATTACTATGGAGTCATTACTTATAATAAAAATTGTGCCGATCTGTGATTTATTATGCTTTAAAAATATGCATTAAAGACTAAAAGTACGGCTACACTACATACTGCCGACAAAATGTAGGGAGCCCCTATAGGATGCACCGACTTATATAACATCAAATATCAATTTCGTTATGTGGGAGTTCTCGAGATGAGGAGACTTCGCGATACAACTCGTTAAAAGGCGAGACACTCCGTGGGTGGTCTGTACATACTCCTTGTTATCTCGCCTTAATGGAATTCTAGCTAATCGCCCATAAAACTGCTGTTCTTTTACGAAAATTCCCCTCTCGGTGTATTCATTCTCTTTGTATAAGGGTATTTCTTCCTTTTGCCTCTGGTGTTTGATTTTTCTCAATTCTATCATCCGTTCGACTATATCTATGTGAACCTTGCAACCTAGGGGTAAGAAGGACATAAATTTAAGTTGGGGATAACTATAATTTACCTTTATGTGGCAATGTGTGGCAGAGAAACGTCAATTGTTGGCAATCGCATTGCCCTCTGTTATAACCCATAAAATATTGAACAAACACACAAACCCATGTCGATTAAATTTTTCTGTAAATTTTTTGATTTCAAAAGCAAAAAACTTAAGTCAAAATAATAAAAAAAAATTAAAAAATCCCCTAGGTCAATTATTTCTAAGGACTTCTTTGTTTGACTGGACAACATACGTTTCAACAGTCAATTACAATTTCACAGGTCTCCTTAAGTATTTTGAATTTTGGATATAACCTAAAATTTGTTGGAACCACCGATCAACAAAGAAAAAGGGGGCAACGGTGTCAATGCATCCTGAATCCTAGAAGGAAATACGACATTTCCCACCACAACTTTGAGGTGGAAGAAAATTGCACAAAAGAAACTTTCTTATCGCCCAACAGAAACAAATGAAGCAGTAAAAATAGAAGACACGCAAAAAAAAAAATTGTCACCAAACGAACGCCCCGACCATTTGATGAGGTGTCCGGGAACATTGTCCGAAGGATGGCCAACAAATGTGTCAGCATCGGAATTGAAACAAATGTTGACGATGGCAAAGTTTTATCATTAAAGCTTAAAACAAACAAAACTCTGAACCATATGGACAGCAGAAGATGACCGTGTGGACCGACAAACATACCGACTGACACACAAATGCCATTTACCACAAAAGCAATGCAATTATGTGGCGATAGTGGTAGTAGCGGCGTTGGCCGCCATATGGACACAGCGAATGAAATAAACTGCTGTTACTGCTGCAGGATAAACATTTCAAAAGTTATGTTCATTTTGTGATGCCAATAAAAAATATTAAAAAAGAGGAGTAGAAAAGGATTTAAGCTGTTCTATAGCACTTTTTAACTTAAAGCCAAGTGAAACAAGTAAAAAAAAAAAACATTAAGTTCGGCCGGGCCAAACTTTTAATACCCTCCACCTTAGGGTAAAGGAAACATTAGAAGAAATGTGGCAAAAACCATTAAAATGCCGAATATCGGGAGGTACCGTTATATGGGGGCTCTACCAAATCGTGGACCTACACATGCAAGGTTCCGCCAACGGAGCTAGAACCTATTATGACCTACAAATACCAATTTTCAGACAAATACGTGAAAAAAATGTGTCAAAAATCATCAAATTACCGGGAGGTACCGTTATATGGGGGCTATACCAAAACGTGGACCTATAATTACAATGACTCGCCACACGAACTGGGACCCATTATGATCTACAACTACCAAATTTTCAGTGAAATTCGTGAAAAAATGTGTCAAAAATCATCAAAATACCTAATATTGGGAGGTACCGTTATATGGGGACTATACCAAAACGTGGACCTATACATACAATGTTTCGCCACACGAACTAGGACCCATTATGACCCACAAATACCAATTTTTAGACAAATCAGTGAAAAAATGTGGCAAAAACCATCAAAATACCGAATATCGGGAGGAATCGTTATATGGGGGCTATACCAAATCATGGACCCATACATGCAATGTTTCGCCACCGGAGCTGGAACTCATTATGACCAACAAATACCAATTTTTAGACAAATCCGTTAAAAACTGTGGCAAAAATAATCAAAATATCGAATATCGGGAGGTACCATTATATGAGGGCTATACCAAAACGTGGACCTATACATGCAATGTTTTGCCACACGTACAGGGATCCGTTATGACCTACAAATACCAATTTTCAGACAAATCCGTTAAATAATGTGGCATAAATCATCAAAATACCGAATATCGGGAGGTACCGTTATATGGGGACTATACCAGAACGTGGACCGATATATCTCATTTTCAATACCAACCATCCTAGACACAATACCAATTGCTCTGCTAAATTTTGGCGCTCTACGTCAAATAATGTGGGCTGTATCGTGATTTCAACAGACAGACAGACATACGGACAGACGGACATCGTTAAATCGACTTAGAATTTTATGCTGATTATGAATATATATACTTTATGGGGTCTACGACGAATATTTAAGGATGTTACAAACGGAATGACAAAGTTAATATACCCTCCTTTCCAAGGTGGAGGGTATAAAAATTGAAATGTTATCAATGACAATGAAAATAACGAACTAAAACAAAACAGAATAGTGATTGATAAGGCCGACGAATGATTGTGAAGGGATTTCAATATTATTTTGACAAGTTGATTTATAGTTGTTGACGGTTCACAAATTAAAAATAAATCAGTTGTATTTTTTTTGTGACAGCACGAGACAAGAAAAAAGTCCTGAGGCAAAGAAAATGTTTACCCTATGTCTAAAGTGGTGCTACTCTTAATTGTTCTGACCGTTATGCGGGTGCTATACCAAAACGTGAACCTATATGGACAATTTTCTGCTATTGGAATTGGTATCTATTGCGAGATTCAAATACGAAATAATAGCAAATCAATAAAATTAAAACATAATAAATAATGGAAATACCGAATCTATAGACAATTGTCTATTACAGTAGCTGGTATCTTTTGGAAACATCAAAGAAACAAAATTTCCGATAATATTCAGTATTAATACTGATGCCACGGTCGATTAATACGAGCGGAGAGCGACCATCGGCTGTTATGGTGGCCCACACCATCACCATGGCCGGCGCTTGAGTTCTGGTGGCCAACCGAAGGTGTACATTTTTAGCTGACCTCCTTGACAAGTAAACATGATCATTTTGTTTGTTTACAAACTGCTGGACAACGAATGTTTTCTCATCGGAGAATAACAAATGCGGCAGTTCACCACCACAAGCGAAGCACCACTTTAGCTCTTTTGAGTCTATTTTCTTTCTGTTGCGGTGTAAGCTCTTGCTCTTGCTTTACCTCGAGCTCATTTTTCAATATTTGCCGCGAGTTCATTTTTCAATATTTCAATATATTGTGATATGTTCAGCTCACAAGCCATTTTTCGGCCACTGCCACGCGCTTTTCGATCAAATCACTTCTTTACTTTTCGAAGCATTTCTGCTGTTGTTGATGTTTTCTTCCATCATTTAAATCTGGAAAATTCTCACCAAAATGTTTTTGATATAATGATAAAATATAATGAGCTGTCACTGGAATAATTTTAATAGCAGTCGGTTGAGTGGCTTAGAAATGTTGATTGTAGTTTTTTTCGTATACGCCTACATATTATTCATCCGATTTGGGATATTAAGTCCCTCACATGCGTAGTATGCATTCCAGAAGAATGATATTTGGTAATGGACGTCTGATACTGCTCTAAAATGCCTCTGTCAAATTTAATCATATATATCTTTATTCGATATCAGGTTTATTGTGCAGCAAATCACCGCAAATGGACTGAATTTTGGCAATTAGGACTGAATTCATCATATAAACCAGTACTTTAAATTTCGTGTAAATCGGTTCAGATATAGCTGTAGCTCTCATATATATGTTTCATCCGATTTGGTGCTAAAATTTGTTATATGCATTCGACAACAATGATATTTGATACCAGTTATCAGATACAGCCCGGAAATACCTCTGCCAAATTTTTTCAATATCGGTTCAGATTTGGATATAGGTCCCATATATATAACTTCAACCGATTTCAGGTTAATTGTGGACCAAATGGCCAATATCAGTCCAAAAGCCATGAATTTTGGTACATCCAACCGAATTCAGTCTAGAAGCAAATACTTCAAATTTGTAGAAAATCGGATGAGAATATAGCTATAGCTCCCATATATACGTTTCATCCGATAAGTCCCTTACACTTGTAATATGCATTCGACAATAATTATATTTGGTAGCAGATATCTTATAAAGCTCGGAAATAACTTTGCCAAATTGTATCTAGAATGGCTGAGATTTGGATATAGCTCCCATAAACATCCTTAATCCGATTTCTGGTTTATTGTGTAAATAATGGCTAATATCAGCCTGAATGGAGTGAATTTCGGGACGTACGCTTCCATTTTGTGCAACTCGGCTCCGATATATATTTATTCAAGTGATATCTATAACTATAGTAGGTGGACCGGTCCGCGTTGCCGGTCCGTAGTTTTTGTCTATTATGCATATTTGTCAAAGCATAATTATTCACAGATATGACTGTTATAAGTGTTCACGTACTGGTCGATTAATTTTTAATTTTTAGTCAAATGAGCAGTAATTGGGAATTTACTGTATTTTGTGCACCTCATAATTGAGGGCTGAATGATTTAAGAATAGCCAAAGTTAATTACTTTTTTAAACCCATTAGCAAATCAGATTGTGCATTAGAGTCCTCATAAGTCCCCCTTACCATGTCGGTCTGTTTGTCTGCCAAAAGGTGGACTTAAGGGGGTACTATTACATGGAGAAAATCTAAAATTTTTAGATATGTTGAAATTTTTGTGTAAGATTTTCAGCCCCCAAATACACATTTTTAGCCAAATCCTTTGAAATATGTTGAAATCAGGAGGTACCTTTATATGGACACTACTGCGAAACATCGACCTACTTTCTTCTACCCCTTATAATCAAAGATAACAAATATAGCAGAACAAAATAGCATGTCAAACTGAAAAAAATGCACGTGATTTAAATAATTAAAAATAGTTTTATCCACCTCATAATTGAGGGCAAACTGATTTCAGAATAGTAAAATATAATTACTATTTTACACCCATTACCGTAAGATGGGAACTAATTTTATTTGCCATTTAAATTGTAAATTCAACAAATATTTGGTCCCGTGCTACTTTCTTATATTTCTAATTTTTTCATGTTTTCGCAATTTATTTGATGCAGATGTACATCTCAAATCTACGTTCCCAACCAATATTCTCTTGGGGGTTACAAATTCAATAGAATACAAAATTTTCTTTTCTGACCACACAATAGATGTGAAAGTGGACTTAGGGATACTCCAATGTGGGGACTTTACTTTAATAAATTCCTATGTGGCAATTATCTGTATGATGGTTCCTTACCCCAGGATACCATAAATACAATTTTTTAGCCAAATCAATTGATGAATGTGGTCAAGACCAATATGGGCCTTACTACGAAAATTTTATGCGAAGAGGTTCTCTACCCCCTTAGAAACAAATATGCCAAATAAGGGACAAAAATAGACGAAAGTGGCGAAGACCCCAAAAATAGCTTAAATCATACGATGGTTATATATGATCGATATCATGACCTGCAAAAGCGATTTAAGGTATCTTGAATGTTCGGGAAGAATTTCTAGAAGGATAGAAATCCTTTTTTTACTAAAAGTCCCATTCGCTCTACTATTTTGCACTCTTTATATTTGGTATTTTACTGATTGTACTCCCAAAAAAATTTTGCATTTTGAGCTCTCATTAGATGTAGGTCCACGCTTTGAAATGAGCCCCATTAGTCTTTTTCGGTCATTTTTGTTTGTTTAAATGTGTGCGCATCTTACAGCTGAAGCACGATGTAGGCATCGTATTTCGCACTTATTTCATTTTTTGGTGAAAAATTGTATATAGTGAAAATTATACTTTTATTTTTAAATTCAATTCCATTGAATTTTTTTTTTCGATATTTTCCCGATTTGAGAATTTTTGCAAGAGATCTCTTTTTCGTGATTTTTTAGCGATTTTGAAATTAAATTATTTCAATATCATCTATTCCGTTTCGCCACCACATAATTCGGTACTACACTTCCATGTAACCCGCCATTAATTTCAGTTCTCAAGAAATCAAGTCAATTAAATAAATAGTTTTCAATATTCGAGTTCAAAAATAAAATATAAAAAACACTACAAATGTACATTAGAAAAAAGTAAGTCAAAATGGAAAAAAATCATGCAAAATAAAACATCACTATTGTACATTTCAAAAGTCAAAATGAAAATGTTAATATATCACATTTTTACGCGATTTTTTGGATATTATCCTTTTCGGATAGGAGACAATTCCGAATTTGTATGAATCATTAAAATCAGTTCAGCGGTTCTTATGTTATAAGCGTAGTAACTAACACGTAGATTAAAAGTAGGCGTGGTCAGTCCCTCAGCCCCCAAACAAATACTTAGGTTTGGAGGGAAGGTCAACAGTATTTCGTGTACCAATATCTTCATTATTTGGGAAATATTAGGGTTTTAGATAAATCAAAATAGTGGGCGTAAAAGGAGGCGTGGTCAATATTTTTTTCTTTAAAAACATAACTTGGGGTATGACGAACGTTTGTACAAAAAATTATGCAAATCGGTCCAGCCCTTTTCAACTGATTCCATTACCAACGAACAACAATTGATTTTTATATATATAGATAGCCAACTATAACTATAGCCAACTAGAAAGCCAAATGTTGATAAGTGGCAATATCTACTTGAGGTAAATACTTTTGTTACGGGACCCCTATTGATGCTGATATCCAAAATATCGCATACATAGCAACAAACCAGTAAGGAAAGCTCAAAAGTCGGGCGGGGCCGACTATATGATACCCTACACCACTATGCATATTAAGTAGAGCTCTCGTAAAAGGGTTTATACAGGGCATTCAGAGCTCTATGAGATATTTGGTACAAAATCGAAATCTATCTAATTCTATCGTGCATTTTACGAACTATAGCTATCTCTGAACCGGGTTTCTCCAAATTTGACGTATTAGCTTCTAGACTGAATTCGGTCTTATGTACGAAAATTCAGGTGATTTGGGCTGATAGTGACCATTTAGTGCACATTTAACCCGAAATCGGATGAAGATATATATGGGAGCTATATCCAAATCTGAACCGATTTCGATAAAATTACAAACAGCTATTTCTGCACTGTATCTTATATCTGGTACCAAATATCATTCCTGTGGATTGCATATTACGAATGTGAGAGACTTAAACACCAAATCGGATAAAACATATATATTGGAGCTATAGCTGTTTCTGAACCGATTTTCTCCAAATTTGTTGTATTTGCTTTAGGGCTAATCTCGGTCACATGTGCCAAAATTCGGGCCATTTGGGCTGATATTGACCATTTGGTGGTCAATTAACCCGAAATCGGATGAAGATATATATGGGAGCTATATCCAAATCTGAACGGATTTCGATAAAATTTAAAACAGCTATTTCTGTGCTCCATCTAATACCTGGTACCAAATATCACGGTTGTGGAGTGCATAGTAGGAATGTGAGGGACTTAAAGATCAAATCGGATGAAAGATATATATGGGAGCTATAGCTATATCTGAACCGATTTTCTCCAAATTTAATATACTTGCTTCTAGGCCGAACTCGGTTGGGTGTGCCAAAATTCAGGTAATTTGGACTGATAGTGGATATTTGGTGCACATTTAACCCGAAATCGGATGAAGATATATATGGGAGCTATATCTAAATTTGATCCGATTCTCACCAATTTCAATAGGGTTCGTTCTTGGGCCAAAAAATATTGTTTGGAAAATTTCATCTCAATCGGATAATAAATGCGACCTGCATTTTGTTCACAAGAATACATGGACAGACGGACGGACTGACATGCATAAATCGACTCAGAAAGTGATTCTATGAAGGTTCTCAAAAGTAAGTATGGGTCTATCTCGTTTCCTTCTCCATGTTACAAACAAATGCACAAAGACATAATACCCTTACCACTATGTGGTGTAGGGTATAAAAAGAACAAAAAAATCTCATATATCAAGAAGGGAATTTTAGACCGCTTATAGCTCAAGAACGGCTGGACGGGTTTGACAATTCTCACCAATTTAGAATGGGCTTTTGGTACAAAAAAAAAAAAAATAAAATCTACAAAATTTGCAAAAAATATGTCAATATTTTTTCTGCAATGTTTTATGTATTTTGTTTTTTTTTTTTTGCATCGAAAAAAGTTTATTTGTGAAAATTCTGTTCTCTACGACAGAACGAATTGGGTATTCAACGTATTAGGAACATCTGCTTCGTCAAATACCGATGTTTTTTTAGAGATCGCATGTTTTTGGAATATATTGCTAATTTTAACATTTTTGATTTGAGTGTCTTCAATATTTTCACTCATACGCGTGAAACGACATAGACGACATCTTCCATTTCTAATTTTTTCAATGATAAGCGATGAGAGTATTCCATTGTCTATATATTCATTAGTCTATATTGTTACTGTTCGTAGATAGAGACTCCCAACTCTACTGCAGCTCGTATATAAACACTCTTAGCTGTCGTTTCCGCTCCCCTTTTAAGAATCTCAGCTATTGCTTATCTAAATGGAGACTCTTCCTCCATAGAGACTTGCAAATGATATTGATGTTCATCTAGAGACACTCTTAACTCTATAACTGCTCGTCTATAGATACACTCGTCGTCTGCTGCTGCTGGTGGTTTATTGAAACTCTCCACTGCGTCTATGAAGACTGTTGCGGCTGCTTCTCTTCTATAATGACTCTCAGCTCGTCTGCTGATTTTGTTCGTATTGGTGACCTATCTCATTTTTCTAAATATCTTATTTTTTCTAAATATCTTTTCTATTTTATTTTTAAAACAAGTAAGCAAAGGCTACAGTCGAGCGGAGCCGACCGTTGAATACCTTACAACACTATAATAAACGATACAGTTTATATAGGCGAGATACTCGGAAGAATTCCACAAGATATTGTGACAAATAATAAAAGAAAACCATCAGGTTTCGTTCTCTAATTTTCGAATAATAGCAACTTTAACTTATTTGCTCATTTCCAATTTATTGGTAGATGTTGCAAGTAAATGGTCTTCCTAGATCTGGAACCAATATTTTCCAAACACCTATAATCTCTCAGAAGTGGAAAAAGATTAACATTTATTATTGGTTTTTGACTGAAACGCATCTATATGAGATACAGACATTTGATTATATTCTTCAACGAAATCAGCGTTAACGACATAGTCAGAAGTGTGTCTTTCCTGTATTTGTGAATTCTCCAAAAAGTCACTGGAATGGACATTTTCGTATTTTGTCTACAAAAGTTGGCAAACTATTTCACATATTGAATATTTTTGGATGGCTATCCAAAGCTGCTTGGCTTTTTACAATGCCCGTAACCCCCATTCAAATGTGCATGAGGAGCGGGCAATAATTACGACCTGCTGACAATTTTGCAGTTTTTTGGTCCATTTCAACCCCTAAATATATGGCGATCATCTCCAAAAAGAGTAGGCTTCTATTCTGACCCTCATCTGATCCCCATGGATCGTTAGGATCGGGCCATAAATGCGATCTGTGTATGATATCCTGATATCCTAACTACTTAGTTTTGTTAGCTGCAGAAATATTACCAAATGTTTAATTCAAAATGAAAATATGCCAAAAATGTGACAAAATTGAAAAAAATATATGAAAATGTTACAAAATCAATATTTTCATCTTTAGAGAGATATTTTTATGCGATTTTATAGACGTTGTTTCTTTCCTGCCAAGAGGCCATTCTGATTTAATGAGAATTGTCGAAATCAGATCAGCCGTTCTCGACATATAAGAGATCTTTCAAGCATATCTTCTTTGATAGACATATATATCGCACATATTTTGCTATATATCCGTTTTGTTGGATGTTAACATCAATGTAAAGATCAGGAGTAACCTTGTCATGACTTTGTGATTTCGCCGCGATTTAAAATATTCGCGGTTTACTGAAAAATTTTGAATTTTTTCAACACAAAATATATGGTCTATTTTACCCGCTAAATATTATCCTATGACCATCCAAATTGGTAGGCTTCTTCCCCGCCCTAAACTCTAGCAACATGCGAAGTTCCGCGTCGATTGGTCTATAATTGCGACCTGTATAGCTACTGCAAAATTCGAAACTTTTTAAGTTTTTGGTCCATTTTGACCCCTAAATATTATGCGATCATCTCCAAAAGAAATAGGGTTCTATTCTGACCCTAGCCCCACCTCCATTCTAAATTTCGTGAAGATCGGGCCATAATTGCGACCTGTAGAGTGATTACAAATTAACATGGACAGACGGACAGACGGACGGACGGACGGACGGACGGACATACATAGCTAGATCGACTCAGCTCGGCGAGCTAGGAAGATCCATATATACTTTCCTATGTGGGAAACCAATATTTCGAGGTGTTACATAATTTTTGGCCCAATCAAACTTATAATATCCCCAACACATAGTGTTGTAGGGTATAAATATTTGAAAATTTAAAGAAAAACAAACTCGAAGCTCGACATTAATAGAAAAATCAGCCCAAATCATTCTTCCCATAACTGTGGTCATTTAATATAGAAATTGAATGTAAGTTTATTACCCATCGATAAAGCTTAACAATAAAAACTGTTGCTACAACACAAAGAGACAATAAAATTGTATCAACAGGTTTTTTGTTGGCATTTGTCCAGAAATCTCTCTTTCTTTCTGTAGCAAAATCACAAAGGGCAATGCCATAACAACAGATACACATTTATGTATGTAAGTAATAATACAATCGACCCTAAATCTTTCCGGGTCAATAAAGTTGTAACTAATGAGACAACATAAAACATTCAGTTTCTGTTGCTTCCGCCAAAAAAATGATTTACATTTTATGTTAAATAAATAACGAAATGCGAACACATGTACATGTAACCATTTTCTATACCACTTTTACCATGATTGACCTCTTGCCTAGGCTATGGCATCATTTTATTTTCATTTCCGGTTGATGATAGCCAAGAAATGGGTCCGAGAATGGACAAGCTTTAAATATTCAATTCATGGCTAAGTTTATTCATTGTAAATGTCCAGAAAAAATGAAAAGAAATCAAGAAAAATGGCTTGTAATGGTCACGGGTTTTAGTGTCCAAATGTTCCAAATGTTTTGTTGTGACTTAGTTTTTCGGTTATTTTCCAGGCTTTTATTTTGACATGTTGTTTGACAGCCGATACAGAATGCCGTTGTAGGTTCACATTTTCATAGTTAGTGTGGTATCCTTTGTATTCAGTTCACGTATTTGTTAGTTTGCTTGTGTGTGGATCCTTTACATTTGTTTGTGTCTGTATGTATGCGTACACTTGTGGACTTCAGTTAATGTGTGAACAGTGGGTTGGACGTAAAATTATGAAATAATTTGCCAAGGGAGTGAAAGTAATTAGCTATTTAATAGACATAAAAAGTACATTAAAAATTCGTGATTGTAGCTCATATAGATATTTGAACATTTTTTTAAACTCAAATATTATAGTTCCGATAATTTTCTTTGCACTTCTACTAACAACCACGGTATAATAATAAGGTAGAACAACAGAAATACAGCACTGATGTTATGCCCGCTTCCTGGCAGAATTATTCAAAATTATACAGGGTGAGATAAAAAAATGCACCAAATTCAAACGCCATAATTTGTACATTTTTTTTTAATTTCATTGAATGAAAGCAAAAAATGTCGGAAATAGCATCAAAATTTTAGAATAAGTTTAGATTTGTTCGAATTGGTCACCTTTGGAACGAATTAAGGTCTTCAAATGGCCAATGAAACCGTCACACGCTGCCCGAATGTTGCTCTGCGGTATTTTGGCCCATTCCTGGCGAAGCGCTTGTTTGAGGTTATCGACACCTTGGTATTTTTTAGTGCCAACCTTGCTTTCCAAAATACTTCAGACACAATAGTCCAACGGATGGGTATCCGGAGATTTTGGTGGCCACTGTGGTTGGAAATGAAGCGAGGAACCTTATTTTGTAACCATCCATGGGTGGCGCGTGCTGAGATGATGCTGAGACCTGTTGGAATGTCCAAGGTCTGCGGCCAAAATGTTTGCGTGCCCAATGCTTCAATACACCCTCCAGAATATTTTCGCGATAATATTCGGCATTATTTAGCGACGATCGACCATCGGCTATTATGGCGGTCCACTATCACCATGGCCGGCGCTTTAGTTCTGGTGGCCAACCGTGCACATTTTCAGCTGACCTCTTTGGCAAGTTAACAAGATTATTTTCTTTCTTTACAAACTGCTAGACAACGAATGTTTTCTCATCGAAGAAAACCAAATTCGGCAGTTCACCACTTTCGGCCAAGCGAAGCAACTCTTTAGCTGTTTTGAGTCTATTTTCATTCTGTTGCGGTGTGAGTTCTTGAACTTTTTGGAATTTCAATGGCTTTACCCCGAACTCATTTTTCAATATTTTCCGAATGGAATATTGCGATATGTTCAGCTCACGAGCCATTTTTCGGCCACTGCGACGGGGGCTTCGATCAAGTCGCTTCGTTGCTTTTGGAACCATTTCTGCTGACATTGCTGTTTTCTTCCGTCCACTTCCTTGACTTCGGGTTACGCAACCAGTATCACGGTAACGAGCCAAGGGACGAGACTCAAGAGATTTATTCACACTTAAATGCTGGAGTGCTCTAACGATAGCCACTTGTGATTTTCCAGCCAAATATAAAGAAATCACACTATCACGCTTGAATTCCTACACGAATAACTTTTTTTTTTCTGAATTTCTCACCAAAATGATTTTGTACGCTTTTAAACAATATTATGAGCTGTCACTGGGATAATTTTAACTACCGGACGAGTGGCTTAGAAATGACAGCAATCTGAAGTTGGTTGCAGTTTTTTATCTCCCCCTGTATGCAACTGATATCAAATATCAAATTATAACAGCTCCCGAACTTCAACACGCATTCAAAAATGGTTCATAATTGCTAAGATCAATTTTACATAAATTTTCAATATAAACTTTGTTTGTGGTATAGGGTATTATAAAGTCGGCCACTAATGGTATTGAAGTAGCAACCTTATGATTCTTAGTTAATCACATGATTTTCAAACACGATACCTTCGGTTTTGTAATAGGACGCACACACTATTTGTCGACTTTTCTCATTACTAGGTAGTGGGGTTACATTCTTCATTCTTTTTCTTTGTAACGAAATTTCGATTTTTTACGAAATTATCTATTATATTCAAATTTACATTACCTTTTGATGGGGTAGCGACTCATTCAGCTTAAATGCAATTTGTTTTCCGGAATATCTAGATTTTAGATTAGGAGTGACTTAACCGAATTTTTCAAAAAATACATGTTGGCAAAAGAGATGTCCATGTTACACACTACTCTGTCAGTGTCCATCATTACTGCGAGCAGATTAAAACAGTACAACAAAGTTTGCGAAAGCACAGGATGTTCCAAACCACAATATCTACAGAAATAAGCATAGCTAGTGATAACTACACCGCAGGCACAATAACTACATCATTATCAACATCAGCTTCACTATCATCATCATCATAATCTTCATAATGGTGATTGTCACTGTCATTCTTATTTACTTAGTCCTTCCGATCATCCTCGGCACCATCCACAGCATCGCCATCATACGCATCGTCCATAGGACAATATTTTTAATGTTTTCTCTGCTTATCCTCTTAATATCCATTGGTCACATACCATGGTCGGTTAGATGAGGTGGTACCACAGCCATTACTAGTTCCCCCCGCACACATTCTCCCTGTCTTGTAACTATGTATTCCCGGTGTGTACCCTCGGTTAATGGATAATGGAACACACGTTTTTCCAAAATCGTACACTTATGTTGTTATGAACAACGACGTTCAACGCCGTTTTGTATCCTTTAATAAAAGCACATGTCCTAAATTAAAGTTAATCATTTAAAAAGAGGAAAACATGATGATGTTGTTGACAATGGCAAAAACAACAACAATAGTTGATTGTTCTAGGTGGGGGAAATGAAATGGGCGGAATTTCTACATTGTATAGGGAAGCTAAGTACAAAATGAAAAACATACACACATGTATCTACTCCTACATATAAATATATAAACCTAGTAATAAAAATGTTATTGTCATGGGAAGTGAGGGAATGGGGTGGTGTATTACATTGTATTATTGTTGGACAATGATATAACTTCAAATTATTAATTTAAGGAATTTTGTATAGAACACAAGAAAATAAGTGGGGATCAACAGCCTATCCGAGTTGTTTATTTTTTAAAAAGCTAAGAAAATAAAACGCAACAATTTAAATCATCAGGTTTTGCCGACAGATGTATACCCTCAGCCAAATTTCGTTTTTTATACCCTCCACCATACTATGGAGGGTATATTAACTTTGTCATTCCGTTTGTAACTCCTCGAAATACTCATGTCAGACCCAACAAAGTATATATATTCTTGATCAGCGTAAAATTCTAAGTCGATTTAGCGATGTCCGTCTGTCTGTCTGTCCGTCTGTCTGTTGTAATCACGCTATCTTTCGAATGAATTGAGATAGATAGCTAAAATTTTGCACACATGTTTATTTTTCCAGTAGGCAGGTGAAGTTCGTAAATGTAGGTCCACATTTTCATATAGCTCCCATATAACGGTAACCCCCTATATTCGGTATTTTGATGATTTTAGCGACGTTATTCACCGGAATTGTTTCAAATTTAGTATTTGAAGTTCCAAATGTATACTACACCCTAAGATAGAAAATTGTCTGTGCAAGTCTATGTCTTCGTATAGCCCCATATAACGGTACCTCCCGATATTCGGCATTTTGATGATTTTAGCGACATTATTCACGGGAATTGTTTCAAATCTGGTATTTGAAGTTCCAAATGGATACTACACCCTAAGACAGAAAATTGTCTTTGCAGGTCCACGCCTTCGTATAGCCCCAATATAACGGTACCTCCCTATATTCGGTATTTTGATGTTTTTAGCGACGTTATTCACCGGAATTGTTTCAAAATTGGTATTTGAAGTTTCAAATGGATACTACACCCTAAGACTGAAAATTGTCTGTGCAGGTCCACGTCTTCGTATAGCCCCCATATAAGGGCACCTCGCTATGTTCGGTATTTTGATGATTTTAGCGACATTATTAACCGGAATTGTTTAAAATTTGGTATTTGAAGTTCGTTATGGGAACTACAGTCTGTGACAGAAAACTGTCGGTGCGGGTCCAGTTTCGAATTTGAATATGGTAATGGCTTATGACAAACAATGCATATGTATGTCCACGTCGTATAGACCCCAATATAACGGCTATATTCGGTATTTTTAAAATTTTAACACAATTTTTTAAGGATTTTATTTTTTGAAAATTTCCAAATTCGTTGCAAATGGTGGAGGGTATTAAAAGTTCGGCCCGGCCGAACTTACTGCTTTTTAACTTGTTTAAATATACAGGGTGATATGAAAAAACTGCAGCCAACTTCAGACTTCTGTCATGTCTAAGTCACTAATCCGACAGCTGTTAAAATTATTCCAGTGACAGCTCATTATATTGTTTACAAGCGTTCAAAAGCATTTTGGTGAGAATTGTCCAAGAAAAAAGTAATTCGTGATGGAATTCAAGCGTGATAGAGTCATTTTTTATATTCGCTGGAAAACTACAAGTGGCTATCGATAAAGCACTCCAGCATCTATGTGTAAATAAATCTTTTGTGTCTCGTACCATCGCTCGTTGCCGTGGTACTGACAGTGTAGCTCGACGTCAAGGAAGTGGACGGAAGAAAACAGCAACATCAGCAGAAATGGTTCGAAAAGTAAAGAAGAGACTTGATCGAAACCCCCGTCGCAGTGGCCAAAAAATGGCTCGTGAGCTGAACATATCGCAATATTCCATTCGGCGAATATTGAAAAATGATCTAGGGGTAAAGCCATTGAAACTCCAAAAAAAGTACAAGAACTTACACCGCGATGGGAAGGAAATAGACTCAAAAGAGCTAAAAAGATGCTTCGATTGGCCGAAAGGGGTGAACTGCCGAATTTGGTTTTCTCCGATGAGAAAAGTTTCGTTGTCCAGCAGTTTGTAAAAAAACAAAATGATCGTGTTTGCTTGCCAAAGAGGTAAGTTGGCTATGGTGATCGTCATAACAGCCGATGGTCACTCTCCGCTCGTATTAATCGACCGTGACATCAAAATAAATGCCGAATATTATCGCGAACACATTCTTGAGGGTGTATTAAAGCCTGGGCACGCAAATATTATGCCCGCAGAGCTTGGACATTCCAACAGGACTCAGCACCACCGCACTCAGCACGCGCCACCCAAGAATGGTTACAAAATGAGGTTCATCGCTTCATTTTCAGCGCACAATGACCACCATAATCTCCGTATACCAATCCGGTGGACTATTGTGTCTGGAGTATTTTGGAAAGCAAGGTAGGCATTAAAAAATACCAAAGTGTCGATCGTCTCAAGCAAGCGCTTCGCCGGGAATGCGCCAAAAACCACAGAGCAACATTCGGGCAGCGTTTGACGGTTTTATTGGCCGTTTGAAGGCTATAATTCGTGCCGAAGGTGTCCAATTCGAACAAATCTAAACTTATTCTAAAATTTGATGCTATTTCCGACATTTTTTGCTTTCATTCAATAAAATTTAAAAACAAAAGTAAAAATTATGGCGTTTGACTTTTTTGAAGTTTTTTTTATCTCACCCTATATTTTGACTTGACTTGACATATATGCCTCCCCAAAAAAGTTGGCCACTCTGAGAAAACTGGCCTATATTTCGTATTTGAAATAAGACTGATGTAGATATTACAACGTGCCAGATTTCGACCATATCGAATAGTTCATTCAGTTTATACGAGATATTTTATAACTTTTTGGAAAATGTTGAATTGTGTTTGCGGTATCAGATATAGTGAACCTAAGGGTTCCACTTGATCTAATATTGATAAAAAATTTTGAATTTGAAAATTGTTAACAAAATATAACATTCAGTTCCCATTTTATGGAAGTAATTGTATATTTTTGAGTTTGGTACCAGAAGGATTGAGCCGATAAATTCCATATTTACATCTGATCTCTGGTTGTCATTAGATATGCCGAAATGTCTGACTTATACTATATGTTGATTTTTTGTGTACTAAGTAACAGATGGATAGGACCGATATATCCAATCTTTACACCAGATCTTGTTAAAAGAGTCGGACGCATTTTAATGAAAAAATAATTATTTTTTTTTAAAAAAAGAGGTTCGACATATTCCATTTTCACGCCGGATCTAGTTTTAATAGAAATATTAGGATGTGCGAAATTTGAAGACATTCAGACCTTATTTCACATTTTATAAAATCTATAGCTGTAAGTTGGTGGAGGGGCCGATATTGTCAATTTTCGGACATAACATAGCACTGATACATGTATTACGATATTAGGATTTGCACAAAATTGGATGATCCTTTCATGTTCTCTACGGTAAATTATTTTCTGTGAAAATGTTGACCTTATGTGGTGGAAGTACCAGAAGGTGTGGACCGATATTACCAATCTCCCAAAATCGATTGAAGTTTGACAACAATATTACGATGTATTAAGCTTGGATCAAATCGGATACTGCTTTCGAGAGTTATCGTGTGCATCAGCCAGACAGACAAATTGACGGACGGACACTCCTAGATTGACTCCATCGTTATTTCTATGAGACACGTTTTTGCCGTATCAAATGATATATACCCTCTGTAGCTATATAGCTGAAGGTGTAATAAGCTGAACCTTTTACAGCCAAAAAATATTTCCCCTCTGCTTATAAATTTACATTTAGAAGAGAGACGTAGACTTTGGGTTGGGAGGGACAAATAAGTATATGTATTCGTAACAAAAAACTAATTTACATCGATATGTATATGAGTGTTTGTTGTGGCCTTTTGTAAGCATATAGTATTACTAATTATACTGATTAGGGCAAGCGCCAAAATGCCCAAATTCTGAACATTTTATTGATTTTCATTGTTATCAAATTAAATACCTCATCAGACATTGGTATAGATTTACTCTCTCCCCCACTCTATGGCTTGACATCACTATCTCTGCTCAGCAAACAGTGAGGTCAATGTTCTATATCTCGCGGGCATAATTTATGTCATCACAACATTTGGCTCCATAGGCATTTTGACACCACGAATCATTTGTATTACCATTTCAGGGCTGCCAATGGCTTGCCTTTACATGGTAATTTATGTTAATGCATTCAGACGACAACGTGAGTGGACCGACCAACCAACCGACCTGATGCCACACTTTCTACTGGAGTTTTCGCATTTCGTACGTTGAGACCCAGTAGAACACAATGCCGGAGTAATTGCTTCAATTTATGGAAATTGAGTAGTAATCACATTTTCTACAATTCCACACTGTCATCACAACCGAACTCTGTGACATTCAGCCTCTGCCACAGCCCAGTAACACTTTCACCCACTCACCCCGGTTTTACTTGTTGACTTTCCGTGGAAAAATTGAATGAATAAAATGTTAGAGAGGGAGAGAGAGAGGGGAAGAAAAAAAACGAAAACGGCTTTATACAGAAAATTTGTGCCATTTGTTAAAATTTGATTTAAAATATATTCAATTCATACATATTTCTATCAAAGGAAGTGCGAACTGGAAAGGTGCGGTAAAAGGAACGATGGTTAATATTTGAGGCTAGAGGCATTAAAAGAAAAAGTCCGAAAAAGGGTAGGTGTGGCCTTGTTACCTTAAAAATTAAATTTAAAATTTCTTTTGGTTGACATCAGCACATTTATTATTTACTCAATCTTCTGGTTTTAATATTTGATGTGTTGTGGCGAATGATAGACGGATGGAGTAACCTTTTTAAGTTCAATTTCCTTTAAACACACACACACACACCCACATATCTTGGGGTTTGCCAAAAGGGTAGATATCTATTAGTTACATAAGATTAATGTATATGATGACATTGTAAAAACAAAGAAGGACCGAAATTTTACCATTCATTTATGATGTCGAAATTAAAAAAAAATACCGAAAATCAGAAGGTACGCATTATGGAGGCTATACCAAACTGTGGACGTACAATGAATATTTCTTTCCCTTTGAGAACCGAATTAAAATGATTTTTTTAGAAACTGGGGACAATGCCTTCAGAGTACGGAATCCAAACAAGATCTGGTATGAAGAACGAACTAACATTTTGAATAACCATTATGCTCATAGAAACCCGAAATAATGCTTTTAGAAATCGGCAGATCACAAACTTTTATCAATGCAATATCTGGTGTGAAGATGGAACATAGCGGTTCATTTTCTTCTGGTACCTCCCCCACAAAAGGTCAACATTTTGAATAGCAAAACGCTCAGAAATTGCGAAAAAATAAATCCCATTGCGAAAAAGTACATCCCAATCAGTATAAGATAAAGTGAAATACTTCGGTCCACTTTATCTGGTACCTCATGTACATTTCCCAAACATAAAACACATCTTAAATAAAGTTAAGAAAGTAGTCGATATTATACCATTTTTTTTTTGTCTGACTTAGGTCATATACGAAATGGACTATATTGGACCACTCCCGCGGAACATCCTCCATAAACGGTTAATAGTTTGTGTTTAGCTTAGAAATGTGGAGGACAGGCTTCGACAGCGGTAAGAAGAAAAACTCCACAGAGGTGAAGGCTAGAAAATACAAAGAAATTAAATGACAAGTAGTTATACTTTTATATTATTTTTTATGATGCAACAAAATTGGTTTAATAATTTGGGGTGGCGTCAGAGGCCAGGTTAGTATAACCGCAAACGAAGGTTAGGTGCGACATGTGTACGCTTCGAGTGCAGAACAATAAGTGAACGCCGAGGATCTTTGTCGATTACTACTACAACTATATATTCCAATAAGAGAAAAGTAAAACAAGGAGAGCAAACTCAACAACCAACCGTCCGTTGGCATCTGTGATCTACGTTCTCCGGTGAGGGAAGTTGTCGAGGACATGTCCGTGGTGTCAATCAGAATACGTGATTGACTGGACTCGGGAATTTAAGGTGTAACGCATCAACGTATAGCGTCTGAATAATAATAATGCCTGTCAAAATATATTTTAATAATTATTTATTACTTTTTTTTTAATGTATATATAACTAAAATAGGTAAGAGCTTAATATATGTGATAAAACACATCTATATATATAAAAGAAAGTTGTGTTAGTTACTACGCTTATAACTTAAGAACCGCTGAATTGATTTTAATGATTCATACAAATTCGGAATTGTCTCCTATCCGAAAAGGATAATATCCAAAAAAATCGCGTAAAAATGTGATATATTAACATTTTTATTTTGACTTTTGAAATGTACAATAGTAATGTTTTATTTTGCGTGTTTTTTTCCATTTTGACTTACTTTTTTCTAATGTACATTTGTAGTGTTTTTTATATTTTATTTTTGAATTCCAACATTAATATCAATTTATTTAATTGACTTGATTTCTTGAGAACTGAAATTGATGACGGGTTACATGGAAGTGTAGTACCGAATTATGTGGTGGCGAAACGGAATAGATGATACCGAAATAATTTAATGCGGTCACACCAAAGTTAAAAGATAATTACTTTTTCAAAATCGTTAAAAAAAATCACGAAAAAAGAGATCTCATTGCAAAAATTCTCAAAACGGGAAAATATCGAAAAAAAATTTCCAATGGAATCGAATTTTAAAATAATAGTACATTTTATTGACAAACTTTGTAAGGGTCTTTAAACATTTGCTGTAAAAAATCAGCGAACAAGTTGAAAATTTTTTCAATTTGTTATTCTTTTACAAATTACAAATTACAAATTTTTTCAATTTGTATTATCATGTTGAATTCAGTGGATTTTTTTTGTGAACAAAACAAAGAAAATTTTTCACTATATAAAATTTTTCACCAAAAAAATGAAATAAGTGCGAAATAGGATGTTAACTGACATCTACCTTTCAACTCCAGGGCCTACATCGTGATACAGCTGGAAGATGCGAACACATTTAAACAAACAAAAATGACCGAAAAAGGCTAATAGGGCTCATTTCAAAGCGTGGACCTACTTCTTTCATGTGACAATAATCCGTCCAATGAGAGCTCAAAATGCAAAATTCTTTGGGAGCACAATCAGTAAAATACCAACTATAAAGGGTGCAAAATAGTAGAGCGAATGGGACTTTTAGTAGGAAAAGGATTTCTATCCTTCCAAAAATTCTTCCTGAACATTTAAGATACCTTAAATCTCTTATGCAGATATCGATCATAAATAACCATCGCATGATATAAGCTATTTTTGGAGTCTTCGCCACTTTCTTCTATTTTTGGCCCTTATTTGGCATCTTTGTTTCTAAGGGGGTAGATAACCTCTTCGCATAAAATTTTCGGAGTAGGGCCCATATTGGTCTTGACCACTAAAAAATTGTATTTATGCTACCCTGGGGTAAGGAATCATCGTACAAATCGTGTAAAGTCCCCACATTGGAGTATCCCTAAGTCCACTTTCATATCTAATGTGTGGTCAGAAAAGAAAAATTTGTATTCTATTGAATTTGTAACCCCCAAGAGAATATTGGTTGGGAACGTAGATTTGGGGTATACATCTATATGAAATAAATTGTGAAAACATGAACAAATTACAAATATAAGGAAGTAGCACGGGACCGAATATGTGTTGAATCGTCATTGAATTGTACTATGATGAAAAATATGGACTTTATGGGGTCTCCAATTTACAATTTAAATGACAAATAAAATTAGTTCCCATATTACGGTAATGGGTGTTAAATAGTAATTATATTTGACTATTCTGAAATCAGTCTGACCTCAATTATGAGGTGGATAAAACTGTTTTTACTTATTTTAATCACGTGATTTTTTTTTTTTCAGTTTGACATGCTATGTTGTTCTGCTATATTTTCGATTTGGCCTCTATTTGTCATCTTGGATTATGGTGAAGAAAGTTTTCAATGTAGGTCGATGTTTCGCATTTTACCATATTTCAAAGGATTTGGCTAAAAATGTGTATTTGGGGGTAAAATCTTACACAAAAATTTCAACATATCTAGAAATTTTAGAATTTTCTCCATGTAATAGTACCCCCTCAAGTTCACCTTTTGGCGGAAAAACAGACCGACATGGTTAGGGGGACTTATGAGTACTCTAATGCACAATCTGAGGTGCTAACGGGTTTAAAAAAGTAATAATAATTATGCTTTGACAAATATGCATCATAGACAAAAACTACAGGCCGGCAACGCGGACCGGGCCAACTAGTTTATAATATATGGCTAAAACATTAAAAACTTCGAAAATAGAAAATATACAGGGCTAATGAAACCATCACACGCTGCCCGAATGTTGCGCTGCGATATTTTGGCGCATTCCCGGCGAAGCTCTTGCTTGAGGTGATCGACAACTTTGGTATTTCTTAGTGCCAACCTTGCTTTCCAAAATACTCCAGACACAATAGTCCAATGGATTGGTATCCGGAGATTTCGGTGTCCATTGTGCGCTGGAAATGAAGCGAGGAACCTCATTTTGTAAACATTCTTGGGTGGCGGTGGCCATTGTGCGCTGGAAATGAAGCGAGGAACCTCATTTTGTAAACATTCTTGGGTGGCGCGTGCGGAGTGCGATGGTGCTGAGTCCTGTTGGAATGTCCAAGGTCTGCGGGCATAACGTTTTCGTGCCCAAGCCTTTAATACAATTTTTTCGCGATAATATTGTCGCGAAGAGCGACCATCGGCTGTTATGGCGGCCCACACTATCACCATTGCCGGCGCTTGAGTTCTGGTGGCCAACCGAAGGTGCAATTTTCAGCTGACCTTTTTGGCAACTAAACACGATATATGTTGGTTTCACATTGAGTACTTAATAACAAATAATCAATGTAAGTCCACTTTTCGGTATCGTTTCTATATAACAGAACCTTCTGATTTTCGACATTTCAAAGATTTTTTGCTCAAACCAAATCAACACCTCGCATTTGTATTCAATGTAGCCCTCAAATAATGTAAGCTCTTTAATTTCGGTATTTTTATACCCTACACCACAAGGTGGTCAGGGTATTATGTCTTTGTGCATTTGTTTGTAACAGGCAAAAGGAAACGAGATAGACCCATAGTTCCCTTTGATGATCTGCATAGAATCACTTTCTGAGTTGATTTATGCATGTCAGTCCGTCTGTCCGTCCGTCCGTCTGTCCATGTATTCTTGTGAACAAGATGCAGGTCGCATTTATTATCCGATTGAGATGAAATTTTCCAAACAACATTTGTTTGGCCCAAGGACGAACCCTATTGAAATTGGAGATAATCGGTAAAGATTTAGATATAGCTCCCATATATATCATCGTCTGATTTGCCTTTTATTGTGCCTCAAGCGTGTAATACCAGCCCGAATTGTATGGAATTTTGCACATACAACCAAATTAGGCCTGAAAATAAGTATGCCGAAATCGGTTCAGATATAGCTATAGCTCCCATATATCCGATTTGTTATTTTTGTCCTCCGCAGCCGTAATATGCACTCTGAAATACATTTGCTAAATGTTATCGAGATCGGTTCGGATTTGGATATATCTTCCATATATTATTTCGTCCGATTTACATTTTAATATATGGCCAAATGGGATGAAATTTGGAACTTACGACCGAATTGAAGATGAAGATCGGTTCAGATATAGCTATAGCTCCCATATATACTGTTCATCCGATTTGTAGTATTTGTTACCCACAGCCGTAATATGCACTCCGTAACAACGATAACTAAATCATATAACAAAGAACATTCTGGATCAGCGTAAAATTCTAAGATGATTTTGCCCTGTCCGTCCGTCCGTCTGTTGTAATCACGCTTGAGTCAAAACGAATAAAGATAGGAAGCTATAATTTTGCACAGATCAGTCTGTGTGTGCAGGTGGGTCAAGACCGATCGTGTAGCCCCCATATAACCGTCCCCCGATATTCGGTATTTTGATGATTTTAGCCACATTTTTCAATGAAATTGTCTGAAAATATACACAAGTAGTTCCCTTTGTGTACTTTGCCCTCTAGACTCTTTTAGAGGGCTTATAAAGGTCCGAGATATCGTAAAGTCCCATTTTTTGATGATTTTAGACACATTTTCCAACGGAATTGTCTGAAAATCCACACAAGGAGTTTTTTTCTGAGTACTTTACCCTCTGGAAGTGAATTGTTTATATAAGTCCACGATATCCTTTAGCCCCTATACAACAGTACACCCTGATAATCTGTATTTTGATGATTGTAGCAAATTTTGCAATGAAATTGTCTGAAATTCTACGAAAGGATTTTCATTTATGTACTTTACCCCCTGGAAGATTTATATCGTGTTGCCACCATACAATGGTACCCTCCTACATTTGGTATTTTAATGATTTTAGCCACATTTCCAATGGAACTGTCGAAAAATCCACACAAGGAGTTTTTTCTGAGTACTTTACCCTCGGAAAGTGAATTGTTTATAAAGGTCCCCGATATCGTATATGCCCCATATAACGGTAGCTTCCTATATTCAGTATTTTGATGATTTTAGCTAAATTTTTCAGTGGAATTGTCAAAAAATCCATACTAGAAATTCTTTTCAAGCACTTTACTCCATGGAATAGAAATGTCTATATAGGTCCATGATATCGCATAGCCCACTTACAACGGTACAGCCCGATATTCGATATTTGAATATATAACGACTATATTCGGAATTTTTAAGATTTTAACAGAATTTTTAGCGGATATTATTTATTTTGAAAATTTCCAAATTCATTCCAAATGGAGGGAGGTATTCAAGGATCAGCTTAGCCGAACTTACTGATTTTTTATTTGTTTGATTTCAATTTGAAATATATTTTCACTTTACATTTATTTTCAATTTTTCCTATTTCTGGCCATAGTTGGCAAATATTCATTTGGAAAACCTTACAATTAAACTATTTAACGCATTTTCACTCAAGTTGTTAATTTATTTAATCAAATATAAATAATATATTTATTTAATTTTTAAAATAAGAATGATATATTGATATTTACTTCAATAACAAATTGATATACGGTTCCTGTTAAATTGTATTTTTTCACCTCTTAGACATCTTTGTACAACTTAAACATTGTTCAAACATTTAAAAACGAATTTCATATCAGGAATAAATTATTACAAACTGTTTAAATCTGTCAACTTGTAAGTTGAATTAACTCTATATGATGAGGTTGTATCTAAAACGAATATTCAACAATTATTTCAGTTTTAATAACATAAAATTTAAATATTAATTAGTTTAAAGTAACTTTTTGCCTATCCCCTAACGAATTATTTTATATTTCATCATCATCTGATTACGTTACAATAAAATTTAAATTAAACGCGTTGTAATAAAAATGGAGAATGTTTTAGTAAAGTGTTCAATGTTTACTTTAAATTTAAACCTGTTTATGTTTTAACAACAAAAGAGAGGGAGATAGCGAGAGCAAAAGCATTAATCCACATTTCTGTCGCAGACAGTGAGCGGGTAGACAGGTACATATGCATATTTAATTTAACGAAACGACTACGTCACATAGGGTTCAATGTACCATAGTTTCCAATAAAACTAAATCACACACGCGGCTCTTTGAGTCATAAATGGACTTTGATTGATTCATTTAAATATTTACATAAAACTTTTTGGAAAAACTAAAACAAAGTAAAAATGAATGAATAACTTTAGTTACGTGATCCGGACAGAGACAGGTGGTATCCATTATGATCAAGATTTTTAAATGTTTGGCTCTCTATCTTATCTATAAAAACCAGTCTGGGACAATGATCAAAACATTTCAGCAGGTCCAATTTATTAAAATTAATTAAAAATATCAAGAAATAACTTTTATTTTACAGGCGTTGATTTTGAAGAAAGAAATTAAATTCATACGCAATTCTATTAGGACGACCTGTTTTAGTAATTTATACAAAATCTTTTAAATTTTTAAAGAAGGACGTTATAGTCACGCAACAAATTGGTACCATGGTACATTCACATAAATGGAACTTAGCACAAATGTTAGTCACCGATGGATGCTTTTCTTAAAACAATCTGTTCTTTGCGAGACTGCTTCTCCTTGCCAATAAGTAGAGGGTGAGATAAACAAAAAACTGCAACAAAGTCAAACGCCATAATTTTTACATTTTTTTTTAAATTTTATTGAATGAAAGCAAAAAAATGTCGGAAATAACATTAAATGTTAGAAGAAGTTTAGATTTATTCGAATTTGTCACCTTTGGCACGAATTTTGGCCTTCAAACGGCCAATGAAACGGTCACACGTTGCCCAAATGTTGCTCTGCGATGTATTGCCCCATTCCCGGCAATCACCATCTGAGGTGGTATTTTTTAGACACAATAGTCCAACGGATTGGTATCAGGAGATTTTGGTGGCCACTGTGCGCTGGAAATGAAGCGAGAAACCTCATTTTGTAACCATTCTTGGGTGCGATGGTGCTGAGTCCTGTTGGAATGTCCAAGGTCTGTGGCCAATATGTTTGCGTGCCCAAAGTTTTAATATACCCTCCAGAATATTTTAGTGATAATATTCGGTATTTATTCTGATGCCACGGTTGATTAAAATGAGCGGAGAGCGACCATCGGGTGTTATGGCGGCCCACGTTGTCACCATGACCGGCGCTTGAGTTCTGGGGGCCAACCGAATGTGCACATTTTCAGCTGACCTCTTTGGCAAGTAAACACGATCATTTTGTTTTATTTACAAACTGCTGGACAACGAAACTTTTCTCATCGGAGAAAACCAAATTCGACAGTTCACCACTTTCAGCCAAGCGGAGCAACTCTTTAGCTCTTTTGGGTCTATTTTCTTTTTGTTGCGGTGTAAATTCTTGCACTTTTTGAAATTTCAATGGAATATTGCGATATGTTCAGCTCACGAGCCATTTTTCGGCCACTGCGACGCGGGTTTCTATTAAGTCGCTTCTTTACTTTTCGAACCATTTCTGCTGATATTGCTATTTTCTTCCGTCCACTTCCTTGACGTAGGGCTTGGCTACGAGTATCACGGTAACGAGCTATGGTACGAGACATAAAAGTTTTATTCACATTTAAATGCTGGAGTGCTCTAACCATAGCTACTAGTGGTTTTCCAGCCAAATATAAAGAAATCACACTATCACGCTTGAATTCTATCACGAATAACTTCTTTTCTGGGAGATTATAATTGGCTGTCACTGAAATAATTTAAACAGCTGCGGCTTTGAAATGACAGCAGTCTAAAGTGGGTTGGTGTTTTTTCATCTCACCCTATAGCCTTTGTCAGTTTTTTATATCCTCCACCATAGTGTGGAGGGAGATTAAGTTTGTCATTACGTGTGTAACACCACGAAGTATACATTTTAGACCCTACAAAGTAAATATATTCATGATCAGCATAATATCAGCATATATCGATTTAGCGATGTCTGTCCGTCCGCGGAAATCACTCTGCTTCCGAACGAAATGAAGTAGATTGAGAAAATTTTACTCAAATGTATATTATGTCTACAGGACTTTCGGTATTGAAAATGTGCCACATAGGTCCACTTTTTGACTATGTTGATTTTAGCGACATTATTCACCGGAATTGTTTCAAATTTGGTATTTGAAGTACTATAGCACATAAGAGGAGATTGTTTGTGCAGATCCATGTTTTCGTATAGTCCCTATATAACGTTACCGCCCGATATTCCGTATTCACCGGAATTGTTTCAAATTTGGAATTTGAAGTTAGTAATGGATATTGCATCCTAAGACAGAAAATTGTCTGTTCAGGTTCACGTTTTGGTATAGCCCCCATATAATAGGTATCTCCCTATATTAATGATTTTAACTACATTATTCATTGATTTTTTCAAGTCTCGCATTTGAATATTGTAATGGCCTATGACAAAAATTGTCTATGCAGGTCCACGTCGTCGTTTAGACCCTATTATGACCGCTACATTTGGTATTTTTAAGATTATAACAGAATTTTTAACGGATTTTATTTTTTGGAAAATTGCCAAATTCGTTTTCAAAGTTCGCCCCGGTCGAACTTACAGCTTTTATACTTGTTTATGCTGATTTCGTTGACGAATGTAGCCAAATATCGAAGACAAGCAAATCATATAGATGAGTCTATGTTTTGAGATACAGAGGGGCCTCTTGCATTTGGAGATAATCGAAATTATTTACGGGATCAAATGAACCAATAACAGAACAATTTTCCTGATCACACAATTGAAAACACGACACGGAATTTTGCATGAGAAGTTAAGGGCAGGGAAGAAGTCTGCCATTCTGGATGACAATTGAATTATATTTCGCTTTAACTAACAGCACAACGGAGTGCGTAAATATTGGGCAAATGTCCCTGGTCAAAAAGCTAAGGTTAATATCTGGACAGTGCTCTATGAAATAATTTCAAAAGCGAAATCTTCCGAAATGCATTTCGATATAAGGGGACTTCTACCCTATTGTATATTGTATTGGTCGGCCCCGCACGAATATATCTTTTACTTACTTGTTTACATAGATATCTGCAAAATTCAAGTAGTTTCAGCTTTTTACTTTCTTAATTCAAATAATATCTTAATTCAAATAATATCTTAATTAATTAATAATATTAGACTTTGTGTAATAATCTTTTTAATTCGGGAAGTAAAAAATTTACTGATAACTTAAAATGCGGTATTCTCGAAATATAATTTTGTGAGATGTGACACTATTTGAGTAAACTTCAAAACTTTCAGTGTTTCAGGCAAAAAAGATCTTCTACGTAGTCGAAATATTTCCAATGATGATGTTTGACTGACAGATGTGTCCCAGCGACAAAGAGTTCCCCTTCTACTCTTGAAATTAAATGTGGTAGGTCAACTTTTGTATCTGGCTACTTGTATTTGGCTGTCGTTAACGTAGTCTAGTCTGTCAAAAAAGATTCAAATTAAAAATATTTCCGATTTACCATACTTAGTTATTAATAAGTTTATCAGACTTTGTTCCCCTCTTTATCTTTTGAGGAAGAGTTTGTGACGTATACTACATTCATGAAATTGTAATGAAATGGAAGGTGTTAATTATGCAAAAACAGCATAGAAGAAGAACAGACGATGGGCGAGATAGTTTTTATTAGCACAACAACAACCTAGGCGAAATGCCTACAAATTATTTGGAGCTATTCTGGAGAAACTAGTTTTAAGTTTGGAAACAAGAATTTTTACAACAGCAAAGAATGTTAGAACCAAGTTAGAATGTTTCAAATCGATTAGAATTTGCTAAGACGTTGAGAAGTAAAGAAGTTTAGTTTAAAAAAAAAGCGGAATGGCTTTGTTAATTTATTTGGTAATTTTGCTAACCATTGTTATATGGGCTATTCAAAGTTATCGCTCAAAGAAAAGCATGAGGGATGCTGTAAAAAATATAGGCGGTCCTTTTGCAGTACCCATACTGGGATGCATACACCTATTAGCGGAAATAAACCCTCAGAGTAAGAAAAAGGAATAAATTAAAAGTTTGATAAACACAATTCTTATATGTGTTTTCTCTTTAGATATCAAAGAGAAGGGTGAAGAAATATTTGATAAATACGGTCGTCTCTTGAAAATATGGGCCTTTAACCGCCTGCTCATTTGCAGCTCCGACGTTGAATTTAATGAGCAGGTATTTGCCAGTAATGTTCACATTTCCAAAGTGCAAATATATGGTGTTCTCCAGAACTGGTTGGGGCTGGGTCTTCTTTTGAGTGATGGCAAGAAGTGGCACTCAAGACGCAAGATCATTACACCAACATTCCATTTTAAGATTTTGGAACAATTTTTGGAGGTCTTCGATAGTCAATCAACTGTCCTGCTGGATTGTTTGGCCGAAAAGGCCGATGGCAAAAGTGTCGTGGATGTTTATCAATATATCAGTTTGTATACTTTGGATATAATTGCTGAGACGGCAATGGGTACCAAAGTCCATGCCCAGACGAATAAGACTATGGATTATACGACGGCCGTAAAAGAGTGAGTATGAAATTGTTGTGCAGATTTAAGTGAAAGTGATAAAGTTATAGTTATGTGGTGATGAACGGAATGCTTTCGCGGATTTTGCAAGCGAAATATAATAGAATTCTATTGCCTTTGGAGATGATCGCATAATATATAGGGGTTGAAATAGACCAAAAACAGAAAAAATTTCCTGATCACACAATTGAAGCCAATCAACATACATACCTGAGAAGAGAGTTAAGGACAGGGAAGAATTCTAGCATATTGGATGAGCATTGGATTATATTTAGCTGTGAAATGGACCACAACAACTAACAACACGACGGAGTGCGTAAATATGGGGCAAATGTCCCTGTTGAAAATGCTAAGGGTAATATCTGGGCAGTGCTCCGCTAAATAATTTCAAAAACGAAATCTTTCAAAATGGATTTGGACATAAAAGGGCTTTTAACATATTGTAGTGTTGTAGGGTATCTCATGGTCGGCCCCGCGCGTCTATAGCTTTTGCTTACTTGTTTCTTTTTAAATTTTATTGAATGAAAGCAAACAATGTCGGAAATAGCATCAAATTTTGGAATACGTTTACATTCGTTTGAATTGGTCACCTTTGGCACGAATTATGGTCTTCAAACGACCAATGAAACCGTCACACGCTGCCTAAATGTTGCTATGCGGTGTTTTGGCCCATTCCCGGCGAAGCGTTTGCTTGAGGCGATCGACACTTTGGTAATTTTTTGTGTCAACATTGCTTTCCTAAATTCTCCAGACACAATAGTCCTACGTATTGGTATCCGGAGATTTTGTAACCATTCTTGGGTGGCGCGTGCTGAGTGCGATGGTCCTGAGTCCTGTTGGAATGTCCAAGGTTTGCGTGCCAAAGGGTTTAATATTTTCACGATAATATTCGGCATTTATTCTGATTCCACGACCGATTAATACTAGCGGAGAATGACCATCGGCTGTTATGGCGGCCCACACTATCACCATGGCTGGCGCTTGAGTTCTGGTGGTCAACCGAAGGTGCACATTTTCAGCTGACCTCTTTGGCAAGTAAACGCGATAATTTTGATTGTTTACAAACTGCTGGAAAACGAATGATTTCTCATCGGAGGAAACCAAGTTCGGCAGTTCACCACTCTCGGCCAAGTGAAGCAACTCTTTAGCTCTTTGGAGTCTATTTTCTTTCTGTTGCGGTGTAAGTTCCTTCACTTTTTGGAATTTGAATTGCTCCACCCCAGCTTATTTTTAAATATTTTCCGAATGGAATATTGCGATATGTCCGGCTCACGAGCCATTTTTCGGTCATTGCGACGCGGGTTTCGATCAAGTCGCTTCTTTTAGAACCATTTCTGCTGATATTGCTGTTTTCTTCCGTCCACTTCCTTGACGTCGGGCTACGCTACCAGTATCGAGCGATGGTACGAGACACTAAAGATTTATGCACATTTAAATTATGGAGAGCTCTAACGATAGCCACTTGTGTTTTTTCAGCCGGAATATTTTTAATAAATCGCACACTTGAATTCCATCATGAATAACTTTTTTTCTGGAAAATTCTCATCAAAATGCTTTTGAAAGCTTGTAAACAATATAATGAGCTGTCACTGGAATAATTTTAACAGCTGTCGGACGAGTGGTTAGAAATGACCGCAGTCTGAAGGTTGCAGGTTTTTCATCTCACCCTGTACAGTGGTCCACTGTTTTGTATAACTCCTTATAAAGGAACGTTCTGATTACCGATTTATTGAATATCCTATCTAGACCTCCTATCTTTTCAAAAACATATATAGAAACTATATAAAAATTTGAACCGATTTCCACAAAATGTTATTAGTACCGGAAATCTTGTACAGAATTATGGCTTTGTGAGAATTAAATATCAAATAGCATTAAGCACTTATGCAGGAACTGTAACTATTATGTTTGTTCAAATGTTAATGCGAAATAAGTAAAAAGAACTTCCACCAATTTCAATTTGGTTCGTCTCTGGGCCATCCCAGTCTCAATCGGACGATGAACCTTAAAAGTTGTGTTTATTGTCCGATTAAGACAAACGTTGCACAGTCACGTAAATAATACATGGAATACAAAGAGCACTACAGGTCATACTCATTTGCATGTGTGACCAATAGCGTAGGGTATAAACAACACAGGGTCTATATTTGACCCAATATAGCAATATTTTTCCCGGCATCTATTAATAGAAACAATTTATCACTACCTTTAATTTTTTTACAAACTAATTTTACTGATGATTCTATATACAAACATTCCATCTATGACACAATATAGAATATTTAAATTTTAAATCGTCTAATATTCCAACAAACGCTCAGTAAGTTCAGAAAGTTTTTGTTATAAAATATTCATATCTGACCCGTTTCTATGCCTCTTTTAACATACTAATTTATGCCTACTCAATTAATTCAAATAACAAATTAAATAAAATGGTGTTCCAAATTTGATACCAACCAAAAACCATTTCGCATGGTATGCGATGGAACAACAAAGTTAAATGTATTTTAATACCAATGGCATACCATTTAAATATGGATTTTATTTTACGCAACATTTCAAATAACTCATTTAAAAGCCAATTTGCAAGTTGAGCACGTGGTCAAGAACGTTAGCTTAAACTTTTTAACGATTGCATAATTTAAAACTTATTCCTCAATAATTTTTTTATTCACAAAAATAAAAAACATTTGAAAAGAGTTTTGAAATTTATGTGAGGCAGAATATATTGATTTGACCATTTAAATTAATTCTGAATAACGATCTCACTTTTCCCAAGAATACTGTACGTCCATCTGCCAATGTATTTTTTTATAGCCTCAGCTACAGAGTGAGAAGATAAAACTTCAACCAGCTTCAGACTGCTGTCATTTCTAAGCCACTCGTCCGACAGCTATTAAAATTATTCCAGTGACTGCTCATTATATTGTTTACAAGAGTTCAAAAGCATTTTGGTGAGAATTTTCCGGAAAAAAGTTATTCGTGATGGAAGTCAAGCGTGATAGTGTGATTTCTTTATATTTGTCTGAAAAGCCACAAGTAGCTATGAGTAGAGCACTCCAGCATTTAAATGTGAATAAATCTTTTGTGTCTCGTACCATCGCTCGTTACCATATTACTGGTAGCGTAGCCCGACGTCAAGGAGGTGGACGGAAGAAAACGGCAACACCAGCAGAAATGGATCGAAAAGTAAAGAAGCGACTTGATCGAAACCCGCGTCGCAGTGGCCGAGAAATGGCGCGTTCGCTAAACATATTGCAATATTCCATTCGGCAAATATTGAAAAATGAGCTCGGGCCATTGAAATTCCAAAAAGTGCAAGAACTTACACCGCATATTTTGAGCTTAAGATCTCGTCACTTGGATAAAAAAGTTTTTTGAAATAGGAAATATTTTTAAAATAACTCCTGGGGAGAATATCCCAGACAAAAAACAAGGGAACTGATGAAGATTGGAGGCTCTTTCCGAAAACTAGGTATTCCCTGCCTTACCCCTTGGTAGACATTACGATCGTTCTCCGCTAATAAACAAACGTTGTTTTTATACAATAATGGGATTAAGCCTGACCATTTCGCAACAACATCTCTGTTAAAATCGAAAATATGCTGAATATAGCCGTTATATTGGAGTCTATGCGAAGACTTGGACATGCATAGGCAACTTTCGTCATAAGCCATTACAATATTAAAATATGCAACCTTGAATAAAAATCCTGTAAATAATGAAGCTAAAATCATCAAAAGCCGAATATATGAAAGTTACCGTTAAATCGGGACTATGCGAAGACCTGGACCTTCACTGACAATTTTCTATCACAGATTGTAGTAACTATTGGGAACTTCAAATAAAAAAAATCGTCAAAATACTGAATATAGGGAAATACTGATATATGGGGTCTATACGAAGACTTGGACCTGCATAGACAATTTCCTGTCATAGACTAAATGTCATTGAAAAGTGTGGCTACAATCATCAAAATGCCGAATATCGCGGGAACCGTTATATGGGGGTTATACGATATCGTAGACCGATATAACCCATTTTCGAACTTTATCTGCCTGCAGACAAAAGACTGATCTGTGCCAAATTTTAGCTTCCTATCTTTATTCATTTTGACTCTAGCTTGATTACAACCGACGGACAGGGTTAAATCGTCTTAGAATTTTAAGCTGATCAAGAATATATATACTTTGTTATGTCTAAAATTATTATTTCGATTTTCGGTATTTTGAAGGGTTCTGCCACAATTTCCAACCAAATCAACTGAAACGTTACATTTGGGGTTCTTGGTAGGTCTGTTCTCTTTTTAAAAACAAATGTTCGCTACACATCCACTAATTGCTATAGCCCCATATAACGGTACCTGCCAACTTTCGGAATTTTGAAGGTTTCTACCAAAATTTCCAACAAAATTAGATGAAATTTTACTATTAGAGTTCTCGGTAGGTCTGTTCTCTCTTTGCAAAAAAAGTTTGATTAGGGTCCACAAATTGGTATAGCCCCCATATAATGGTATCTCCTTTACTTTGATAAACATAGTGGTGGAGGATATAAGAGAAAGGCTTTCTTCTCGCTGATTTTAACGTTGTCTCCTTGGACGAAATTTGAGTTTTTATACCCTACAGCACTATGTGTTGGGGTATTATAAGTTTGATTGGGCCAAAAATTATGTAACACCTCGAAATATTGGTCTCCAAAATAGGAAACTATACTATGGATCTTCCTATCTCGCCGAGCTGAATCGATCTAGCTATGTATGTCCGTCCGTCCTTCTGTTCATGTTAATTTGTAATAACATTACAGGTCGAAATTATGGTCCGATCCTCACGAAATTTTGCATGGAAGTGGGGTGGGGGTCAGAATAGAAGCCTATTGTTTTTGGAGATGGTGGCAAGATATTTGGGTTGAATTGGGCCAAAAAAAGAAAATATTTCCGACTTTTCTCTATAGGCCACAATTATGAACCAATCGACGCATGGAGTTAAAGTTCAGCGCTGGGCAGAAGCTAACCAATTTGGATGTTAATCGGACAATATTTAGCGGTTAAAATAAACCATAACTTTTTGTCAAAAAAAAAAATACGAACATTTCCACGAAACTGCGAATATTTTTGATAAAGGCCAAATCACAAATACATTAAAAGGTCACTTCTGACCATTACAGTGATGCTAACAACCAAGATATCGGGTATGTAGCAAATTATTTACAATATATATGTAAAAGAAATTGATCTTAGTTATTCTCCTTATAAGTCAAGATCCGTTGGACAGATTTTCATAACTCTCGTCAATTGGGAATGGTCTCTTGCCAGATATGGATAACATCTAAGAAAATCGCATAAAAATGCGCCAATAAAAATGTGAATATTATTTGTTACTTTTTTTTTCATTTTTTGTCATATTTTTTATCGCATGAGATTTAATTTAACTTACAATTTTGAATTGTAATTTTTCTAAGGTTTTTCTACAACCTGCAACACAATTTGTTGAGGGTATTATATACAGGTCGCAATTATCGTGCGATGCTCACGAAATTTTGCATGGGCCAGGGTTGAAGATGTAGGAGTTCAAATGGAGCAAAAAATTAAAAAAATCCTGATTTTCCAGTCGTTCTATAGGTCACAATTAATATTTGTTTTGAATACCTAACAACACGAAGGAGTGCGTAAATATTCTGGGTGGGGCTCTACGACATCATATCAACAACTAAATATCTTCCAAAATGGATTTGGACATAAGAGGCCTATCAACATATTGTAGTGTTGTAGGGTATCACATGGTCGGACCCGCATGCTTACTTGTTATCGCATACGATTTTTATACCCTACACCACATAGTGGTAAGGGTATTATGTCTTTGTGCATTTGTTTGTAACATGAAGAAGGAAGCGAGATAGACCCATAGTTACTTTTGAGGATCTCCATAGAATCAATTTCTGAGTTGATTTATGCACGTCAATCCGTCCGTCTGTCCATGTATTCTTGTGAACAAAATGCAGGTCGCATTTATTATCCGATTGAGATGAAATTTTGCACATATCCAAGGACAAACCCTATTGAAATTGGAGATAATCGGTAAAAATTTAGATATAGCTCCCATATATATCTTTGTCCGATTTGCCTTTTATTGTGCACCAAACGTGTAATATAGTATAGAATTTTGCACATACAACCAAATTAGGCCTGAAAATAAGTATGCCAAATTTTATCGAAATCGGGTCAGATATAGCTATAGCTCCCATATATATTGTTCATCCGATTTGTTATTTTTGTCCTCCGCAGCTGTAATTTGCACTCTGTAACAACAATATTTGGGGAAATATATCAAATGCAGCTCAGAAATACCTTTGCTAAATTTTATCAAGATCGGTTCAGATTTGGATGTAGCTCCCATATATAACTTCGTCCGATTTACCATTTATTGTGCACCAAACGTCTAATATTTGTTCAAATGGGATGGAATTTGGCATATACGACCGAATTCAGCCAAATTTGAAGATCGGTTCAGATATAGTTATAGCTCCCATATATACTGTTCATCCGATTTGTTATATTTGTTGCCCACAGCCGTAATATGCACTCCGTAACAACGATATTCAGGGAAATATATCAAATACAGCTCAGAAATATATTTGCCAAATTTTATCGAGATCGGTTCAGATTTGGATGTAGTTCCTATATATATTTTTATCCGATTTCAAATTATCGTGCGATGCTCACGAAATTTTGCATGGGGCCAGGGTTACATTAAGGAGGGTACATTAGGGTACCTTAAGGAGTTCAAATGAGCAAAAAATTAAAAAAATTCCTGATTTTCCAGTCGCTCTACAGGTCACAATTAATATTTGTTTTGAATACCTAACAACACAATGGAGTGCGTAAATATTCTGGGTGGGGCTCTACGACATCACATCAACAACTAAATATCTTCTAAAATGGATTTGGCCATATTGTAGTGTTGTAGGGTATCACATGGTCGGACCCGCACGACCATAGCTTTTTATACCCTCCACCATACTATGGAGGGTATATTATCTTTGTCATTCCGTTTGTAACTACTCGAAATACTCATGTCAGGCCCAACAAAGTATATATATTCTTGATCAGCGTAAAATTCTAAGTCGATTTAGCGATGTCCGTCTGTCTGTCTGTCTGTTGTAATCACGCTATCTTTCGAACGAATTGAGATAGAAGGCTAAAATTTTGCACACATGTTTATTTTTTCAGTTGGCAGGTTAAGTTCGTAAATGGGCCATGTAGGTCCAAGAAATCATATAGCCCCCATATAACGGTACCTCCGAATATTCGGTATTTTGATGATGTTAGCGACATTAATCACCGGATTTTTTTTTTCAATTTCGTATTTGAAGTTCGAAATTGATACCACAACCTAAGACAGAAAATTGTCTGTGCAGCCCCCATATAACGGTACCTCTCGATATTCGGTTTTTTGATGATTTTAGCGACATTATTCAACGGAATTGTTTCAAATTTGGTATTTGAAGTTCGAAATGGATACTACAGCCTAAGACAGAAAATTGTCTATGCAGGTCCACGTCTGCGTATAGCCCCCGTATAACGGTACCTCCCTATATTCGGTATTTTGATGAATTAAGGTATAATACTCCTCGAAATTGATTGAAATGTCGTATTTGAAGTTCGTAATGGATGCTACAGCCTATGACAGAAAATTGTCTATGCTGGTCCAGGTTTTCGCACAGCTCCGATATAACAGTACCTCCCTATTTACGATATTTTGAAGATTTTAGCTACATTATTCCGAATTTGAATTTGACACCAATATAAAGGTTATATTCGGTATTTTTAAAATTTTAGCAGAAACAAAGAATTTGTTAAGCATTTTATTTCCAAATTCGTTCCAAATGGAGTTTGGCCCGGCCAAACTTACTGCTTTTTTACTTGTTCTTACTTGTTATCGCATACCATTTTTTCAATTTAACTTACAATTTTCATTTTCTAAAGTTTTTTTACACCCTACAACATTATGTATATTATGGTCCCAATTGTCGCCCGATCGCCAGTTACCCTACCTCGATGCAAAGTTTCGCGATAAGAATAGTAGCCTATTGTTGTGAAGATGTATATTTAGGTGTTCAAATGGACCAAAAAAAATTGTCCTAATTTTGCAGTCGCTGTACAGTTCACAATTAAAAACCAATCGACAAAAAAATTTACATGAGGTTAGAATTAGGGACAGGGTAGATGTCGAGCATTTCACGACTATAGGCTTACTTACTTGTTTAATTTTTGTAGGTGGGTGTAATGGAGATACAAAGACAGTGAGTCAATATATTCAGATTCGCAAAATTGATTGATCCTTTGTGGGGGAAACAGTAGAAGAAATGGGAATACAGTCTTCCATTTGAATATAACGTAATTCGATAAAGATATTACGATGTTTGAAAATTGAGGGAATTCACATTTAGTCTCAATGGGTACATAACTTCAATACAAATCTTTTTGTGTCTGTTGATAAATGTATCTAATTTATATCTAATCTATATTATTCCATTAGAATGACAGATCTGGTGAGTTGGCGCGTGCTACGTCTGCATCTGAACAGCGACTTGCTTTTCACAATTCTACATCCATTTAAGAAGATGCGTCAAAATCAGCTAATAAAAATTTTGCATAATTTCACCAAGAATGTCATTGAAGAAAGGCGCGCCTTTTTGGAGAAAAAGTTAAAACACGATTCGGACAACCTGATGGATATAAATGATGTGGGCTCGAAAAAACGATGTGGCCTTCTAGATGTTTTGCTACAATCGACGGTGGAGGGTCAACCATTGTCTGATGAAGACATTCGTGAGGAAGTCGATACATTTATGTTTGAGGGACATGATACGACGGCCTCAGCATTGAGTTTCTTATTGCATCTTCTCTCCAGAGACGAACGAGTTCAGAATAAACTATTAGCTGAAGTTCGTGAGGCCTATGGATATAAAGAAATCACAGAACCTTTTACACTGATGAATTTGAATGAACTGAAATATTTGGATTGCGTTATCAAGGAGGGTCTGCGGCTGTTTCCATCTGTTCCCATTATCGGACGTTCCATTAAGGAAGATTTTAAATACAGTAAGTAGTGATAATTTGGTTTTTCATTTTCAATATCTTCTTACCCTTTTTTCTGGAATTTTCTTTGTGTTTAGAACACTCGAAATATGGCGAAGGTGTTATACCCAAGGGAACAGAGTTGATAGTATCTTTGATTGCTACCTTGCGGAATCCAGAACGTTTTGATAATCCCCATGATTTTATACCCGAACGTCATGAGAATTCCGATGGACGCAACAATTTGGGAGCAAGTGCTTTCAGTGCTGGCGCTAGAAATTGTATTGGTCAGAAATTTGCTTTGTATGTCATGAAAATTACCATGGTAAAACTAATTCACAAATATGAATTTTTACCATTGGGTGAACCAATACGACCCATTGTAACAATTGTTATTCGATCTGAGAATGGCATGCAGTTGGGTTTGAGAGAACGTGTTGCTTAGGTTTAAGAAATGTAAACATATATATATTATTTTATATTTAGGCTTTGTTGTGTTTTTAGTGAAAATAAAAATGATTCGTTTATAATTCGTATATCCTTTTTACTTTTGCATTGTTCATCTTCATTTAGTTTTAAATTAAAAAATTGTAACTGTAGACTGTTAGTTTTTGTAGTAAAAACTACTTCCATAGGTTCTTGTTGCCATAAATCATCCAAATACCTAATATCGGTGATAAGATTATATGAGAGCTAGTTCTACGCTGATCAAGAATTTATACATTTTACTATGGGGACAATGGTATGTTTTTGAGGCAATAAGTCACAGGAACGAGGTAGACTTTCCAAAGTTAATTTTTCGATGCTGGTCATGATGAAAACAATATATCTACCAAATTTCATCCGAATCGGCAAGAATATAGATATGGCTTCCCTATATATTCCCCTCATTTTTTTTTTTTTTGTTTTTTTTGGAGATGATACATCAACCGTGATATTTTTGTCTAATTAGGTTTTGTCTTGGATCATTCGATGAAATTCCGTCAAGATTAAATTAATGTATCATATTGTCGGCCCAGCCTGACTTTTATTTTTTCCATACTCGTTAAAATATGTATATGACTCTGCCTTAATTCAAAAATACCTGTACAGGGTGAGATAAAAAACTGCAACAAAGTCAAACGTTATATTTTTACATTTTTTCAATTATATTGAATGAAACCAAAAATATCGGAAATAGCGTCAAATTTTAGAATAAGTTAAGATTTGTTCGAATTGGTCACCTTTGGCACGAATTATAGCCTTCAAACGGCAAATTAAACCGTCACACGCTTCCCGGTGAAGCGCTTGCTTGAGATGATTGACACTTTGGTATTGTTTAGTGCCAACCTTGCTTTCCAAAATACTCCAGACACAATAGTCCAACGGATTGGTATCCGGAGATTTTAGTGGCCATTGTGCACTGGAAATGAAACGAGGAACCTTATTTTGCAACCATTCTTGGTTGGCGCGTGCTGAGTGCGATGGTGCTGAGTCCTGTTGGAATGTCCAAGGTCTGCGGTCAAAATGTTTGCGTGTCCAAGGCATTTATTCTGATGACACGATCGATTAATACGAGCGGAGAGCGACCATCGACTGTTATGGCGGCCCACACCATCACCATGGCCGGCGCTTAGGTTATGGTGGCCAACCGAGGGTGCACTTTTTCAGCTGACCTCTTTGGCAAGTAAACACGATCATTTGTTTACAAGCATTTTTCTTTCAGTGCACTGTTGGAAGAGTGGATTAGAAATGACAGCAGTCTGAAGTTGGTTACAGTTTTTTCATCTCACCCTGTATGTCTGGCAATATTTGTAAATATCGGTTCAGATTGAAATATAACTCCATATGTATTTTCTTTCGATTTCAATTTTATTGAACGCCATATGTGAAATATTCTTCCAAATGGCATGTATCTCGACACATCCGGCCGAATTGAGCTAAAAAAGTTCTTTAAATCATAACATATTTGGTACAAGATATCAGATATGGGCGCAGAAATACCTATGCCAAATTTTATGAATTTATCCTGGAAGCAAATACGACATTCGTTGAAACTCGGTTCCCATCTATCTATTGCTCAGATATACATTTTTTAATACAATCCTTCTGGTAGTCATTTTGTGACCTCTATAGCAACGTTATGTGGTGCAAAAAGAACAAATGCCTCTGTAAAATTTGGTTGAAGTCGATTCGGAGTTGGATATACATCTTGTATATTACCTCGCTCTGATTCCAGTTATAACTGCTCTAATAAACACCATAAACGCATTCAAAAAAGGTTCATAAGTGGTATGATCTACTTCACATAACTTCCCAATGTAAATATGCATAGTGGTGTAAGGTATCATAAAGTCGGCCCCGCCCGCCTTTATACCTATATACACGGTTTGACAAACATATTTAATCAAAACTTCTTCACTTATTATTCAAGTTTTTCCTTTTTCGGAACGAATGAAATCTATCGAGGATGATATTAGTAAAACCATTGCCCACTGGATCCACACCAAATGATCCCGTCCTAATTTATTTCAACGTCTCCTCCTGTAAACCCTAGAAACCAACAGTGACTTCAGTATAAAGTTTCAGAATATCAGTTATATCCCTTCATCCAATACTAAATTTAGTAACATTTATTGCGCATATCCGAAACAATTTACATCTCTCCATGCTAGACACCAACAGTGATCTAAAATATTCGAACAAGTATTTAGAGGACGCAAATCACAAACATAGATGCCACAGTATTTCTCATATCAAATTTCAAAATTTTATTGTTATCCCTTCACCTAATACCAAATATACACATTTCCAAAACCATCTCTTTATCACAAACATATCACCAACAGGGACCTTAATACAAAATTTCAAAAGTCCAGCTTTATACGTACATCCTAAACCAAACTGTTCCAACTCCAAAACCACCTTTATATATCAAACTTAATTTCCAATCTTGATTCTCATTTCATGCTTTGTTTGTTCACATAATACCAAAGTTTATTACCGGATGTTTATTACCATTTTAAATCTTTTGGTGACCTTGAAGTTTGAATTTCTATAAACCCTTTGCTACATCTATCCTGCACTCCATCGGCAATTCTCATTCCAAATTTCAGAATTGTAGCTTATTACAGTATAAAGTATTAAATTGTCATAACATTTTTCGTACCCATTTAGTATGTACTTTCAAAAACCCAGCCTTATCACACGCCTTCGCACCAAGGCTGACCCTCGTGTCAAATTTCAAGGTTCACCCTATCGTCAATATGGTCCGATATCGACCTAGGTTTAGGGTAATCTGAAGCTGCAAATTTTTGCAAATCATCTCAAAATATTTAGGCATGGTTTTGCAGTCACTTTACAGGTCACAATTATAGAACAATCGCCATCGAATTTTGTATGGTCACGTGGCTTTTACCAAAAACATATACATATTACACGTTTGGAAAAATTTTTAAGTAGTTAAATTATGTATCCAAAAATTATAAATTAAATTAAATTATTTTTTCATTTCAGTCTGAAGGGCAGAAAAATTACGGCAAATTGTAGTGGTGTAGGGTATCACATATTCTGGTTCGCCTGTAAGCATATATTTTCTTACTTGTCAATCTATCGATTATTTTAATGTGTTTTTATTTGTCATTCCGTTTGCAACACCTCGAAATATACATTTTAGACCCGGCCCCGATATTCAGAATTTTGATGATTTTAGCGGCATTATTCACCGGAATTGTTTCAAATTTGGTATTTGAAGTTGGTAACATATACTATAGCCTAAGACAGAAAATTGTCTGTGCAGGTCCACGCCTTCGTATAGCCCCCATATAACGGTACCTCCCGATATTTGGTATTTGTGTGTATAGGTCCACTTTTATGTATAGGCGGGTACCTCCCGATATTGAGTATTATGACGATTTTTACAAAATTTTTCCAAGGATTTGTCTAAAAATTGGTATTTGTAGTTCGAAATGGGTCTAGCTCCGGTGGTGCAATATGGTAAAAGAGGTTCACGTTTTAATATTTGATGATAATTTTTGCTACATTTAACGATTTAACGATAGCCAGACCCTAGGTCTCTTTGGACCAAATCCGTTTCAGAACATTTGGAGTCGATCTACCGATATCCGTCCGTCCGTCCGTCTGTCTGGCTGGCTGGTGCGCACGATAACTCTCGAAGGGAGTGCCTGATTTGACCCAAACTTGGTACATCGCAATATTTTTGTCAAACTTAGATCGAGTTCGGCGATGGGCAATATCGATCCACTCCTTCTGGTACCTCCCCCACAAAATGTCAAAATTTTCAAAGAAAATAATGTATTGCACCGAAAGAGAAAGGTTTGTCCGATATTCCTCGAACTTTGCGAATCCTAATATCAGTTCTAGGTCAGGTGCGAAAATGGACAATATCGGTCCCATCCATCAGGGACCTCCCCCACAAAGGGTCAAAATTTTGAATAATTACAACTCTTATGAAATGTGATGTAAGAGTCCGATAGTCTTCAAATTTCACACATCGCAATAATTTTATTAGCACAAGGTCTGGTGAGCAAATGGAATGTATCGGTCCACTCCTTCTGGTACCTCTCCTACAAAGTGTCGAAATTTTGAATACCCATGAAGATCATAAAACGCCAAATTAAGATCCAATTCCATTTAGACTTGGCACATTTCAATATTTCTATCAACACAAGATCTGTTATAAAGGTGGTATAGATCGAACCATTTCTTCTGGTACCTCCCCTATACATAGGGTTCAAGATTTTGAAAAACAAAACGCACAAATAAAGCTAAATAAGTATCCAACTCTTTTCAAATTTCACACACACAAATATTTTTGCTAACACAAAATCTGTTGTGAAGTTTATATATATCTGCGAACCCCTTCTGGTACCTCATCCACAAAGGGTCACAATTTTCAATAATTTTATCTGTCTAACTTTCGAAACAATTTAGCAATTCTTTACCTCTTGCTATGCTCAAATATTTCTCTCAATAAAAAGCCTGATATGAATATGAAATTTATCGGAATTTATGATTTCGCATAAAATTTGACATAAATATATTTTCTTATAATTTTGCCCATATTTGGCTCAATATTGTTTATTTGTATCAGATGAAGTATAAAAATGGAATATTTCGGTAGACTCTATATGGTACATCATAATATATATAATACATACCAGAAACGTTGGAACATTTATATCATATTTTTGAGTCTGATACGAAATGGACAATATTGGCCCATTCCTTCAAACATTTGAATAATTGTAACACTAGTCAAATATATTTCAATTATTTAATCGAACAAAGGCTGAGGGTATATATCTGCCGGCAATACCGACTGATACTTTTTAACTTGTTTTGTCTTTATTCGTTACATTTTTTCAGCAATCTTAGGCTATAATGGCAATTGTAACATGTTTAACGAATTCAAATGATAAATTTCAAACAAAATCGTTCAACAGTTTTAGGTCTGCTGGAAAAGGAACAAATATTTTTCCATTCTGTGTAAATAAAAATGTTGAACTATTCATCAATACGTTGTGCTCAATGCTATGAACTAAGAAAATATTTAATTAAAACTTCAATGTGATTTTTTAATATTCCCGCATTGAGAACAGAAACAGTATGTGTTTATAAATGCAATTTACCTGCCACTTCAGTGTATCTCTAACGTAACTTGATACCTTCAAATGTTAAGTATAGATAATTTAGTTATTCAATAAAGCTTTTGGAAAATGCCACAAATTGTATTTCTCAATGCTACTATACACAAATAATTTCTCTGTTATAAATGTTGGAAATGGAAAAGTTTCTCATTTCCTATGCGAAAGAGAGACATCTAATTAACCGGTGGAAAACAATCTGACACTGTTTTAACTTTCAAATAAGGCAGTGAGATACTTTGTGCTTGCATTATAGTGAACAGATGGAAATATCTAGTAAAAATAAATAGGGATTCGATTTTGCACTGAGAATAAATAATGAAATCTATATATATTTTAAACATGATTTCAGATGAATCCACAATTCGGTGTTTCAACTTTTTATACCCTACACCACAAGGTGGTTAGGGTATTATGTCTTTGTGCATTTGTTTGTAACAGGCAGAAGGAAACGAAATAGACCCATAGTTCCTTTTGATGATCTGCATAGAATCACATTCTAAGTCGATTTATGCATGTCCGTCCGTCCGTCTGTCCGTCCGTCCGTCCGTCTGTCCGTCCGTCCGTCCGTCCGTCCGTCTGTCCATGTATTTTTGTAAACAAAGTACAGGTCGCATTTATTGCCCGATCCAGATGAAATTTTGCAAAGATCTTTTGTTTGGCCCAAGGACGAACCCTATTGAAATTGGAGATAATCGGTAAAAATTTAGATATAGCTCCCATATATATCTTCGTCCGATTTGCCTTTTATTGTGCACCAAACGTGTAATATCAGCCCGAATTGTATGGAATTTTGCACGTACGATCAGATTGGACCTGAAAATAAGTATGCCAAATTTGATCGAAATCGGTTCAGATATAGCTATAGCTCCCATATATATTTTTCATCCGATTTGTTATTTTTGTCCACCGCCGCCGTAATATGCACTCTGTAACAACAATATTTGGGGAAATATATCAAATGCAGCTCAGAAATACCTTTGCTAAATTTTATCGAGATCGGTTCAGATTTGGATATAGTTCCCATATATAACTTCGTCCGATTTACATTTTATTGTGCACCAAACGTCTAATATTTGTCCAAATGGGATGGAATTTGGCACTTACGACCGAATTGAGTCCAGAAGCTAGTATGTCAAATTTGGTGAAGATTGGTTTAGATATAGCTATAGCTTCCATATATATTATTCATCCGATTTTTTATATTTGTTACCCACAACCGTAATATGCACTCCGTAACAATGATATTCAGGGAAATATATCAAATACAGCTCAGAAATATCTTTGCCAAATTTTATCGAGATCGGTTCAGATTTGGATATAGCTCCCATATATATCTTTATCCGATTTCTAATTAATTGTGCACCAAATGGGCAATACAATTCCGAATATAAAAGATACAAATGCTTCGGCATATTTAGTCCTTTGAACTTTAAATTATAATTATAATCATAGCGTGTATGATTGAATTCTCCCATATAAACTTTTAATTGTTATGTGGAGCTCTACTTAATTAGCAAAGTGGTGTAGGGTATCATAAAGTCGGCCCCGCCCGACTTGAAGACTTTCTTTACTGGTTTTTTGTGTGTTTGTTTTCTCTTTTTTTGTTTTTTTTTTTTTTGTAAGAAAAACTGTATTTTACCTTTAAGATTTTGATAAAATCCAAACATACTAGGCATCTTTTTGCGAAAAATTGCTGGCTTTAAAATTCATGTGATTTTCAAAATTTTGCATTTTGCTTTCTTCAAACACATTTAAATCGATTTACATGGCCACACCCTGGGAGTACTTCTGTTGCCATTTTTCATTTGCATTTAAACACAAGTCGTTTCCTGCCTTTAGAAATGAAAATGAATTCGAAAAGTCTCTTCAATCTTTCTTGATTATGTTAATACCACTTGTTGAGAATGCCGGCAATGATGATGATGATGATTATGACTTTCCAAGAGGGTACACTCGAAAAAAGAAGATATTTGAATGCAAGTATTATATTAATGTAATGTCCTTTATACACTCCCCATGTAGACCGATGGAACGTCAGAGCGAAAAAATATGCGATTCAGTGTAAATTGGCTTTAAATTGTTAATTATGTTAAAATGCTAGATAGGCGGATTACATTCTCAGCCAGTTGAGGTATCCAATAAACATGAAATATATGCTCTCCCATCAAAAAATATCATTACTACGTAATGGGTTTATTGAATACGATGTGGCACCATATGCAAAACTGCATCCTAATTCCTTATTTTAACTTGGGAGTGTCATTGGTAGTAAATAATTTTTAAACTGCAAATAAATTAAATAAAAACCAGTAAAGAGCAAGTAAAAAAGCTGTAAGTTCGGCTGGTCAGAAGTTTGAATAACCTCCACCATTTGGATACCGAATATCGGGAGGTACCGACATATAGGGGCTATACGAAGTCGTGGACCTGCATGGCCTATTTTCTGTCATAGGCTGTAATATCCATTATGAACTTCAAATACCTAAATAAATAATGGTAAATAATGACGCTAAAATCATCAAAATACCGCATATCGGGAGGTTTTTTTAATTGGGCCAAAAAGTTAGTAACACCATCATATATCGACGAGCCGAACCTTCATAGTCATAGTCCGATAGTCAGAATATAAGTTTATAATTTTTGGATATAATTTCACAATACTTAGGGGACGACCAAAAATATATTTTACTGACCGGCAGTAGGTCTACAGGTCACAATTATGGACCAATGTACGTGTAATTTTGCACATTGTTAGGTGACGGAGTGTAGTATTCTGGATGGTCCTCGAATACTATTTAGCGTGTGAAAAAACTAAGACTTTCATTTAAAAAAAATATATCCAAAATTACCATTACTGCGAGTACATAAAATATCACACTTGTGACCTTTACATGATTTATGTCGTACAATGTGATAAGGTTCTTTGTATTTATTAAATTAGGCTGGTAACATATTTCTATGCCGTAGATGTTTATTTCTATTTAATTGCTACTGATTCGGAGAACGAATCCTTTAAGCTAATACTAATAAAGAAAGAAGTAAGTGAGCGGTAAGTTCGGCCGGGCCGAACTTTGAATACCCTCCACCATTTGGAACGAATTTGAAAATATTCAAAAAAAGTAAAATACGTTAAAAAATCTTAAAAATTTGGAACGTACACGTTATATTACGGTCTGTACGACGACGGACCTGCATAGGCAACTTTTGTCATAAGCCATAACAGTATTCAAATGCGAAACTTGAAAAATAAATTCTGTGAATACCAAAATGTGGACCTGCACAGACAACTTTCTGTCATAGACTGTAATATCCATTACTAACTCCAAATACCAAATTTAATCGATATAGTATTTATTCTGATCCAGAATACAGGGTGAGATCAAGGAAGTGGTCGAAAGAAAACAGCAACATCAATAGAAATGGCTCGAAAAGTAAAGAAGCGACTTGATCGAAATCCGCGTCGCAGTAGCCGAAAAATGGCTCGTGAGCTGAACATATCGCAATATTACAATCGGCAAATATTGAAAAATGAGCTCGGGGTAAAGCCATTGAAATTCCAAAAAGTGCAAGAACTTATACCGCAACAGAAAGAAAATAGACTCAAAAGAGTTAAAGAGTTGCTTCGCTTGTCCGAAAGTGGTGAACTGCCGAATTTGGTTTTCCCCGATGAGAAAACATTCGTTGTCCAGCAGTTTGTAAACAAACAAAATGATCGTGTTTACTTGCCAAAGAGGTTAGCTGGAAATGTGCACCTTCGGTTGACCACCAAAACTCAAGCGTCGGCCATGGTGATAGTGTAGGCCGCCATAACAGCCGATGGTCGCTCTCCGGCCGTATTAATCGACCGTGACATCAAAATAAATGTCGAATTTTATCACGAAAATATTCTGGAGGGTGTATTAAAGTCTTGGGCACGCAAACATTTTGGCCGCAGACCTTGAGCATTCAAACTGAACTCAGTACCATCGCACTCAGCACGCGCCACCCAAGAATGTTTACAAAATGAGGTATGGCACAATGGCCAGAAGAATCTACGGATACCAATCCGTTGCACTATTGTGTCTGGAGTATTTTGGAAAGCAAGGTTGGCACTACAAAATACCAACGTGTCGATCACCTCAAGCAAGCGATTCGCCGGGTATGGGCCAAATACCGCAAATCAACATTCGGGTAACGTGTGACGGTTTAAGTTGCCGTTTGAAGGCTACAATTCGTGCCAAAAGTGACCATTTCGAACAAATCTAAACTTATTGTAAAACTTGGTGCTATTTCCGACATTTCTTGCTTTCATTCAATAAAATTAAAAAAAATTAAAAATTATGGTGTTTGACTTTGTTGCAGTTTTTTATCTCACCCTGTATATATACTTTATTTACTTTAGTTTTAAAAACGGAATGACAAACTTAATATACCCTTCATACTATGGTGGAGGGTATAAAAGCGTACAAATACGGAAACTTTATAGAATATCGCAGGTAGAACACTAAACTTCATTCATTTATCATTTATAGTGAGTCCCTTCTAGAAGTGGTTTGAAAGACTACAGCAATAACCAAAAAAAGGAGAAGGACATTTTTAAAAGTCTTAAACCAGCAAAAGCGGTTATAGCTAAAACAAAAGTGCAATTATATAAGGAAATGTTAGTTTATAAAAAAATTTCATTGTGCACTAAAACTATGGGCCAATGTAAAATATCACATGGACCCGCCAGATTTTTGCTTACCTTGAAGATCTTTTATTAAATAAGCTTTTGTCCTTTATGCATCTATTCTAACCAACATATATAACTAAGTTTATCAATTACAGCATGGTTTTTCGCTGATACGTACTTTCAATTCACAAAAATTCCTTTTAACATAATTCTAATTTTTTTACAAATTGATTTATTAGTACAACGGAACTTAACGTCCTTGCCACGTGTTGCATGCTACCATTCCAAAGTCTCTCGCTAGTAATTTCAAAAACTTCCTTTCTACCTCAGATTCCAACTGTTTATGAATGTTAATATTAAATTTCGTTTTATTAAAGCCCCGAAAAACTTTCTTTGGTTTTCATCTAACATTTTTTACTCCACGCCCAAAGTTCATAGTCTGGTGGTGTCTGTCTGTCTGTCTTTTTATGTGTTAGGTATTGAGTTAACCTTCTATTCAACTTTTCCTGGCTTATAACCAAACAACGATGTAGAGTGGCGATGATGATGATGCTTAAGGTGTGGGTGGGTAGTTAAGAATGTGCCAGGACAAACTGAGGCTTTGTATTGGAATTTATTGTTTTTTTTTTTTCTTTTTGCCAAGGAGCACAACATTCATTTGCCAGACTTGCTAAGAACAAACAAAAAGAACCATAGAAAAGATGAGCAACAGTAGACCAACATCCTATGCCAGTTTTTATTCAAAGAGGGGGCGAGAGGTGGTCGAGTAATACCAGGCATCGCATCGTTGCTCATGTAAAACACTTGAGATGAAGACGATAGGATGCTGATGTATTTTAGTAAAACGCCGCCAAACTGTTGCTGTGGTTAATGTGCGGTTTGTTTTGTAGAGTAGACTAACTTGTCATATCCTTGTGTTGTCGGAAAGTGTCTAGGGTGTTGGGAAACTACCCAAACATACACACACACACACACACACAAACTCAATCACCTAGCCATCCACCCACTGGGATGGGTGGACACACTACAGTGATGTTCTACTGGATTCACATTGCTGAGAATGGCAAATAGAAAGCAGCTGATGCTTCTGCTGCTGATTTTGCTACTAATACGTTTCCTTTATCCTATTTGGGGAACAACTAAGCCAACTCAACAAGGAGTAGCATAATAAAAACAACAACAACAAACACAAGAACATCATCAGTAGCAGCAGCACTACCAGATGCAAAAGAATCAACAACATCAGCTATACCATGAAAAAGTTCTGCTTCATCTTCATATTCAGCCAAGTGAAAGCTTAAGAGAAGTTCCTGAAAATAAAACACAAGAACAATAATAGCAACAACAATTAAACCAAATTCACACAACACTGCACAGTGACACAACAAACAGCAACAACTACCACATCAATGATATCTATTTAAGGAACTCGAACTCGGCTAAAACCAAACTCAGTGTCTCACAGATTATTACTGTCACAATTACTCTGGCACTCTCTGGCACAAGTACTCTGGCGAATAATATGAAAGTTTATTAACTTTTTTTTCAAATATTTGTCTGGTGATTTGGTGTCTTTATTTGTTCGACTTTTGTTTTAAATCTAAATAATCTCAGCGAATGTTATTTGTTTATTACAAAACTCCATTAACGTTTACAGCGTAAATGTGTTTCTAATTTTATTTCAAATAAGTATATACGCATCGCATCTGGGTATACATTCTTGGCTTTCTTAATGGCATCAGCTGAAGCGGATTAGGTTTCGGAGAATGTAATTTTTTTTTTTTGTATTTTTTTCTGGTTTTGCTTTTCACAAATAATTTCTAAAAACGATTTAGAGTTCCGCAGCGATTTATCTGCCAAATTGTAACCTCTGCTTGAATTTAATGAACGGATAGTGTTATAAAGATGATTAGGCTGATCACAAATATATGTACTTTTTTTGGGGTTTCTGACGAATATTTCCAGATTCCAGATGAAAACGGAATGAAAACGATGCGATGTTCCCTGCAAATTTGATATGATAGCCAAAAAACTTGTAACAAAGGAGTTTAGATGGGCCGGACCGGGCTGAGCTAGAATTCTGAATTTGAAATGATGGAGTGAAGGATACATGTACCAAGGGCTATTTGGAATGGTACTAAATGGTACAATTTTGTACTATGTGAACACATAGAGCAAAAAAAAGTGAAATTTAGTATAAGAATCAAGTTTAAACAAAGAAATAAAATGGTAAAGGCTAGACAAAATTTTTTCTGAGAAAATGATTTGTGGCTTTAATATCTAGAGCAACCGCTCATAACATATGAGGGTTATACACATACAGGGTGAGTACTTTTTATTGCCTTTTTTGGCTTCCAAAAAACTCCAGACACAATAGTCCAACGGATTGGGATCCGGAGATTTTGGTGTTCATTGTGCGCTGGAAATGAAGCGAAGAACCTCATTTTGTAACCATTATTGGGTGGCGCGTGTTGAGTGCGTTGGTTCTGAGTCCTGTTGGAATGTCCGAATGGAATATTGCGATATGTTCGGTTCACGAGTCATTTTTCGACCGGGCGCGGGTTTCGATCAAGTCGCATCTTTACTTTTCGAACCATTCCTGCTGATGTTGCTGTTTTCCTCCGTCCACTTCCTTGACGTCGGGCTACGCTACCTGTATTACGGTAACGAGCGATGGTACAAGACACAAAAGATTTATTCACATTTAAATTCTGGAGTGCTCTAACGATAGCCACTTGTGGTTTTCCAGCCAAATATAAAGAAATCACACTATCACGCTTTAATTCCATCACGAATAACTTTTTTCTGGGAAATTGTCACCAAAATGCTTTTGTACGATTTTAAACAATATAATGAGCTTTAACGCTGTCGGACGAGTGGCTTAGAAATGACAGCAATCTGAAGTTGGTTGCAGTTTTTTCATCCCCATCTTGTACGCCCCCTCTAGCCATATGGCTGAGGGTATAACAAATCTTGAACAGCAAATGTTTAATGATCCTTACGAAGTTTGCCAATTGAATGGTCTAATTATTATAGTAATAGTATTTATCATTTAACTTTTGTGTGACCGCCGTAAATTAATTCGACATTATCTACTTACTTTCGCCACCACATAATTCAGTAATACACATCTGCCAAGAGACAATTGCGAATTTGTTTGAATCGTTAAAATCCGACCAGTGCTTCCTGAGTTATATGCGTCGTAACTAACACAACTTTCTTTTATATATATAGAAGTGATCGGTTTGAACGGTAAAGCAAACAACTTGACAACAACATTTACTGTGCCGTTGGGTATTGGGATAGAGATGGAATTGTGAAATTTGGTTTAACATCACTGTTGGTGTCTAATGTGGAGAAAAGAAGGTGGATTTGCACATGCGTAGTATAATTGTACGAAAAGTATGGTCATTAATTGGGATCGGTTCTTAGAATAGGGCTGGAATTCTGAAATTTTATGTGGAGGCCACTCTAGGTATATACATAGTATTGAGATAAGGAGGTGGACTTGGGAATACATGCTGAAGTTGTTCGAAAAGTACTAAATGGTTCTATATTTGCCTTTGAGTAAATGGATACAGCTGAAATACTGAAATTTCATATTGAGGCCACTGTTGGTTTCTAGTGTTTACATATACAGTTTTGAACAGAAAAATTGGATGTGGGTCCATTGTGCATTGTTTTTACTAATATAAATAAGCAATTATTTTCGGGCATTTAAAGATCGTTTAATAAATACTAATTTAATCGACTCTAAATGACCAAAAAATTGCCACTTACTTCATCTAACACACCCAGGTTAAAATAACAACCAAACCAAAGATGGCCCGTAATTTGATTTTTATACCCCCACACCATACATAGTATCGAGGGTTATTATTAAGACCCGCAGAGCAATGTCCATCCGTCCATCTGTTGTAATGCCGCTAGAGTTCAAACGACTTTAGAATCAAAGATTGTTCACAGAAGTGTTTTTTTTTTATGCAGGCAGGCCATGTTCGAAGATGGGCTATATCGGTCTACGATATCGTATAGCCCCCATATATCGGTACCACCCTATATTCGGTAATTTGTATTTTTAACATAATTTTTTTTCAAACATAATTGTTTTAAATTCGGCATTCAAAGTGGGATGTACCTTTGATTGCAGAACATCGTCCTATAGGTCTACGTTTGTTTCCCCTACCCCTCTTATATCGGTGACTCGGGATATTCCCCATTTTGATGATATAGGTCCTATTTTCTAACGGATATGAGACAAATCTGTTTTATAGTTTATAATAGAAATTATCCCTGGTGGCAGAATTTCGTCTACATAGGTGGAGGTTTTTCTATGTTCCCATTTAAACCACGTTATTCAAGGGAATTATTCTAAATGTGGTATTTAGCATCGTGTTCTACCTCCTGTAGCATAACATTGTCTATACAGATTCATATTTGCCTGTAGCACCATATTACGGTACCGCAGGATATTCGTTTCAAATATCAGGATATAATTGTTCAAATATGGTACTTAAGGTACACCCTATTCTTTTTGGCAATTTTGCATGCCCCACTGTGGTACAGTGTATTATGTCTTTGTGCATTTATTTGCAATATGCAGAGAGAAACGAAATACCCGCTAGCAACATGGGCTAGTACGGTACGGAAAACTAGTCTATCCCCAGGGTTACAGTAACTAGTTCCATTTAATACCCCTCACAGTGCAAATAACTGTAAACATTTACATGGCTATATCATACGAGGTAACCAATTAACTACCTTTGCTTACCTGTAGATTGTACTATACAAGTTCCAAATTTACAGTCATATACCAGTAAAGAAAGTCCTAAAGTCGGGCGGGGCCGATTTTATGATACCCTACACCACTTTGCTAATTTAGTTGAGCTCCACTTAATAATTAAAAGTTTTTTTTATGGGAGAATTCAATCCTACACGCTATAATTATAATTATAATTTAAAATTCAAAGGACTGAATATGCCAAAGCATTTGTATCTTTTTTTTGGAGCAAAATTAATTTGAAATCAGATAAAGATATATATGGGAACTATATCCAAATCTGAACCGATCACGATAAAATTTGGCAAAGATATTTCTGAGCTGTATTTGATATATTTCCCTGAATATCGTTGTTACGGAGTGCATATTACGGCTGTAGGTAACAAATACAACAAATCGGATGAACAATATATATAGGAACTATAGCTATATCTGAACCGATCATCACCAAATTTGGCATACTACCTTCTAGGCTAAATTCGGTCGTATGTGCCAAATTCCATCCCAGTTGGACAAATATTAGACTTTTGGTGCACAATAAAAGGTAAATCGGACGAAGTTATATATGGGAGCTATATCCAAATATGAACCGATCTCGATAAAATTTAGCAAGGGTATTTCTGAGCTGCATTTGATATATTTCTCCAAATATTGTTGTTACAGAGTGTATATTACGGCTGCGGAGGACAAAAATAACAAATCGGATGAACAATATATATGGGAGCTATAGCTATATCAGAACCGATTTCGATCAAATTTGGCACACTTATTTTCAGGCCTAATATGGTTGTATGTGCAAAATTCCATACTATTCGGGCTGATATTACACGTTTGGTGCACAATAAAAGGCAAATCGGACGAAGATATATATGGGAGCTATATCTAAATTTTTACCGATTATCTCCAATTTCAATAGGGTTCGTCCTTGGGCCAAACAAATATTGTTTGCAAAATTGCATCTCAATCGGATAATAAATGCGATCTGCATTTTGTTCACAAGAATACATGGACAGAAGGACGGACATGAATAAATCAACTCAGAAAGTGATTCTATGCAGATCATCAAAAGGAACTAAGGGTCTATCTCGTTTCCTTTTGCCTGTTACAAACAAATGTACAAAGACATAATACCCTGACCACCTTGTGGTGTAGGGTATAACAAGTGACCAAAGACTAACCCCTACCTAGTCCATAGTGTACCCCTTTTTCAAATTGTTTGTTGGTTGGTGTTTGACAGTGGTTTTTTATTTATTCGCAACTGTCGCATTTTCGTTTACTTAGGGACAAAAAAGTGTCAATCTTTGCATCTAATCCCATTGGATTATTTAAGGGCACGGCTTATAACTAGTAACGGACTGACGAAATTAAGTTAATTGGGGTGCTTGCGGCTAGATTCATAGTTCCTTTTGATGATCACCATGGAATCACATTCTGAGTCAATTTATGCAAGTAAGCAAAATAATAACAATTTGCATATATATCCCATAAATATAATTTTTCAAGTTTAAGTGTAGTGTGCACCAAATGAGCTATATCGACCAAAATGGAATGGATTTTGGCACATATGACAGAATTAAGCCTAGCAAGTACTTCAAATTTGGGAAAAGCGGATTATATATGGCTACGGATCCAGTATATTTTCCATCCGATTTAGTGTTTAAGTCCATCACCTTTGTAATATGCACTCTACAACAGTGATAGTTGGTACCAGACATCAAATACAGCTTAAAAATTACAAATCTTATTAAGAACGGTGCACCAAATATGTAATATCAGCCCAAATTGAATGAATTTTTGCACATTTAACCGAGTTTTTCCATTTGATGAAACTCGATTCCCATATATCTATTTCTTGGATATATTTCAGATTCCATGTTATAGGGTGCTAAATTTAACACCGTATTTACTTGATTAAAGTATAATATTTTCACCAGAAAAAAGAGTTTGTTTTTTCGTTGTCATTCCATTTGGATGAGATATGCATGTGTGTACGCCATAATTGTCGTTAGACTTGGTTTCGCTTTGACGTTACGTAAATTGATCACCATAAATTTGACTACTTCCACACATACGAGGGATGCAGTGTTTGTTTCTCAGTTGGAGCGCGTGGAGACATCTGTGAAGCACAACAACGACAACGGATAACTTTCAAATACTTCTTCATTATTCTTTATCAAGCCGCTACTACAGATGGCTGTTGAAACAACAACAGCAACAGACACTTATGCAAACTCATACACATAGGAGAGATTAAACAGGGTATGAGAGAACAAATCCGATATACCAATGGAACACACTCGGTATATATGCAAGTTGGAGGAAGTTGGTATTACATTGAGTGAATAGGCGTGTGTGTGTGCGTGTGGTGGCAAGTGTTAACTTTCAACATTCTCTCTATAGCGCAAGAGCTTTGGGAGTGTATTGGTGTTGAACAAAGCCAACGAAGTTGGAGGTTGCAAAGTTGAAGTATAACAGCAAACTGTTGCAAGAGAAGCAACAATTTGTTGCTTTTGTTATGTTGCGTTGAAAATTTTATGTGGCTACTTATATAAAGATGTATGCAGTGTGTGTGTGTGCAAGTGGAAATCTGGAGTTGCATCTGTAGTTGTGTGAGTTTATAACAGTTTGACTTGTTCATAAAAGTAATTCTCTTTTATATCCTCGGAATTCCTGTGCGTGTGTATGGGTTCTTAAACATGGTAGCAATTTTAATAATGCGTGAGAATGCCTTCGCCGCTTTGTTGGCACGTGAATATGAGTGGTAATTTTTCCCAATGGATTTGAGTTCGCATTTAGTTTTTAAGACTAATCTGAAGAGCTGTTATTTTTTTGCTGGTATTTTTTCCCCTTGCCGCTGTTGCTGTTTATTTCTGTTTTCGATGGCTGGCTGTTGCTTCGGCCTCAGCTTTAGCTGCTAGACGTTGAAAGATTTTTGCATAATTCATTGGCATTGTGTGTGTTTTTTGGTTTTGTTGTGAGGTTTATATCGTTTGTTTCACATATTTCATTTCAGAATGACAACATTAAAGAAGATTGTTTTATTAAGCCCCCAAAGATTGAAGTTAATATTTTTATATTTTCTATATGTTCGTGGGTTATAAAAATGTTGTAAATTTGTTATGTTTATTTTTTAAAGCTATATACAGTTGGATGTTCATGAGTATCGTATTTAGGATATTTCATCATAAATAAAATGGTTATAATAGAAGCACATTGACACATAGGTATATACCATAAAAAATAATTATTTTAAAATAATAAGCATTGTCATGCTTTATGGCTAACGTAAGACAATATTTGTGTCCTTTACCATGATATTTGAAAAACAACTTAAAATACTTTAAACATTTAATCGTACAAATATTTTTAAAAAATTGCTTTAAACTAAAATTTTCAAAATTTTTGCAATAATGATTAGATAGTTTATTAGTTATACCCTACAACACTATGTGTTGGGGGTATTATAAGTTTGATTGGGCCAGAATTTATGTAACACCTCGAAATATTGGTTTCCCATATAGGAAAGTATATATGGATCTTCCTAGCTCGCCGAGCTGAGTCGTTCTAGCTATGTATGTCCGTCCGTCCGTCTGTCCGTCTGTCCATGTTAATTTGTAATCACTCTACAGGTCGCAATTATGGCCCGATCTTCACGAAATTTAAAATGTGGGGTTAATGTCAGAATAGAACCCTATTTCTTTTGGAGATGATCGCCAAATGTTTAGGGGTTGAAATGGACCAAATACTGAAAAAATGTCGGATTTTGCAGTAGCTATACTGGTCGCAATTATGGACCAATCGACGCTTAATTTCGCATGTAGCTAGAGTTTAGGGCGGGGAAGAAGCCTACCAATTTGGGTGGTCATCGGATTATATTTAGCGGGTAAAATATACACTATCTTTTGTATTGAAAAAATTCGAAATTTTTCATTAAACCGCGAATATTTTAAATCCCGGCGAAATCACAAAGCGATGACAGGGTTACTTCTGATCTTTACATTGATGTTAACATCCAACAAATCGGATATATAGCAAAATATGTGCGATATATATGTCTATCAAAGAAGATATGCTTGAAAGATCTATTTTATGTCGAGAACGGCTGAACTGATTTCGACAGTTCTCATTAATTCAGAATGGCCTCTTGGCAGGAAAGAAAAAACGTCTAAAAAAATCGCATAAAAATATCTCTCTAAAGATGAAAATATTGATTTTGTAAAATTTTCTCATATTTTTTCAATTTTGTCATATTTTTGGCATATTTTCATTTTGAATTAAACATTTGGTAATATTTCTACAGCTAACAAAACTAAGTAGTTAGGATATCAGGATATCATATACAGATCGCATTTATGGCCCGATCCTTACGAAATTTTGCATGGGGATAAAATGAGGGTCAGAATAGAAGCCTACTCTTTTTGGAGATGATCGCCATATATTTAGGGGTTGAAATGTACCAAAAAAACTGCAAAATTGTCAGCAGGTCGTAATTATCGCCCGATTCTCAGGCACATTTGAATGGGGGTTACCGGACATTGCAAAAGCCAAGCAGTTTTAAATGGCCATCCAAAAATATTCAATGTGTGAAATAGTTTGCCAACTTTTGTAGACAAAATACGAAAATGTCCATTCCAGTGAATTTTTGGAGAATTCACAAATACAGGAAAGACGCACTTCTGACTATTTCGTTAACGCTGATTTCGTTGAAGAATATAGTCAAATGTCTGTATCTCATATAATATAAATAATATATGTCAATAATAAATGTTAATCTTTTGCCACTTCTGAGAGATTATGGGTCTTTGGGAAATATTGGTTCCAGATCTAGGAAGACCATTTACGTGCAACATCTAATTAGAGAACGAAACCTGATGGTTTTCTTTTATTATTTGTCACAATATCTTGTGGAATTCTTTCGAGTATCTCGCTATATAAACTGTATCGTTTATTGTAGTGTTGTAGGGTATTCAACGGTCGGCCCCGCTCGACTGTAGCCTTTGCTTACTTGTTTATTTATACATTAAGGGGTAAAATTTTTAAGTTTACGTTTTTAGTTTCTTTAATATTTTATATTAGGTTAAATTATTTTCTGGTGCAAACTGATAAGAGAAATACAACAGAAACTGCTCGAAGATTTTTTAGTTGGAAGAATATCTAATTGCAGGGAAAGCTTGAATATCCAAAGATCCTTTAACCTAAACAACGACTCCAGAATTTTTCAGACAGAAATCTTTGCTATCAGGAAAGCCATTGAGCTGTTGGAAAATAGAATCAACGGACTGAATAGACCCGTGACTACATATGTCGAGAGTCAGCGGCCTTGAAGGCTCTTAATTGTGTTACAATCAAATCTATGGACGAACTGAACAGACCTTCATATGTCGAGAGTCAGGCGTCCTTGAAGGCTCTTAATTCTGTTACAATCAAATCTATGGCTATTCTGCAATGCAGAAATGATCTGGAAAAGTTTAAGACGCCTGTCAAACTTTGTTGGGTCTCGGGTCATTGCAACATATCCGGCAATGAATTGGCCAGAGACGGATCTGAGTCAGTAGTTATATCACTTCTTCCAAGTATTACATAAGCACTATCTTGGGAGATTCAATCAGAACTGACTAATTGGAAAGCGGATGTAATATCTCCAAAAAAAAATATGGCCAGTGATCTCTGAACGGAGATCAATGTCACTCATCTCCTTGTCGAAATTCGACCTAATGCTTATGGTAGGCCTAATTACGGGACAATGTAATATAAGAGCCATAACTTCAAAATGGGTGAGGGGGGCGACGACACCGAATACTGCAGGCTCTGTCAGACCGAAGAGGAAACCGAGACGGTGGAGCAATTACTCTGTCACTAGCAAATTCTGCCCGACTTGACCTCTTTTTTTGAAACAATTAGCAATTAAATGGCTAAAGACAACGCGCTGATCACAACGTGGATACACTTTCATTCCCTTCTGCTACATTTTTCTTTCTACATTGAACTTCTTTTTCTTCTTCTCTAAACAGGATGAATACAGGTCTCCGAGTGGTGTGGTTGTGATTTTAGGCAACCACGCAACCTTTTACCTAACCTAACCCCAAGGATAGAGATTATGATTATTAATAACTTCATTATTGCGCAGCCTAAAATGTATCACACTGTGCGACAAAATTCGATTTTTTATAATATAAAGAGATTAAGAGATTATGAAAGTGGAACGAATAATGGATGACAAGTGCATCGACGTTTTAAAAGCTTACATAGCAAATTACAATTTGTTGGTCAATATTTGTAACCCCCACTTTAGTCTCTTAAAAACTCTTTTTAAGCGGGGTCATAGGTTGTCAACATAGTCTACATAAATATTTGGCATAAAAATAGGCCCCGAAAACATCAAAAGTCTAAACGCCTATTAAACCTAAGAAAGTAAAAGAATTCAAAAGAATTTATTTGAAGTAGATCATACCAGCTATCAATATTTGGCTTTAGGGTAGTTATAGTTTGATTTCAGAGGGAACTAATATATAGGAGGCATATCCAATTCTGAATCGACTTTCACCAAATTTGACGGATACATTTTAATCTTTTATATCAAATAACATTGCTACAGAGTGCATGATATCATTTCGAGAAAGATTATATTAAAAAAATATATATATATCGGAGCCGAGTTCCACAAAATGGAAACGTACGTCCCGAAATTCACTCCATTTTGGCTGATATTAGTCATTATTTGCGCAACAAAACAGAAATCGGATTAAGGATATATATGGGAGCTATATCCAAACCTTAGTCGTTCTCGATGAAATTTTGCAAAAGTATTTCTGAGCTCTATAAGATATCTTATACCAAATATCGTTGTTTTCGAGTGCATATTACGAGTATGAGGGACTTAAACACCAAATCTGATGAAACGTAAATATGGGAGCTAAAGCTATATTTGAACCGATTTTATCCAAATTTGATGTACTTGCTTCTAGACTGAATTCGGTCGAATGTACCAAATTTCAGGTCATTAGGACTGATATTGGCCAATTGGCGCACCCGAAATCGGTTGAAAATATATATCAGCTACATCCAAATCTGATCCAATCTTGATAAAAATTGTCAGAGGTATTTCCGGGCTCTAAAATATATCTGCTACCAAATGTCATTGTTATCGAATGCATATTAAAAATATGAGGGACTTAAAAACCAAATCGGATGAAATATGTATATGGGAGCTATAGCTATATCTGAACTGATTATCATCAATGTAAATAGTGTTCGTCATTGGGCCAGAGAAATATTTTTTGCAAAATTTCATCTCAATAGGATAATGAATGCGACCTGCACTTTGCTCACAAGAATACATGGACGGACGGACTGGCTGACATGCATAAATCGACTCAAAAAGTGATTCTATGAATATCCTCAGACCCATAGTTAGGGTCTATCTCGCTTCCTTCTCCCAGTTACAAACAAAGACATAATACCCTAACACTATGTTGTGTAGGGTATAAATACATGTTTGGCTTAAAGCCTTACTTTATTTGTGTTTATGCAATATACTCATACAAATCATCATTTAAGAAGGTTAACGTAAGATACTAAGAACTAAAATGTCGATTTGGAGAAAAGACCTTGAAAAATATTGTTTTAATTTCTCTGCATTTACACTTGCATTTAAGAAATAATATTATAAAAATGTATACATTAATAATCAATAAAAATTCCTCTTTAACTATATTTTAGTTATAATTAGTTGATTTAATTTTAAACCTACTAAAAATAACAATGTATTGTCATTTTTCCTTCCATAAATCTAAAAGTTTCATTTGATTTGCAAAAAGTTTCATTTCAATTGCAAAAGGTTTCATTTAATATGAAAATGTTATATATCCAATATTAAGCGAAATCATAAATTCCATATTCATCTTAGGTTTCGTGTTGAGATAAATATTTAGATAAAGCAAGGTTTGAAGAATCGCTGACTTGTTTCGCAAGTTAAGACGGATAAAAATGTTGAAAATTATGACTTTTTGTGGGTGAGGTACCAGAAGGGGTTCGCAGACATATATGATCTTCACGACAAATCTTGTGTTAGCAAAATGTTTGCATGTCTAAATTTGTAAGAGAGTTGACCAAGTCTGGAATGGAATCGGAGGTTAATTTCAGTTATATGAGCTTTGATTTTCAAAATGTTGACTCATTGCGGGGGAGGTACTAATATTAGCATTTGCAAAGCTGCAGCAAGATCGGATAATCTTTCCTATTTCTGAGTAGCTAAACATTTCGACCTTTTGTTGGGGAGGTACAAGAATGACTTGACTGATATTGCCATCTCCGAACTCGATCTAAAATAATAATATTATGATGTACCAAGTTTGAACCAAATCGTATACCAGCCAGACAGACAGACATCGCTTGATCGACTCCAAATGTCCTGAAACGGATTTGGTCTAGGGTCTAAAACCGACATTTTGATGAGGCACGTTTTGGCCAATCAAATGTTATATACCCTCCTAAGAATACATAAAACGTTCTTTTGACTGGCTTTAGTCATAGGCTGGCTTCTTCGGAAAAGAACGAAGGAGCATAAGACCAAAATTGCTTTGCTTCAAAAATCTGAAATAATTTTTTCAGTCGACAAACTTTGGCAAAAATATAGTTACAACAAGTAAGCAAAGGCTACAGTCGAGCGGGGCCGACCGTTGAATACCCTACAACACTATAATAAACGAAAGAATTCTACAAGATATTGTGACAAATAATAAAATAAAACAATCAGGTTTCGTTCTCTAATTTTCGAATAAAAGCACCTTAAACTAATTTGCTCATTTCCAATTTATTGGTAGATGTTGCACGTAAATGGTCTTCCTAGATCTGGAACCAATATTTTCCAAAGACCTATAATCTCTCAGAAGTGGCAAAAGATTAACATTTATTATTGGTTTTTGACTGAAACGCATCTATATGAGATACAGATTTTTGATATTCTTCAACGAAATCAGCGTTAACGAAATGGTCAGAAGTGCGTATTTCCTGTATTTGCGATTTCTCCAAAAAGTCACTGGAATGGATATTTTCGTATTTTGTCTACATAAGTTGGCAAACTATTTCACACATTGAATATTTTTGAATGGCCATCCAAAACTGCTTGGCGTTTGCAATGTCCGGTAACCCCCATTCAAATGCGAGTGAGGATCGGGCGATAAGGTTTTTGGTCATTTCCACCCCTAAATATATGGCGATCATTTACAAAAAGAGTAGGCTTCTATTCTGACCCTCATCTTATCCCCATGCAAAATTTCGTAAGGACCGGGCCATAAATGCGATCTGTATATGATATCCTGATATCCTAACTACTTAGTTTTGTTAGCTGTAGAAATATTACCAAATGTTTAATTCTAAATGAAAATATGCCAAAAATATGACAAAATTGAAAAAATATGAGAAAATTTTACAAAATCAATATTTTCATCTTTAGAGAGATATTTTTATGCGATTTTTTAGACGTTTTTTCTTTCCTGCCAAGAGGCCATTCTGAATTAATGAGAACTGTCGAAATCAGTTCAGCCGTTCTCGACATATAAGAGATCTTCTTTGATAGACATACATATCGTACATATTTTGCTATATATCCGATTTGTTGGATGCAAACATCAATGTAAAGATCAGAAGTAACCTTGTCATGGCTTTGTGATTTTGCCGGGATTTAAAATATTCGCGGTTTAATGAAAAATTTTGAATTTTTTCAACACAAAAGATATGGTTTATTTTACCCGCTAAATATTATCCGATGACCACCGAAATTGGTAGGCTTCTTCCCCGCCCTAAACTCTAGCTATATGCGAAGTTCCGCGTCGATTGGTCTATAATTGCGACCTGTATAGCTACTGCAAAATCCGACATTTTTTCAGTTTTTGGTCCATTTCGACCCCTAAATATTATGCGATCATCTCCAAAAGAAATAGGGTTCTATTCTGACCTCCATTCTAAATTTCGTGAAGATCGGGCCATAATTGCGACCTGTAGAGTGATTACAAATTAACATGGACAGACGGACAGACGGACGGACGGACATACATAGCTAGATCGACTCAACTCGGCGAGATAGGAAGATCCATATATACTTTCCTATGTGGGAAATCAATATTTCGTGGTGTTACATAATTTTTGTCCCAATCAAACTTATAATACCCCCAACACATAGTGTTGTAGGGTATAAAAACAGGCTATAATAATATCATTCTCTTGGTAACACCTCTAAATATCCGCCATCTCGTAATGCTGAAGTTGTTACTATTAACATGGGGATAAACGAAAATCTGGACCTGTACAGTGAAGATGTTACTTATTACGAACTAAAATATAAACGTTAAGAAAAAAACATATTTTTCACTTAAGATTGTAGATTTGCAGCAAATTCGGTAGAAAATATAGCTGAAGTCACAAAAATACTTTAGCTTGTATCGTTATATGTGGTGGCATCAACTTGATTGTGGACATATATGACCTATTTTCAGTGCCAAAAGTTGTACAGACTTAACATATTCGAGTAAAATTTTATTAGCCTAATTCGTTTTGTTCGTATGCAGGAGAAAGTATGATTGAATTTTTTATTCATTTAAATCTATTGAAGTGTCCATTCAGGTAGTGTGTGTGTAATAATTGCTGTTTTATTCAGTATTACATTTGAAGAACATTTCGAAACACTGTTCCTTAAATAAACACCGACTTTAATTCATTTTTCAATGTCTCGTTTAGGGATGCTTAACGCATACAGACTGAAAAAAAATTCTCATTTTATTTCACAATCTCTTTACACCATTTTCCTCTCGATGTATACAGGAATATTCCTGGTGCGCTCTTTTTTTCTCTCTCTCTCTATCTCTACACATGGATTTGCGTGAGCAAATGTCGATGTATAACAGTTTTCCATAGGAACTGACAAGTATCAACACCAACCGTATCGAGCATTTGCAAAAGTACGCAACACAGTTTGATTGAAGGCAACGACTTGTTTACAACGGTAACGCGGAAAAAATCTCCACTGAAGACCTAGAGCAAGTCTTGACCGAGGGAAAGGAAATTTTGCAAAGAAAAGCCAATTGATTTGCAGCACAAAAAGTACCTTTAATCAAATGCTCTTACACAACGGCGCGAATTTGTAAAGTAGTCAAAAAAGAGTGTTGCAAAAGCGAAAAGTGAATTTTTTCATCCAGTTTAGAATATCGGAAGAGGGCATATTTCACTTGCTGTTGCTGGTGTCTGAATGGTCATTATTAAATTTAAAAGAAAATCCATTTTCATTTTGATTATATGTGTGGATTAAACTTAAAAATAAAATTATAACAATTCCATAGTAGGGGAAAAGTAAAAGAACTGCGCTTAGAAATAACAAAACTCAATAGAAATATCTTTAAAAAAAAGTTTTATAAACAATTTTTGAACTTGAAACAAACATACATAACAAAAAGTAACAAAGATTGTGAAAAAGTTTCGAAAAAAGTTTACAACCCAAATCTCCAGGATAACAAGGATAATTAAAGGCCACAAAGCAAAAATCCTCAATCAGCAAAACGCAGTGATGTGCTAATTAGTGGAAACTCAAAAAAGGAAAATCACAAATAATTCCATTACAATAGAAAAGAAAAGGATAACCGCCAAAGAGAATTTAATTTGTGTTTTTATTAATGAATATCCTGTAGAAAACAAAACGGGAGCAATATAAACCAACAAGCAAAGCAAGAAAAGAAAGTGAATTACGAACGGAACAGTATACAGGAACAACAATAGCAAATCAAAACCAAAAAGGATATATACATACATAATTCAGTTCAGCCGTTTTCACACCAGCCATTCAAGTCATTCCTTCACTTGTACGCACTTAACCGCGCGCTCACACACACACAGCCACATACGCAAATCCATTCATACAACAGGCCGCCCTCATCATTGTCATCAACGCATAAAATCCTCTTTGGAGATCTGTACCAGTGCGAGAGTGAAAGGAACGTGCGAAAAGAAAAAAACAACACGAAAGGATTAACTTTACTTGAGGCGGCATAAGATGATAAGTAAGTGTTGTAAACTTAATTAAAAAATATTTTGCATAACAATTATCGCTTTGCATTCATTTGAATGGAGCAAAAATTAAATTTAAAAAAGTGGACAATTCCACAGTAATTATGAATGTGGGTATTTACGTTTTGTACTGGTGTTGATAGATGATAGCAAAGGAAATGCAAATTTATTATAATGATAATTAAGGGCCTTTGCAAAGGGACAATTAATATAATTATTATTTTTTTATGTTTTTCGATATTAAGAGACCCAACCCCACAAGCGGATTGGATCTCGCTGCAGTGTTGCAGATTTCAGAAGGTATATAAACAAATATATAATTTATTTTGATTTGAAAATTATATGAATATTTATACCCTACAACACTATGTGTTGGGGGTATTATAAGTTTGATTGGGCCAAAAATTATGTAACACCACGAAATATTGGTTTCCCACATAGGAAAGTATATATGGATCATCCTAGCTCGCCGAGCTGAGTCGATCTAGCTATGTATGTCCGTCCGTCCGTCTGTCCGTCTGTCCATGTTAATTTGTAATCACTCTACAGGTCGCAATTATGGCCCGATCTTCACGAAATTTGGAATGGAGGTCGGGGTCGGGCCAGAATAGAACCCTATTTCTTTTTGAGATGATCGCCAAATGTTTAGGTGTTGAAATGGACCAAATACTGAAAAAATGTCGGAATTTGCAGTAGCTATACAGGTCGCAATTATAGACCAATCGACGCGGAATTTCGCATGTAGCTAGAGTTAAGGGCGGGGAAGAAGCCTACCAATTTGGGTGGTCATCGGATAATATTTAGAGGGTAAAATAGACCATATCTTTTGTGTTGAAAAAATTCAACATTTTTCATTAAACCGCGAATATTTTAAATCCCGGCGAAATCACGAAGCCATGACAAGGTTACTTCTGATCTTTACATTGATGTTAACATCCAAGAAATCAGATATATAGCAAAATATGTGCGATATATATGTTTATCAAAGAAGATATGCTTGAAAAATCTCTTATATGTCGAGAACGGCTGAACTGACTTCGACAGTTCTCATTAATTCAGAATGGCCTCTTGGCAGGAAAGAAAAAACGTCTAAAAAATCGCATAAAAATATCTCTCTAAAGATGAAAATATTGATTTTGTAACATTTTCTCATATTTTTTCAATTTTGTCATATTTTTGGCATATTTTCATTTTGAATTAAACATTTGGTAATATTTCTACAGCTAACAAAACTAAGTAGTTAGGATATCAGGATATCATATACAGATCGCATTTATGGTCCGATCCTTACGAAATTTTGCATGGGGATAAGATGAGGGTCAGAATAGAAGCCTACTCTTTTTGGAGATGATCGCCATATATTTAGAGGTTGAAATGGACCAAAAAACTGCAAAATTGTCGGCAGGTCGTAATTATCGCCCGATCCTCACGCACATTTGAAAGGGGGTTACCGGACATTGCAAAAGCCAAGCAGTTTTGGATGGCCATCCAAAAATATTCAATGTGTGAAGGAGTTTGCCAACTTTTGTAGACAAAATACGAAACTGTCCATTCCAGCGACTTTTTGGAGAATTCATCGATACTTTGGTATTTTTCAGTGCCAACCTTGCTTTCCAAAATACTCCAGACACAATAGTCCAACAGATTGGTATCCGGAGATTTTGGTGGCCATTGTGCGCTGGAAATGAAGCGAGGAACCTCATTTTGTTACCATTCTTGGGTGGCGCGTTCTGAGTGCGATGGTGCTGAGTCCTGTTGGAATTTCCAAGATCTGCGGCCAAAATGTTTGGGTGCCCAAGGCTTTAATACACCCTCCAGAATATTTTTGCGATAATATTCGGCATTTATTGAAATTGATTAATTGAAAAATAAAATTTATCTTTTGGAATAAATGTTTTTAAACTATTATAGAACACTAAATTCTACTTCAGTACCGAAAATTTCAAAGTCATACGTTGCTTAGTTTTTTTAATTACACATCGGCAAAGTTAAGAAATATTTCACTTTTTCGCAAGAAGAAGGAAAAAATTTGTCTTTGGTTTTTTGAAGGACAATAATTTAGTTTTTTTCATCAAAAGTTATTATCTTAAAATTGAAACATCGAATACAGGTAGTTATCAGTGTTTTAGAATAAAAAAGTTTTAAAATAATGATGTAAAAATATTTTAAAAACAAGTAAGCAAAGGCTACAGTCGAGCGGGGCCGACCGTTGAATACCCTACAACACTATAATAAATGATACAGTTTATATAGGCCATATACTCGAAGATATTGTGACAAATAATAAAAGAAAACCATCAGGTTTTTATTGGTAGATGTTGCACGTAAATGGTCTTCCTAGATCTGGAACCAATATTTCCCAAAGACCTATAATCTCTCAGAAGTGGCAAAAGATTAACATTTATTATTGGTTTTTGACTTAAACGCATCTATGTGAGATACAGACATTTGACTATATTCTTCAACGAAATCAGCCTTACCGAAATAGTCAGAAGTGCGTCTTTCCTGTATTTGTGAATTCTCCAAAAAGACACTGGAATGGATATTTTCGTATTTTGTCTACAAAAGTTGGCAAACTATTTCACACATTGAATATTTTTGGATGGCCATCCAAAACTATTTGGCTTTTGCAATGTCCGGTAACCTCCATTCAAATGCGATCGGGCGATAATTACGACTTGCTGAAAATTTTGCAGTTTTTTGGTCCATTTCAACCCTTAAATATATGGCGATCATCTCCAAAAACAGTAGTCTTCTATTCTGATCCTCATCTTATCCCCGTGCAAAATTTCATAAGGATCGGGACATAAATGCGATCTGTATATGATATCCTTACTACTTAGTTTTGTTAGCTGTAGAAATATTACCAAATGTTTAATTCAAAATGAAAATATGCCAAAAATATGACAAAATTGAAAAAATATGAGAAAATATTACAAAATCAATATTTTCATCCTCAGAGAGATATTTTTATGCGACTTTTTAAGCGTTTTTTCTTTCCTGCGAAGAGGCCATTCTGAATTAATGAGAACTGTCGAAATCAGTTCAGCCGTTCTCGACATATAAGAGATCTTTCAAGCATATCTTCTTTGATAGACATATATATCGCAAATATTTTGCTATACAACCGATTTGGTGGATGTTAACATCAATATAAAGATCAGAGGTAACCTTGTCATGGCTTTTGATTACGCCGGGATTTAAAATATTCGCAGTTTAATGAAAAATTTTGATTTTTTTTCAACACAAAAGATATGGTCTATTTTACCCGCTAAATATTATCCGATGACCACCCAAATAGGTAGGCTTCTTCCCCGCCCAATATCTAGCTACATGCGCAATTCCGCGTCGATTGGTCTATAATTGCAACCTGTAGAGCAACTGCAAAATCAGGAATTTTTTCAGTTTTTGGTCCATTTCAACCCCTAAATATTATGCGATCATCTCCAAAAGAAATAGGGTTCTATTCTGACCTTAACCCCACCTACATTCTAAATTTCGTGAAGATCGGGCCATAATTGTGACCTGTAGAGTGATTACAAATTAACATGGACAGACGGACAGACGGACAGACGGACAGACGGACGGACGGACATACATAGCTAGATCGACTCAGCTCGGCGAGCTAGGAAGATCCATATATACTTTCCTATATGGGAAACCAATATTTCGAGGTGTTACATAAATTCTGGCCCAATCAAACTTATAATACCTCCAACACATAGTGTTGTAGGGTATAATTAATTCAAAATATTACCATATTTTCGCCATATCCGAAAAGTATGTGGAGTTTTAATTATATATTAATTATATTTATCGAGAAGATCTTAAAATTTTAATTTTGTATTTTAGTATGGAATGTGTTTCATAATCAACAAAAAACTCGTGTCGTTTTTGTTTAATTTAAAAAATGGTGAAAAAAGTCAACTGATTTTGCGGTGAATGTACTTTGATCTTGTTCTCTGTTTTATTTGTTTTTTGGTCTTTCTAAAGAAGTTTCTCTTGGGTTTTTATACTGTTATTAACTGGAATTCTAAACTATATATAAAACTATACATAAAAGTATTTCAGCCTATTTAAAAATCAGTGGTGAGGTTACTTATTTCATCCTCAATTTTGACCGATGATCACATTTAAGACAATAAGAGAGATGTAAGGGAGGATGATAAGGATGATTTTTTAAATGTCAGTCACATATATTTTTTTCGAAATATATTATAAGGTTTTAGTCTATTTCAGAAGGGAGGCTTAATTGCCAGTCAATTTTGTATATATTTTTTTATAATTATTCCTTTCCTCATAAAAATATGTAGCATATTTGTCTTTAGATTTAGAAGGTTTTACAAAGCATAAATTATTTTTATCTGGCTTAACTCAAATTTTGGATTTATATAGGCAATTTTGTAATATTTCGATCCATCCATTGGAAAACAAAATACCAAATAATAAGTTTGTAAAAAACTCTGTCTGAAACCTTCAAAATACCTAATATTAGGAAGTACCATTATATATTTTGCAGGGAGAAATTCCCAAAATACATAAAATTTGGAAGTGCCGTTAGATGCGGTCAATACATAATAGTGGATTTATCTTCACAAAATTTAGCAGGGAGAGATTTTGTCCGCTCAGAACTCAAAATGTCAAGATACTCATGATTGCGTTTGAAATTGTGGTCGAAACCTTAAAAATACCAAAAATCAGGAAGTTCGCTATATGGAGGCCCTACCGAAACGTGGCCCGATATGTTCCATTTTTAATGCCAAACATATTAGAGGTAATACGAATGTCTCAGCAAAGTTTCAGAGCGATAGAATGCTTCCCTAAATTAATGTCCGTTTTTGGGCATCTCACCCCACTGTGCGAAGGTGCACATTTTCAGCTGACCTCTTTGGCAAGTAAACACGATCATTTTGTTTGTTAACAAACTGCTGGACAAGGAATGTTTTCTCATCGGAGAAAACCAAATGCGGCAGTTTACCACTTTCAGCCAAGCGAAGCAACTCTTTAGCTCTTTTGACTTAACTTTCTTTCTGTTGCGGTGTAAGTTCTTGCACTTTTTGGAATTTCAATGGCTTTACACCGAGCTCATTTTTCAATATTTGCCGATTGGAATATTGCGATATGTTCAGCTCACGAGACATTTTTCGGCCACTGCAACGCGGGTTTCGATCAAGTCGCTTCTTTACTTTTCGAACCATTTCTGCTGATATTACTGTTTTCTTCTGTCCACTTCCTTCACGTCGGGCTACGCTACCAGCATCACGGTAGTAATAGGTTACAACCCCTCTGGCAGATTTTTAAGCCCTTATATCAGCCTTTCTTAGGCTATTCGCCATTATGGTTATTTTGTTGAATTGAATTGTCTTAAATTTAGAATTTAATAGTAGGTACCAAGTTTTCAGAAATTTGACTATATAGAACCAAGTTTTAATATAAGGGTAATTTGTGATATTTGGTATTGGAAATTCATATTTAATTTCGATATATTTGTCAAAAAATTGACATATAGGACCGAGATTTTATATAACCTCAATTAACGGCACTCATTAAAGTCAGATTTTTCACTTAACTGTCTAGAATTGTATTAAAAGTACGCAATGGGAATAACGAATATATTTCGGTATTTTTATAGTTTTCACTACACTTTTATACATAATTCTTTGCAAACAAAAATCATTTTGTAGCGGTGGATCAATTGCGTTTATTTTTCGTTAATTAAATATGTTGTGAAAATGCTTTTTTCATCTTGTGGATTGAAAAACATTTAAAATAATTATTCTTTAGTTGAACCTTTGTCCAAACTATATTTTTGAGACAAAGCTTAATCTAATCTTCTTCCGCAATCGGATTACAAGTTCTTTTAGACCTTTCAAAATACTAATCCCATATATGATTAAGTTAAATCATCTAAAATTTAAGTTCCTCTTCCAAATACGGAGGCATGACAGCATTGATCGACATATGTCCTTGGCAATACGTTGTCATTGTCCATTCCAGCTTACAGTTCAATCATTTTGGAATTTTTAATACTCTCCCAAAAACATATACTGTTGTTTTTGTTTTTTTTTTGTTACTGAAATAACCTTCAAAATACCTAATATTAGGAAGTACCATTATATATTTTGCAGGGAGAAATTCCCAAAATACATAAAATTTGGAAGTGCCGTTATATACGATCAATACTTAATAGTGGATTTATCTTCACAAAATTTAGGAGGGAGAGATTTTGTCCGCTCAGAACTCAAAATGTCAAGATTCTCATGATTGCGTTTGAAATTGTTGCAGAAACCTTCAAAATACCAAAAATCAGGAAGTAAAGCTATATGGAGGCCTTACCGAAACGTGGGCCGATATGTTCCATTTTTAATGCCAAATATATTAGAGGTAAAATGAATGTCTGAGCAAAGTTTCAGAGCGATAGAATGCTTCCCTGAATTAATCTCCGTTTTTGGGCATCTCACCCCACTGTGCGAAGGTGCACATTTTCAGCTGACCTCTTTGGCAAGTAAACACGATCATTTTGTTTGTTTACAAACTCTGCGGTGTAAGTTCTTGCACTTTTTGGAATTTCAATGGCTTTACCCCGAGCTTATTTTTCAATATTTGCAGAATGGAATATTGCGATATGTTCAGCTTACGAGCCATTTTTCGGCCACTGCGACGCGCGTTTCGATCAAGTCGCTTCTTTACTTTACGAACCATTTCTGCTGATGTTGCTGTTTTCTTTCGTCCACTTCCTTGATGTCGGGCTACGCTACCAGCATCACGGTAGTAATAGGTTACAACCCCTCTGGTAGATGTTTTAAGCCCTTATATTAGCGTTTCTTAGGCTATTCGCTATTATGATTATTTTGTTGAATTGCATTGTCTTAAATTTAGAAATTAATAGTAGGTACCAAGTTTTCAGAAATTTGACTATATGGAACCAAGTTTTAATATAAGGGTAATTTGTGATATTTGGTATTAGAAATTCATATTTAATTTCGATATATTTGTCAAAAAATTGACTTATAGGACCGAGATTTTATATAACCTCAATTAACGGCACTCAATAAAGTCAGATTTTTCACTTAACTGTCTAGAATTGTATTAAAAGTTCGCAATGGGAATAACGAATATATTTCGGTATTTTTATAGTTTTCACCACACTCATATACATAATTCTTTGCAAACAAAAATCATTTTGTAGCGGTGGATCAATTGCGTTTATTTTTCGTTAATTAAATTTGTTATCAAACTGCTTTTTTCATCTTGTGGATTGAAAAACATTTAAAATAATTATTCTTAAGTTGAACCTTTATCCAAACTAAATTTTTGAGACAAACCTAAATCTAATCTTCTTCCGCAATCGGATTACAAGTTCTTTGAGACCTTTCAAAATACTAATCCCATATATGATTAAGTTAAATCATCTAAAATTTACGTTCCTCTTCCAAATACGGAGGCATGACAGCATTGATCGACAAATGTCCTTGGCAATACGTTGTCATTGTCCATTCCAGCTTACAGTTCAATCATTTTGGAATTTTTAATACCCTCCCAGAAACACACACTCTTGTTATTTTTTTTTTTTTTTACCGAAATAACAGCTTGTTTCGTTCGTGTATTTAAAATTGAATATTGTGATTATTGAAAACAACACATGTATGTTTGCGCGTGTGTATATGTTTGATCGACCGACCCTTGCAAAAGAATTGAACAAACGATTGATATTGGTGGGGGTACAGCGGTTAACCAGTTATTGCTCCATTTTGATCCCATTTCTTTGCCCAAGGAATAAACAAACAGAATACATAGATGAACAAAAAATATAATAAAATTTCAACAGAGCAAAATACAAACAAAGCAAAAAATAACAACAACATCAATACAACAGTGCACAAAATAATCTCTGTCGATATTACAGTAACCCATATTGTCGTATGCTCTCTGTTCTACACACACAGGCTATGCATGCATGTGTGTATATATCACCATACGCTTATAGCCAAACAAATTTATCCTCGTCCATTTCAGCCTCATCTAGGAATACGTCCTTTTTTAATACAAAACGGCTTTTGTACGCCCAATTGACATGGCAACCAAAAACGAGAAGAAAAGAAAACAACGACAATACAATGACCATTGCCATGCTTCGATGCCCTGTGTATCGGCGTCAATTCACCGATGTGCACATTGGTATTGGGTAGTGCGCGGTGGTTGAATTAAAAATCAATAAAATAAATTGATTTTGTTAGTAATTCGTCGCAGTTAACATTTGTTCTGGAGACTCTGCTGGATGCGCCAATTGGAAGGAAAAAATAATACGAGAATATACTTGAGTGCTATAATTAACTTGTAGAGTGTTTCAATGACAAATGGTTTGCAATTTGACTTAAACCACCACTGTGAAGAGCTTATTAAATGTTGCTTTGCATCAATAGTTAGTGAAACAAGAAACGTTGTCTTCATTTGGTATACAAATTGACTTATACTAATGTATGCTATTGGCAGAACAACATGTGCTCATCTGTCCCTACGTGAGTTTGTATATTCCATATACATAGTTAGACAATTTAGAAAATGCAGCAAAATGGAGCTTTATCCCTGGGGTTGAATAATTTCTTTGGGGGTTAATCGAGTACATTAAATACACTGAAGGACACATACAAATCTATTTATTTTTCCTGCAGAATATGAAGAACGTGAACAATAAGGTATGTATTTATACCCTACATAACAAGGTGGTCAGGGTATTATGTATTTGTGCATTTGTTTGTAACAGGCAAAAGGAAACGAGATAGACCCATAGTTCCTTTTGATGATCTGCATAGAATCACTTTCTGAGTTGATTTATGCATGTCAGTCCGTCTGTCCGTCCGTCCGTCTGTCCGTCCGTCTGTTCATGTATTCTTGTGAACAAAATGCAGGTCGCATTTATTATCCGATTGAGATGAAATTTTCCAAACAACATTTGTTTGGCCCAAGGACGAACCCTATTGAAATTGGAGATAATCGGTAAAAATTTAGATATAGCTCCCATATATATCTTCGTCCGATTTGCCTTTTATTGTGCACCAAACGTGTAATATCAGCCCGAATAGTATGGAATTTTGCACATGCAACCAAATTAGGCCTAAAAATAAGCATGCCAAATTTCATGAAAATCGGTTCAGATATAGCTATAGCTCCCATATATATTGTTCATCCGATTTGTTATTTTTGTCCTCCGCAGCCGTAATATACACTCTGTAACAACAATATTTGGGGAAATATATCAAATGCAGCTCAGAAATACCATTGCTAAATTTTATCGAGATCGGTTCAGATTTGGATTTAGCTCCCATATATATCTTTATCTGATTTAGAATTGGGTCATGGTAAAAATCTGTTTGGACTGACGCTTCTAGCGCGGTATGTCATTAAGCGATGTGACATCTCTGTCAAAAGTTATGGCGTTGCCAGATGGGTCCGTCGAATATGGACAACCCTGTATTAAGTTCGTCATTCCGTTTGTAACTTATCATAAAATATTTTTGATCAGCGTAAAATTTTAAGGCGATTTAGAGCTTTCCGTTCGTCTGTTGTAATCACACTAGAGTCAAAACGAAAAAAGATAGGAAGCTAAAATTTTGCACAGATCAGTATTTTGTCTGCAGGCAGGTCAAGTTCAAAGATGGGATATTTCAGTCCACGGTATCGTCCCCCATATTCGGTATTTTGATGATTATTGCCACATTTTTCAATGGAATTGTCTGAAATTATGAACAAGAAGTTTCTAATGAGAACTTTACACCCTGAAACAGAATTTTTCTATATAAGTTAACGATATAGTATCGGCCCCTTATAACTTTACCCCCGATATTCGGTATTTTGATGATTTTAGCCATATTTTCCAATGGAATTCCAATGGAATGAGTAACTTACACCCAGAAAAAATGTTGTCTATATACGTCTACGACATCGTATAGCCTCTTATAACGGTACCACCCTATATTCGGTATTTTAACGATTTCAGCCACATTTTTCAATGGAATTGTCTGAAATCCTTCACAAGGATTTTTTTTTTGTATTTTAACCCCTGGAAGAGTTTTGTCTACATAGGTCCACGGTATGACATAGCCCACATACAACGGTAACCCCGATATTAGCTTTTTGGATGATTTTAACGATTTCTTTTTACCGGAATTGTTTTAAATTTCGTATTTGAAGTTCGCAATGAGTACTAAATTGTACTTTAACCCCTGGAAGAGAATTGTCTACATAGGTCCAAGGTATGATATAGCCCACATACAACAGTAACCCCGATATTAGCTTTTTTGATGATTTTAGCGACTTCTTTTTACCGGAATTGTCTTAAATTTCGTATTTGAATTTCGTAATGAGTACTAAATTGTATAGGCAGAACGTCGTCTTCTTATAGCCCCCATGTAACGGTTTTTCTTGGAGCTGTATTTTTCGACGGAATTTTTTTTTTGACATTTTTCAAGTTCCTTAAAAATGGTGAAGGGTATTAAAAGTTTGGCCCGGCCGAAATTATATGCATTTTTACGTGTTCGCCTTAAAGTTTTGTTAGCATATAGTGAACAAAAATAGTTAACCTCTACATCTGTCCACTACACACAGTTCGCCATAAAATTTTCAAATATTTTCGTTACAGTCACGCATGAATTCAAAAATTTGAAATATGCAATTATTTCTTTATTTTCTTCATCTGCAGTTTTTTCCTTGTCCAGTGATATTTAAAAGAATGAAACTACCGAGGAAAAAATGTGTTATCCTTCCATTGACCCTTAACTTCAAATAAATGATATTTTCCTAGAAGTGAATAGCTCGACGAGCAAGACCAAACAAAATATTGATTGAAATGGCTTGCTGAAGAAAATGTAAATTTCGCCATCAACGCTGTGTTAACGTTTTTGTTGTTAATGTTGTTGTATAGAGAACCGGAGGATACATGAAATGATTTTGGAAAGACAAAAAAAAAAACAAACATAATAAAATAATATAAAAGAACAGCCAACAATTGTAAGTGGTGAAAACAAAATGAATATAGAACAAAAAGGAATGAAATCCTCAATAGTAGGGTGTGGGCTAAAGATTGAAGTAAAATAAGTTGGGGCAATGCCATGTTGTATTATGTTAAGAAAGATGTTGAAGAGGAAGGAAGAACGAACAAATCCATGAGAATATTGTAAGATTACAATGGCATTTCTTGGCAATAATTTAAACAAAAACAATGACAAAAATCCAATGATCTTTCGATATTGAAAAGCTTATAAGCTAAATCTATGTCATGAAATCGTACTTAGTAGAAAATTGAAAATGTTGCATTCATTTGCAAAAGTTTATGGGATTACGCGAAAACTGGAAGTACACCTGGTATTAAACAATTTTGCCAATTTTTCGCCAGCAAAGAAGTTCTGTGAAATCGGAAACTGACAAGCACAAATTGAAAATCGCTAATTATATTGAAAATGTGGGCGGTTATATTTAGTGTATCCTAATATACAATATTATTTGAAATTTGTATTTCAAATTGATTTTCAATGAAACCCATACATATAGAATTCTATAATATGGACTAAAACGTACTAAAAAATGTGTTTTCTTCTTTAATTCTATTGTTTTTACACTGGAATATTAAAAAAATTGCAAGAAGGTCACCATTGGTGCTAGAAATAAAATATTGCGTTATTGTGTAAGTACAAAAATGTACTTAAGGTGAATGAAGCAGTTAGAACTTTTATACCGTAAAGGGTTGATAAACAGAAGTGTATAAGTAAATTTGTAACTCAAAAAAATACTAAATGTAAAACCAAATTGTAATAAATATTTGGAATCTTTACTTTTAGCGTTTGGAATTAGTGTTTGGAATTTAGTTCTAAAAAGTAAAATGTATTATGATGTTAGAGGTAAAATTGTGATAGTTGGAATATACATTACCCGACAATATTTTTCAAAATGCGCAAAGCTCGCATTTCGGGTACTTACAAGGTTCTAATAGTACTTAAAGAGTTAAGCTACAATTTTAAAATGTGGGATGAAGGGTGAGAAGAAACATACTTTTTGAAAAATTCGTACTCGCTCGTTGTTAGTGGAAAGAGCCAGAATATTAAATTTTTTATGCGAGTATCTGTTGGTGATTTGTAAATTTTTGGAGTTGTTGCAAATCGATTGGCCATTTTACCATGAGGAGGGTATGAAAATAATGCTGGATTCGGAGACCTGGCCAAAACTTTTTTCGTGTTGTTTTGAAATAACTAAATATTTGCCAATAATTTGTATACTATTAGTTGTGCATTGTAGTCGTCCACTTTCACTAAAATATCTTTAAACAAAGTTTTTAAAAATTTTCCTACAAAGGTTTTCTCTATTCAAAGAGGTCCAGACATCAAATTCCATTTAAATCAGTCATAAAATACAGCCAAAAAACAAATTACGTATGGTATTCTCCACAGGGTATACACTCTCGCCATTTTTACAAAGGTAATTTGCAAAATTTATAGACAAATTGGACAAAAGTAAGAGTCTTTACACCTCACTTTTGTTGTCATCCACCATTCCTTCTCAACACGTATATGTGATAAATTATAGCCATATATGTAAAGAAAAAATTTAAATTTGTGATTTCGCTAACTTTGGTATTTTTTCACACAAAATTGTTATCCAATTCACCAGCTAAATATTACCCGATGACCATTCAAAATACTAGGCTCTAATCTCATAAAAAGTACATGTCCTTAGACATAAGATGAGAAGTGTAGGACGATTGCAAAATCCAAGGTTTTTGGTCCATTTTAACCTCTTAATATTTTTCGAACATTTTCCAACATTGGCTTCTATTCCGATTCTAACCCCATCCTTATACAAAATTTCGTGAAGATAGGACGATAACTGGGACTTGAATGACCAACACATAGTGTTAAAAAATATTACAAAATGTACAATTTAATATTATAAGCCAAATTTAATAAAAAAAACTCACGCGATAAAAAATATGACAAAAATATCGCAATTCTTTACCGCAAAATATTTTCATTAAAAAAAACATATAAAAAGGCAATTCTTAATTGGTGAGAGTTGCCAAAATCCGTCCAGCCGTTCTTTAGTTGGAAGCGGTCTATATGTATATATTTTGCTACATAAGCGATATCTTGATCATTTGCATCAGAAGTTACCTCTTCATGTATTTGTGATTTCGCTGGAAATAAAAATATTGGTAGTTTAATGGAAATGTTCATACTTTTTTATAAAAGTTATGGTCTATTTCATTCTTCAATACCCATCCAAATTGGTATTTTTATTTTTATACCCTACAACACTATGTGTTGGGGGTATTATAAGTTTGATTGGGCCAAAAATTATGTAACACCTCGAAATATTGATTTCCCACATAGGAAAGTACATATGGATCTTCCTATCTCGCCGAGTTGAGTCGATCTAGCTATGTATGTCCGTCCGTCCGTCTGTCCGTCTGTCCATGTTAATTTGTAATCACGCTACAGGTCGCAATTATGGCCCGATCTTCACGAAATTTAGAATGGAGGTGGGGCTAGGGTCAGAATAGAACCCTATTTCTTTTGGAGATGATCGCATAATATTTAGGGGTCGAAATGGACCAAAAACTGAAAAAATTCCTGATTTTGCAGTAGCTATACAGGTCGCAATTATAGACCAATCGACGCGGAATTTCGCATGTAGCTAGAGTTTAGGGCGGGGAAGAAGCCTACCAATTTGGTTGATCATCGGATAATATTTAGCGGGTAAAATAGACCATATCTTTTGTGTTGAAAAAATTCAAAATTTTCCATTAAACCGCGAATATTTTAAATCCCGGCGAAATCACAAAGCCATGACAAGGTTACTTCTGACCTTCACATTGATGTTAACATCCAACAAATGGGATATATAGCAAAATATGTGCGATATATATGTCTATCAAAGAAGATATGCTTGAAAGATCTCTTATATGTCGAGAACGGCTAAACTGATTTCGAAAGTTCTCATTAATTCAGAATGGCCTCTTGGTAGGAAAGAAAAAACATCTAAAAAATCGCATAAAAATATCTCTCTAATGATGAAAATATTGATTTTCTAACATTTTCTCATATTTTTTCAATTTTGTCATATTTTTGGCATATTTTCATTTTGAATTAAACATTTGGTAATATTTCTACAGCTAACAAAACTAAGTAGATCGGATATCAGGATATCATATACAGATCGCATTTATGGCCCGATCCTTATGAAATTTTGCATGGGGATCAGATGAGGGTCAGAATAGAAGACTACTTTTTGGAGATGATCGCCGTATATTTAGGGGTTGAAATGGACCAACAAAACTGCAAAATTGTCAGCAGGTCGTAATTATCGCCCGATCCTCATGCACATTTGAATGGGGGTTACCGCACATTGCAAAAGCCAAGCAGTTTCGGATGGCCATCCAAAAATATTCAATGTGTGAAGGAGTTTGCCAACTGGAAGAATATAGTCAAATGTCTGTATCTCATATAGATGCGTTGCAGTCAAAAACCAAAAATAAATGTTAATCTTTTGCCACTTCTGAGAGATTATAGGTCTTTGGGAAATATTGGTTCCAGATCTAGGAAGACCATTTAAGTGCAACATCTACCAATAAATTGGAAATGAGCAAATTCGTTTAAGTTGCTATTATTCGAAAATTAGAGAACGAAACATGATGGTTTTCTTTTATTTTTTGTCACAATATCTTATGGAGTTCCTTCGAGTATCTCGAATATATAAACTGTATGGTTTATTATAGTCCAAAAAAATCGCGTATCCAAAAAAATCGCGTACAAATGTAATATATTAAAATTTTCATTTTGCCTTTTGAAATGTACAATAGTAATGTTTTATTTTGCATGATTTTTTTTCCATTTTGAATTACTTTTTTTTCCAATGTACATTTGTAGCGTTTTTTATATTTTATTTTTGAATTCGAATATTAATACCAATTTATTTAATTGACTTGATTTCTTGAGAACTGAAATTTATGGTGGGTTGCATGGAAGTGTAGTACCGAATTATGTGGTGGCGAAACGGAATAGATGATATCGATATAATTTAACGCGATCACACCAAAGTTAAAAGATAATTACTTTTTCAAAATCCCTAAAAAATCACAAAAAAGAGATTTTATTGCAAAAATTCTCAAATCGGGGAAAAAAAATCAAAAAAAAAAAAAAAATTCAATGGAATCGAATTTTAAAATAATAGTACATTCTATTGATCAACTTTGTAAGGATCTTTAAACATTTGCTGTAAAAAATCAGCGAACAAGTTGAAGATTTTGTCAATTTGTTATTCTTCTTTTGTCATTTTATTTAATTTGTATTATCATATTGAATTCAGTGGCTTTTTTGTGAACAAAGTAAAGAATAATTTTTCACTATATACAATTTTCACCAAAAAAATGAAATAAGTGCGAAATAGGATGTTAACTGACATCTAAATTTCAACTCCAGGGCCTACATCGTGCTTCAGCTGGAAGATGCGCACACATTTAAACAAACAAAAATGACCGAAAAAGACTAATGGGACTCATTTCAAAAGCGTGGACCTACTTCTTTCATGTGACAATAATCCGTCCAATGGGAGCTCAAAATGCAAAATTTTTGGGAGTTCAATCAGTAAAATACGAAATAAAAAGGGTGCAAAATAGTAGAGCGAATGGGACTTTTAGTAAGAAAAGGATTTGTATCCTTCCAGAAATTCTTCCCGAACATTAAAGATACCTTAAATCGCTTTTGCAGGTCATGATATCGATCATATATAAACATCGTATGATTTAAGCTATTTTTGGGGTCTTCGCCACTTTCTTCTGTTTTTGGCCCTTATTTCGCATCTGTGTTTCTAAGGTGGTGAAGAACCTCTTCGCATAAAATGTTCGGAGTAGGGTCCATATTGGTCTTGACCACATTCATCAATTGATTTGGCTGAAAAATTTTATTTATGCTACCCTGGGGTAAGGAACCATCATACAGATAATTGTCACATAGGAATTTATTTAAGTAAAGTCCCCACATTGGAGTATCCCCAACTCCACTTTCACATCTAATGTGTGGTCAGAAAAGAAAATTTTGTATTCTATTGAATTTGTAACCCCCAAGAGAATATTGGTTGGGAACGTAGATTTGGGATGTACATCTATATAAAATAAATTGTAAAAACATGAACAAATTACAAATATAAGAAAGTAGCACGGGATCGAATATTTGTTGAATCGTCATCGAATTAAACTATGATGAAAAATATGGACTTTATGGGGTCTCCAATTTACAATTGAAACAACAAAATCTTACACAAAAAATTCAACATATCTACAAATTTTAGAATTTTCTCCATGTAATCGTACCCCCTCAAGTCCACCTTTTGGCAGACAAACAGACCGACATGGTTAGGGGACTTAAGAGGACTCCAATGCACAATCTGAGGTGCTAATGGGTTTAAAAACAGTAAATTCCAAATTACTGCTCATTTGACTAAAAATTAAAAATTAATCGACTAGTACGTATACACTTATAACAGTCATATCTGTTATTAATTATGCTTTGGCAAATATGCATAATAGACAAAAACTACGGGCCGGCAACGCGGACCGGGCCAGCTAGTAAGTGTATAAAATTTTGTCAAGATCGGTTCAGATTTGGATATAACTCCCATATATATCTTCAACAAATTTAGGCTTAATTGTGCACCAAATATCCAATATCAGTCCAAATGACCTGCATTTTGGTACATCAGACTAAATTTAGTCTAGAAGCAAGAACGTTAAATTTGGTGAAAATCGGTTCAGATATAGCTATAGCTCTCACATATATGTTTCATCCGATTTGGTGTTTAAGTTCCTCAAATTCGTAGTATGTATTCGACAACAATGATATTTGGTACCAGATATCTTATACCTTGCCAAATTGTATCGAGAACTTAATCAGATTTAGATTTCAGATTTACTATATGGTAATGTTATTTGGTATATAAAATATCTAAGCCAAATTTAGTGAAAATCGATTCAGAATTGGATATGCCTCCCATATATTAGTTCCCTCAGAAAGTAAACTATAACTGCTCTAAAGCAAATATTGATATTGATTGGTATGATCTACTTAAATTTAGTTCTTTAGGCATAGTGATGTAGGGTATCATATTATTTATTTTTATTTTATTTATTTATTTTATTTATTTATTTTTTTTTTTTTGTGAAGAAAATGATAAATGCCCATTTTCGTTTGACAACGATTTTGCCCTTGGTTGGAATCACACAACGACAATTATTTTTTAAATATTTGTCTATATATACATAACGCCTGTTCTGAAATATTAAAAATCTATATTCTTGCCAGGAACATACCCAATGACTCTGACAACTAACACTACACAATGTAATGAACATTACTTGTTCGGTGGTAAAATCTCATTTAAAATTCCAAAACACATATTTTTCACTTCATTATTATTTCGAACATGTTTTTCTAATGTAATAATTTTCACAAAACAAGATTGTGAAAATAATGAAAAAATAAAACCAGCAACAACAAAAACTCGTTACCACAAATTCTATTCACAATATGTGAAGCACATAATGTTGCACATTATTTTTTCGAATAATTAATGCAACACTGCTTCGTTGCCGGGCCAGTCTGTCAGTCACTGAGTCAGTTGGTGTGTGAACATGACTGAATTTTCTATGTATTTTATTTTTCAAATAACTTTATTAACATGCAATTACATTTACACCCACAAGCAGTGAATGCAATGCAATTCTAAGAATTAGAAACAAATTCAAAGGCACACCGACCGACGACCATGATACTATTCTGACCATCGTGCCAACTGTGTCACATGCCAGTAAAATTCCATAGAATCCAATACGAGCACCGTAAAAGACAGAAGAACTAGCCTGCTTTGTTTGCAGCACATCAGACGCTTGAGGCTGAGAAAAATTGTCATGCCCATAAATTAAGTCCCAGTTGTACAGGATGCAAAGGATGTTGCAACCAAAGCAACCAACAAACCCAATTGGCCAACAGATGGTCACAACATTAATGCAGAAATATGAGGCACAAGAAAACGAACAAAAAATACAACAGCAAGAGCAATATCGAAATATATTCATACTTTTTATACCCTACACCACATAGTGGTAAGGGTATTATGTCTTTGTGCATTTGTTTGTAACATGGAGAAGGAAACGAGATAGACCCATAGTTACTTTTGAGAACCTTCATAGAATCACTTTCTGAGTCGATTTATGCATGTCCGTCCGTCTGTCCGTCCGTCCGTCCGTCCGTCCGTCTGTCCATGTATTCTTGTGAACAAAATGCAGGTCGCATTTATTATCCGATTGAGATGAAATTTTCCAAACAATATTTTTTTGGCCCAAGGACGAACCCTATTGAAATTGGTGAGAATCGGATCAAATTTAGATATAGCTCCCATATATATCTTCATCCGATTTCGGGTTAAATGTGCACCAAATGTCCACTATCAGTCCAAATTACCTGAATTTTGGCACACCCAACCGAGTTCGGCCTAGAAGCAAGTATATCAAATTTGGATAAAATCGGTTCAGATATAGCTATAGCTCCCATATATATCTTTCATCCGATTTGATCTTTAAGTCCCTCACATTCCTACTATGCACTCCACAACCGTGATATTTGGTACCAGGTATTAGATGGAGCACAGAAATAGCTGTTTTAAATTTTATCGAAATCGGTTCAGATTTGGATATAGCTCCCATATATATCTTCATCCGATTTCGGGTTAAATGTGCACCAAATGTCCTCTATCAGTCCAAATTACCTGAATTTTGGCACACCCAACCGAGTTCGGCCTAGAAGCAAGTATATCAAATTTGGAGAAAATCGGTTCAGATATAGCTATAGCTCCCATATATATCTTTCATCTGATTTGATCTTTAAGTCCCTCACATTCCTACTATGCACTCCACAACCGTGATATTTGGTACCAGGTATTAGATGGAGCACAGAAATAGCTGTTTTAAATTTTATCGAAATCGGTTCAGATTTGGATATAGCTCCCATATATATCTTCATCCGATTTCGCGTTAATTGACCACCAAATGGCCAATATCAGCCCAAATGGCCCGAATTTTGGCACATGTGACCGAGATTAGCCTTAAAGCAAATACAACAAATTTGGAGAAAATCGGTTCAGATATAGCTATAGCTCCCATATATATCTTTCATCCGATTTGATCTTTAAGTCCCTCACATTCCTACTATGCACTCCACAACCGTGATATTTGGTACCAGGTATTAGATGGAGCACAGAAATAGCTGTTTTAAATTTTATCGAAATCGGTTCAGATTTGGATATAGCTCCCATATATATCTTCATCCGATTTCGGGTTAATTGACCACCAAATGGCCAATATCAGCCCAAATGGCCCGAATTTTGGCACATATGACCGAGATTAGCCTTAAAGCAAATACAACAAATTTGGAGAAAATCGGTTCAGAAACAGCTATAGCTCCCATATATATGTTTCATCCGATTTAGTGTTTTGGTCCCTTACATTCGTAATATTCACTCCACAACCGTGATATTTGGTACCAGGTATTAGATGGAGCACAGGAATAGCTGTTTTAAATTTTATCGAAATCGGTTCAGATTTGGATATAGCTCCCATATATATCTTCATCCGATTTCGGGTGATTGACCACCAAATGGCCGTAATAGCATCAATTTTGGCAAATCCGACCGAAACCAGCTTAGAAGCAAGTACACCAATTTTAGTAAAAATCGGTGCAGATATAGCTATAGCTCCCATATATATCTTTCATCCGATTTGGTCTTTAAGTCTCTCACATTCGTAATATGCACTCCACAGAAATGATATTTGGTACCAGATATCAGATAAAGCCCAAAAACAGTTGATTTTAATTCTATTAAAATCTGTTCCGATTTGGATATGCCTCCCATATATATCTTCATCCGATTTCGTGTTAATTGTGCACCAAATGGCCAATATCAGCCCAAATCACCTTAATTTTCGTACATAAGACCGAATTCAGTCTAGAAGCTAATACGTCAAATTTAGAGAAACCCGGTTCGGAGATAGCTATAGTTCGTAAAATGCACGATAGGATTAGATAGATTTTGATTTTGTACCAAATATCTCATAGAGCTCTGAAATGCCCTGTATAAACCTTTTTACGAGAGCTCTACTAAATATGCATAGTGGTGTAGGGTATCATATAGTCGGCCCCGTCCGACTTTTGAGCTTTCCTTACTGGTTAAGGCTGCCATTATGCGAAAAAGAAAAAAATATAACATCAGTCAGTTCTGAATGTTAATTATATAGCCTTGGATATCGAATCAAATAATTAAATTTTCAATAAGATTGAACAAATTCGAATATATTTGTATTTTTGTAAGGCACTTGTTGCAAACTTGAAGGCAGGCGAATACGTTATGCACACGTATACGCATCACAAATCTTCTATATCTATAAAAGAGGAAAATGTTTGTATGTTTGTTTGTTTGTTTGTTTGTTTGTAATTTATGGACTCGAAAACCGCTGAATAGATTTTCCTGAAAATGTCCGTATATACTGCAACATCGCCTGAAAATAACATAGGCTATATACATTTTTGAATTTCCACTTGGAAATGGAGATATAGCATCAGAATCGGAGGTACCTCCCAAAAATTTAGATTTTATATGCACATATCTATTGATTGGTTGAAGATACAGTCTTCAAATTTGGAATACGTAACGGAATTTGGAACAAAAATAAGTTTGCCAAATTATATTGTAATCGGTTCAGATTTGGATATAGCTCCCATATATATTTTCGACCGATTTCCTTTATTTGATGCCTCAAACACAATATGAACGTTAGATTCCAATGAAATTTGGAATGTGTGACGGGATTTAATCCGAAAATAAATTTGTCAAATTATATTGAAATCGGTTCAGATTTGGATATAGCTCCCATATATATTTTCGGCCGATTTCAAGTATTTGATGCACCAAACACGCTATGTATCCCCAATTTCAAGGAAATTTGAAACGTGTGATAGATTTTATTTAAAAAATTGATTTCCCAAATTATATTGAAATCGGCTCAGATTTGGATATAGCTCCCATATACATTTTCGGCCGATTTCATGTATTTGGTGGAAATTCCACGATATGTATTTCCAATTGTAATGAAATTTAAAGAAATTTAAGGAGCCAAAATGAATTTGTCAAATTAAATTGAAATCGGTTCAGATATGGATATAGCTCCCATATATATTTTCGACCGATTTCATGTATTTGATGCACCAAACACGCTATGTATCTCTAATTTCAATGACAATATGAATGTACGATTCCAGTGAAATTTGGAATGTGTGACGGGATTTAATCCGAAAATAAATTTGTCAAATTATATTGAAATCGGTTCAGATTTGGATATAGCTCCTATATATATTTTCGACCGATTCCAAAGAAATTTGGAATATGTAACGGGATTTTGATTAGAAAATAAATTAGTCAAATTATATTAAAATCGGTTCAGATTTGGATATAGCTCCCATATATATTTTCCGCCGATTTCACATATTTGATGCACAAAACACGATACGTATTTCCGATTCCAATGAAATTCGGCATGAGTGGCTGAATTTGGTACAAAAATAAATTTGACAGATTATATTCAAATACGCTCAGATTTGATTATAGCTCTCATATATATTCTCAGCCGATTTCACATATTTGATGCACCCAAAGCGGGAGAGACAAAATCTGGCACCAGAAAAAATTGCCAAATTATATTGAAATCAGTTGAGGCTTGGATATAGCTAACATATATATTTCGGCCGATTTCATATATGTTATGCACCAAACATGATATATATGACCGATACCAATGAAATTCAGAATGTGTGGCGGAATTTGGTTACAATAATAAATGTGACAAATTAATTGGAAATTAGTTAAGATTTGGATATAGCTCCCATATATATATTATCGGCCGATTTCACATATTTGACGCACCAACTTCAATGAAATATGAAAGGTGTGGCGGAGTTTGGTGTAAATGTATTTTTTTTAAATTATATTTAAATCGGATCAGATTGGGATATGATTTTAATAAGAACCATTGACCCACAACGCCTTAGGCTAACACTAAAAAACAACACAACAATTGATTTGAAATACGCTTATTACGGCGAAGTATGTTGCTATCTCGAATTCACTAATTGCAATAGAAATGCCACTCAACTTCAAAAGATTGCAGTTTACTGCATGCTTGGTATTTACTATGAAATAAATAAATCCGAAGGACAAACCCTTCGTGTATGTATGTCATGTTACTGCTATTCTAATGGTTTTGGTTATTTACGCATTAAAGTAGTGCAACATATTTTTTTTTAATTTTTAAATTTGTTTTTTTTTTTTTAACCAACATATATTCGTAAATAAAATTTTGAATGCATATAAAATCAAAAGGGGTAGCGAAGCGCACCGGGTTCAGCTAGTGAATGTATAAATATTGAAATCATAATTATTATGGAGAGCACAAAAATCGACTCCATTTCAAAGAGGAATTGGATTTTTTGACCCAATTTTTTTGTACCAATTAATGTCCTTTTCATGAAATTTAACAAGTGAACTAGATCCATGTTGATGGTCCGTTATTTCGTAATTTATGTTTATGTTTTTTTAGTTTCATTTTGATTGAGTTAAAAGGAAATAATTAAATTTTCAATGAGATTGAACAAATTCGGATATATTTGTATTTTGTGAGGTTATTGTTGCAAACTTGAAGACGGGCGAATACGTTATGCACACGTATACGCATCAAAAATGAATAAACAAATGTTGGAAGCATAATTATAGCGGATAGTACACAACTCGACTATGTTTCAAAGAGGAAAACAACATTGTTTTATATGTAATTTTTTAATTTGAATTCTTTGACCCAATTTTTTGGTACCAATAAATGAAATTTTAAATTACATTCAACAAGTCAACTCGATCCAGGTTGGTGGTCCGTTATATAGTAATTTATGTTTTTCATACAATCCACCATACATTCTATGGAGGGTATATTAAGTTTGTCATTCCGTTTGTAATTCTTGATTAACGTAAAATTCCAAGACAATCTAGCCCTTTCCGTCCGTTCATCTGTCCGTCTGTTGTAATCACTCTACAGTCAAAACGAATTAAGATAGGAAGCTAAAAATTTGCACAGAACTCTCTGCAGGCAGGTCAAGTTCGAAGATATCGTATAGCCCCCATATAACGGTACCCCCCGATATTCGGTATATATATGATTTTAGTCACACTTTTCAATGGAATTGTCTGAAATCCACACAAGGAGTTCCTTGTGGGTACTTTATTCCTTTGAAGAGAATCTATATCTATAAAAGAGGAAAATGTTTGTATGTTTGTTTGTTTGTAATTTATAGACTCGAAAACCGCTGAATAGATTTTCCTGAAAATTTCCATATATACTGCAACATCGCCTGAAAGTAACATAGGCTATATACATTTTTGAATTTCCACTTGGAACTGGAGATATATCATCAGAATCGGAGGTACCTCCCAAAAATTTAGATTTTATATGCACATATCTATTGATTGGTTGAAGATACAGTCTCCAAATTTGGAATACGTAACGGAATTTGGAACAAAAATAAGTGTGCCAAATTATATTGTAATCGGCTCAGATTTGGATATAGCTCCCATATATATTTTCGACCGATTTCGTTCATTTGATGCCTCAAACACAATATAAATGTTCGATTCCAATGAAATTTGGAATGTGTGACGGAATTTAATCCGAAAATAAATTTGTCAAATTATATTGAAATCGGTTCAGATTTGGATATAGCTCCCATATATATTTTCGGCCGATTTCAAGCATTTGATGCGCCAAACACGCTATATATCCCCAATTTCAATGAAATTTGAAACGTGTGATAGATTTTATTTAAAAAATTGATTTCCAAAATTATATTGAAATCGGTTCAGATTTGGATATAGCTCCCATATACATTTTCGGCCGATTTCATGTATTTGGTGGACCAAACACGATATGTATTTCCAATTGTAATGAAATTTAAAATAAGTAACGGAATTGGGAGCCAAAATGAATTTCTCAAATTAAATTGAAATCGGTTCAGATTTGGATATAGCTCCCATATATATTTTCGACCGATTTCATGTATTTTATGCACCATACACGATATGTATGTTCGATTCCAAAGAAATTTGGAATATGTAACGGGATTTTGATTAGAAAATAAATTAGCCAAATTATATTAAAATCGGTTCAGATTTGGAAATAGCTCCCATATATATTTTCCGCCGATTTCACATATTTGATGCACAAAACACGATACGTATTTCCGATTCCAATGAAATTCGGCATTTGGTACAAAAATAAATTTGACAAATTATATTCAAATACGCTCAGATTTGATTATAGCTCCCATATATATACTCTGCCGATTTCACATATTTGATGCACCCAAAGCGAGAGAGACAAAATCTGGCACCAGAAAAAATTGCCAAATTATATTGAAATCAGTTGAGGTTTGGATATAGCTAACATATATATTTCGGCCGATTTCATATATGTTATGCACCAAACATGATATATGACCGATACCAATGAAATTCAGAATGTGTGGCGGAATTTGGTTACAATAATAAATGTGACAAATTAATTGGAAATTAGTTAAGATTTGGATATAGCTCCCATATATATATTATCGGCCGATTTCACATATTTGACGCACCAATTTCAATGAAATATGAAAGGTGTGGCTGAGTTTAGTGTAAAAGTATTTTTTTTGAAATTATATTTAAATCGGATCAGATTGGGATATGATTTTAAAAAGAACCATTGACCCACACCGGCTTAGGCTAACACTAAAAAACAACACAACAGTTGATTTGAAATACGCTTATTACGGTGAAGTATGTTGCTATCTCGAATTCACTAATTGCAATAGAAATGCCACTCAACTTCAAAAGAATGCAGTTTACTGCACGCTTGGTATTTGCTATGAAATAAATAAATCCGAAAGACAAACCCTTCGTGTATGTATGTCATGTTACTGCTTTTCTAATAGTTTTGGTTATTTACGCATTAATGTAGTGAAAATTTTTTTTTTTAATTTTTAAATTTGTTTTTTTTTAACCAACATATATTCGTAAATAAAATTTTGAATGCATATAAAATCAAAAGGGGTAGCGAAGCGCACCGGGTTCAGCTAATTATCTATATAGGTCCACAATATCGTATAGCCCCCATATAACGGTACCCCCGATATTCGGTATTTTCACGATATATACACATTTTCCATTGTAATGGTCTGAAAATCCATTATACCCTACACCACATAGAGGGTATTATGTCTTTGTGCATTTGTTTGTAACAGGCAAAAGGAAACGAGATAGACCCATAGTTCCTTTTGATGATCTGCATAGAATCACATTTTGAGTCAATTTATGCATTTCCTCCGTCTGTCCGTCCGTCTGTCCACATATTTTTGTAAACAAAGTACAGTTCGCATTTATTGCCCGATCCAGATGAAATTTTGCCCAAATCATTTGTTTGGCCCAAGGACGAACTCTATTGAAATTGGAGATAATAATATATCTTCCTCCGATTTGCCTTTTATTGTGCACCAAACCTGTAAAATCAGTCCGAATAATATGGAATTTTGCACGTACGATCAGATTGGACGTAAAAATCAGTTGAGATATAGCTATAGCTCCCATGTATATTGTTCATCCCATTTGTTATTTTTGTCCTCTGCAGCCGTAATATGCACTCTGTAACAACAATATTTGGGAAAATATATCAAATACAGCCCAGAAATACATTTGCTAAATTTTATCGAGATCGGTTCAGATTTGGATATAGCTCCCATAAATAAGTTCGTCCGATTTACTTTTGATTGTGCACCAAACGTCTAATATTTGACCAAAATGGATGAAATTTGGCACTTAGGACCGAATTGAATCTAGAACCTAGTATGTCAAATTTGGTGAAGATCGGTTCAGATATAGCTATAGCTCCGATATATACTGTTCATCCGATTTGTTATATTTGTTACCCACAGCCGTAATATGCACTCCGTAACAACGATATTCAGGGAAATATATCAAATATAGCTCAGAAATATCTTTGCCAAATTTTATCGAGATCGGTTCCGATTTGGATATAGCTCCCATATATATTTTTATCCGATTTCAAATTAATTGTGCATCAAATGGCTAACACAAGTCCGAATTTAAAAGATAAAAATGCTTCGGCATATTGAGTCCTTTGAACTTTAAGTTCTAATTATAATCATAGCGTGTATGATTGAATTCTCCCATAAAAACTTTTAATTGTTATGCGAAGCTCTACTAAATTAGCAAAGCGGCCCCGCCCGACTTTAAGACTTTCTTTACTGTTTTTTTTTATGATAAAATTTATTTAATTTTATTTCTCTGAAAGGCAGAATATACTTGAAGCATGCCTAAGAGAAAATTGTCCTATTTAAGAGACCCTTCCGTAAAAAATCCAATATAGGTCAATGTCTGTGACGCATTTTTTGTAGGGAAGCTGTAATTTCATATTTATTGTTCCCAATTGGTCTATTAAGCAACATACCGATCGATTTTATGTATTTTCATATGTGTAAATTGATATTTTAGGTCTAAAACAGTAGAAAACTCCGTACCAACAATTATTCAATATAGCTCTACAATTTACTATTGCTTTCATACAATGATAGGAGGATGCATATTTAACCCATAAGATATATATTCCTTATTACAGTAATATTGAATGACTATTAAAATTCATCCTGCAATTTTATTTTAATATCGATACGAATCTTGACTTAAGCCCAAATAAACTAAAAATTAACATTTGGAACAAATCAAAATATTCGCCTTAGTGATGTATTACTAAAAAGTCAAACGGTCAAAATTAGAGTAGAAATTCTTCACAAAAAACAGAAATGTTCACATTTTTTCATATTTTATCCTTTAAAGAAAGGTTGAAATTCGGGTGAGGCTAACTGCAAGATACTATGCATATTTAGTAGAGATTCCTATAAGAAATAAACTTTTAGGGAATTTATGTGAAGCAGATCCTACCAACTATATTTGCTTTTGAACGCGATATGGACTTCAGCACACTATCATTTTGATATCGATTGGAACTTTTATGTGGGTGATATATTCTACCTTCAATCGATTCCTATTAAATTAAGGGAGGCTCTTGTGTATAAATCGATTTTCACCAAACACAAATTGGACGAAGATATATACGGGAGCCATATCTAAATATTAACCGATCAACTTAAATTTCCGTTTAATCAGTCAAAATGAAAAAAAAATATATTTTTCTCAAATTTTTATTACGCTTTTTTTAGATTTTATTCTTTTCTGCCAAGAGATCGCTTCGAATTGGGGCAAATTATTTGCAGCAGTTCAGCGGTTCTTGGGGTATATGCGTAGAAACTAACAACTCTACTCCGCGTAGCTGGCTCTTGAATTGATACGTTCATTAGTTCAGATGATAAAGAGTTTATAATGAATAGCGTATGGGGGTCACCACGCACCTTCAAATTACAAAAAATTAATAGCCTATGATCACCATCAAATTCCGGAATGTTCAGTAAAAATGTCAGGAAAATAGGTCCAGCCGTTTTCAGCTCTATTAGGAACTTATAATTATTATACCACATATTCTGTGGTGAAAATATGCTTTTAATTAAGTCAAATACCTTTGTTAAGATATTTTTTATCATTATTATATTAGTTAGTTCGAACATGACCAGATCCACAAGACAATATAAAATGTATTGGCAAATTTCAGGCTGTACAAATTTACAAAATCTGCATCAGTATAGAGGTCAGGAGTGCCAATATTATATACTAGTTATTTGGTCGGAAAGTGACTTTTAGTATGAAAAATACTAGCGGTTGAAGAGAAGTTTACGAAAATTTCACACAAAAATATGGTCCATTTTAACATGACGACCATCCAAAGAGACAGACTTTTGCCCTGTCCTAAACTCTAATCCCACGCAAAATATCCCTCGAACAAAAACATAAATTTTCAGTCCATTCCAAACATCCCCAAAATAGGCTTCTACTTGGGTATTGGATAAATGAACAGAATACCGAATATCGTGTAAGACATTACACGGGGTGCTATACGAAAACGTGGATCTATGTATACAATGTTCTGCCAAAAGAGGTAGAACCCACAAGAGTTTCGTTTTCTCAGTTCAAACTTTTTTGAGTTTTTTTTTTATATAGTTTAGACCATGTGCAGAGGGACCCAAATACTTTGAGGGGTATTTAGATATATTTCTCTAAGGGGTGGTAGGGCGATCTGACTACATCGGTGCACCTATATACTCTCGTAACTCTTGATAGGAAAATTTGATTTTATAAGAGCTATGATTATTGAAAATATTTAACCTTTGTGGAAGAGATGCTGATTCTATGGATATTCGCATCTGACCTAAAATATCACCATAATCGAAGTTTCACGTTTGTAGCTCGACATTTACAGAGTTGATGCCAGGAATAGACCTATTTTGTTAGTTTTCTCCATTACCATCGGTTATAATAAACAAGTAAAAAGCTGTAAGATCAGGCCAGGCCGAACTTTTAGAACGAATTTGGTAATTTTCAAAAAAAAAAAAAAAAATAAATAAAATTAGTTAAAAATTCTATGAAAATATCGAAAATACCGAATGTGGCCGTTATATTAGGGTCATACGATGACGTGGACCTGCCTAAGCAACTTTTGTCATAAGCCACTACAATATTCAAATACGCAACTTGAAAAAAGAAATTCGGTGAATACTGTAACTAAAATCATCAAAATGCTGAGTATATGGAGGTACCATTATATGGGGGCTGTACAAGAACGTGGACCTGCACAAACAATTTTCTGTCATAGGCTGTAGTATCCACCACAAACTTCAAATACCAAATCAATTCCGGTGAATTATGTCGCTAAAATCATCAAAATACCGAATATCGGAAGGTACCGTTATATGAGGGCTATACGCAGACGTGGACCTACATGGCCCATTTTCAAAAGTCCTGAATGCATGATATACATTTGAGTAAAACTTTATCAACCTACTTCATTTCGTTCGGAAGATAGAGTGATTTCCACAGACGGACATCAACATAGAATTTTATGCTGATCAAGAATATATATACTTTGTTGGGTCTACAACGGAATGACAAACTTAATATACACTCCATACTATGATGGAGGGTAGTAGACAGTAGATTTTATCGGCCCACTTGGGTATATGCAGGCTATACCCGGTTACCTCAACATATTCACTGTGTCGGATTTCGGTTTAAGACATAATTTCTAACCGAATGAGTAATAATTTGATATTTTGCAAGTAAACGTTAATATATATCTAAAATTTACCTCTTAATCGTTTTTTCCGTTTTGTTTAACGATTGAGTTTTTTCCACATATTTTTGTTTTTCACCGGAAATATTAATGAAAATGTCATTAAAACTATATATCTGAATTGTCTTTAAAAATATTTACAACTAATTAAACAATAATGTCGTTGCCATTAATATACATTTGTGCTTTTGTTTTATAACTACATTGTTCCCCCAGCTGGCTATACCATTGTTACAAGAAAAGCGAACCTAACAAAGAAGAAGAACAACAACAACATCATCATTATAATTTCTTAGCTGATATCTTAGACTTTGAAATTACTGTCATTAAAAAATCGAGGTCAACGTGATGATTGTTTGCGTTTACGGAAAAACAAATACCAAATCATTAAAAACTCATAACCATTTAAAATGAGATACATACAAGCACACAGACAGAAAGCCACACACACACCCGCACAAACGAAAAGATGTCATCATTTGCACAAATGTTCTATCTATGTCTTAGCCGTCATAATGATTTTCTATTGAAGTCCTGCTGCTTATAATCACTGTCATCATCATCAGCAGCAGCAGAAAACGACAGATGACAGAGGTTGTTCACTTACAGGTTTACACGCATCCAAACACAAAAGACGAACAAGAAGAAGCAAAATGATAATAGGGAATCAGACGAACATGGCTGTTGTTGGTATTATCACAGGAAATATCTAAAGATAATTGCCCACAATGACCCCCATTAAACGGCCTGAAAATGTTTTGAAAAAGAACATCCATTGTCCTAGTTTGCAGAGCAAAATGTTGTTTCGTTTTTTTAACAGAGGTTGTATTTGTGAAATATTAAAAAGCTAAGCAATAGAAAGCGAAGTTAAAATCGCGTATTCTTTTATGAAGACATGAACAATTTTCAAAGGGTTTAATAATCTGTTGTGTAAATATATAATCATTAATCCAATAAGAACACGTTTGATTTTCTAGAAGCAATGCAAAAGCCAGCATATGTTGCTAATACACAAAAAAAAACTAATGGGTTATAGATAAATACTTTTACAAATATTTGTAAATCTTTTTAATATACTGTGCGGATTCTGTAATACAATTCGTATACCGATGATGACATAAACGGGGTTTGGCCAGGAAAATCGATAACTAAATCCCAATTTAGTTTTTAAACATCTTTAATAATTGACCAAATTTTAGACTACAGTTCATCCTGTTCACATTTTGAATATATAAGTTATACGGTTTCCATTTTAGTAGTTCCATCCATAACAAAAAGTCTTTCATTTTCGAGAATACAATTTTTATACCCTACATCACAAGGTGGTCAGGGTATTATGTCTTTGTACATTTGTTTGTAACAGGCAAAAGGAAACGAGATAGACCCATTCTGAGTCGATTTATGCATGTCTGTCTGTCCGTCCGTCTGTCCATGTATTTTTGTAAACAATGTACAGGTCGCATTTATTGCCCGATTTTGCATATACACCCAAATTAGGCCTGAAACTATGTATGCCAAATTTGATCGAAATCGGTTCAGATATAGCTATAGCTCCCATATATATTGTTCATCCGATTTGTTACTTTTGTCCACCGCCGCCGTAATATGCACTCTGCAACAACAATATTTGGGGAAATATATCAAATGCAGCTCAGAAATACATTTGCTAAATTTTATCGAGATCGGTTCAGATTTGGATATAGCTCCCATATATAACTTCGTCCGATTTACCTTTTATTGTGCACCAAACGTCTAATATTTGCCCAAATGCGATGGAATTTGTCACTTACGACTGAATTGAGTTTAGAAGCTAGTATGTCAAATTTGGTGAAGATCGGTTCAAATATAGCTATAGCTTCCATATATATTATTCAGTAGCTTCCATATATATATTTTATATTTGTTACCCACAACCGTAATATGCACTCCGTAACAACGATATTCAGGGAAATATATCAAATACAACTCAGAAATATCTTTGCCAAATTTTATCGAGATCGGTTCAGATTTGGATATAGTTCCAATATATATCTTTATCCGATTTCAAATTAATTGTGCACCAAATGGGCAATACAATTCCGAATTTAAAAGATACAAATGCTTCGGTATATTTAGTCCTTTGAACGTTAAGTTATAATTGAATTCTCCCATAAAAACTTTTAATTGTTATGTGGAGCTCTAGTAAATTACCAAAGTGGTGTAGGGTATCATAAAGTCGGCCCCGCCCGACTTTCTTTACTGGTTTTCGTTTTCATTTGTTCTGATGAAAACGAAACATTTGTAGTTCTGATGAAAACGAATAAAACTGTATTCTCGAAAATGCTATCCAAAAATTTTAAGTATAATTATACTACATACTATTACGGAGATAATCGGTCAAAATTTAGATATAGCTTCCATACATATCTTCGCCCGATTTGCCTTATATTGAGCACCAACTGTGTAATATTGGACCAAATAAGATAAGATATGGCACGTATAACCAAAGAAACAATTGTATCAATTTTGGTGGAAATCGGTTGAAATATAGCTATAGCTGCAATCTACAGGGTGAGATGGATAAACTGCAACCAACTTCAGATTGCTGTCATTTCTAAGCCACTCGTCCGACAGCTGTTAATAGTATGCCAGTAACAGCTCATTATATTGTTTACAAGCGTAGAAAAGCATTTTGGTGAGAATCTTGCTGAATAAAGTTGTTCGTGATGGAATTCAAGCGTGATAGTATGATTTCTTTATATTTTGCTGGGAAACCACAAATGAGTATCGTTAAAGCACTCCAGCATTTAAATGTGAATAAATCTTTTGTGTCTCGTACCATCGCTCGTTACCGCGATAGGAAAGAAAACAGCAACATCAGAAGAAATGGTTCGAAAAGTAAAGAAGCGACTTGATCGAAACCTGCATCGCCGTGGTCGAAAAATGGCTCGTTATCTGAACACATTGCAATATTCCATTCGGCAAATATTGAAAAATGAGCTCGGGATGAAGCCATTGAAATTCCAAAAAGTGCAAGAACTTACACCGCAACTGAAAGAAAATAGACTCAAAAGAGCTAAAGAGTTGCTTCGCTTGGCCGAAGGTGGTAAACTGCCGAATTTTGTTTTCTCCTATGAGAAAACATTCATTGTCCAGCAGTTTGTAAACAAACAAAATAATCGTGTTTAGTTGCCAAAAAGGTCAGCTGAAAATAGGCACCTCCGTTTGAAGGTCATAATTCGTGCCAAAGGTGACCAATTCGAACAAATCTAAACTTATTCCGACATTTTTTGCTTCGATTCAATAAAATTTAAAAAGATGTCAAAATTATGGCGTTTGACTTCGTTGCAGTTTTTTATCTCACCCTGTATATGTTATGGCTGTGGAAAACTGAAATATCAAATCGGATGAAACACATATGGGAGATATATTTGAATCGTTCCCCTCATTTTGCTTACACGAATTACTACATTGAGATGAGGCTACAGATTTTCGGTGTTTTGATGATTTTTCATTTTTCATTCACATTTTTCGCGGTTTTTTTTTCGTATTGGGTTCCACCTCCGATGGTGGAACATTTTACATATAGGTCCACATTTATTTTAGCCCCATACAACGGCACCTCCGTATATATTCGGTATCTTAACGGTTTTAGTTGCTTTTTGTTACGGATTTGTCGAAAAATTGTCATTTATAGTTCGTAATGGGTTCTAGCATAGGTGGCGGAACAAAAAACGTAACGAAAAAAATTGTAATCAAAAAATTTACAAAAAAAATTGTCAACGCATCAAGGCACATTCCCCCCTACAATTTAGGAAAATTTGAAGATTTTAAGTACATTTTTAATTGAAATTTGACATCTGTAGTGCAATTCTCTAACCCACTTTTTGAGTTACCGACAAAAGTCGGTTAAATCAAAATGCTTATAATTTCGGTAATTTACGAAATTTGTCGGTAAGTTAGCGACGAAATCAAAGTAGACCTACCGACAAATACCAGTGTTGTCAATTTTAACTTATTTTTTATATCAAAATTTCGGGTTACAAAGTTACCGATTTTTGTCGGTAACTCAAAAAATGAGTTAGAGAATCCCACTACTGGTGCTCTTAAAGCATACCTGGTGTCTTTCAATCTAATATTACTGTAGGTCTACAATTTGATATAGCAGAAATGTAAGATTTTTGTTTTGAATAGTGTAACAAATTGATGTGCCAAAATTGTCAACATTGAACATATTTGATGTCGCTTTCATAGAACCCTATTTGAGGAATTTTCAAGATTTTGGCAACATTTTTTAAAAGATTTTGATTGTGGATTTTGGATTCTGAATACAATATATACATTCTCGAAAAAAATTGTCAACAAAATTTCGATTTTGGTATATTTCCTATATGAAAGTACCTCCACATTTGCAGTATTTGAAAGGTTAAAGTGAAATTTTGAAACACGAGTTGTATCCACAGATGTAGATATATGCTGATTAGGGGAAAATATTTGAAACTGCCAAGGAATGCCTTAGTAAGTAGAACTTAACCTCTTTTAGTAGTATAATGCGAAAGAAATCATAAAAATGGACAACTCTAAGAGTTCTTTTCTTTTTGTCTTTTAGTAAAAAATATCGCTAGGACTATTAGACATAGCATTCAATCTAAAAATGATAGATAAAACACTAACATTTGATATAATTTAATGTTTGAACTGACTATACTGCAATGAGTACTTAAGGTTTCTCTAAAATCATAAACAAATAATTCCGCACTCTCTGTTTTGGGTTGCCAAATGCGGTTTTGAAGGTAAAAAATATTGTTGGAATGATTTGACATGTTAAGATAATATTAGCAGCGCTAAAGTTAAAATTTGTTCTATTCAGGTTTGTCATGGTTTGAGAACATTCTGCGAGGTGCGGAAGAGATAATAATCCTCATTTTTCTACTTTGTTTGCTACTGGTATTGAACTCACAATTTTATATTTTGTAGTTTAACACACTGCCACGGTTATGAACATTGTTAGTATTGTTGCATTTTCATTTGCTGACGTCGAGTCTTTATCTATGATTTGATATATAAAGTTCTGCGGAAATTTTCAACATTTCAAAAAGAAAAAAAATGTTTTACTTTTGAATTTATTTATCAAATTTAAGACTATTATATTCTCCTCCTTAGCTTATTGCAGACTTAATTATCTCAGCATATTCACACAATTTTTTTTTTTTTTTTTTTGGAAAATAATTAATTTCAATTTTGACTTCTTTTTCTGTATTTGTAATTTCCATTTTCATGCCTGTTTCTGCCATTAAGCATGAGTTACATTTCATTTCGTTATTGACATTTTTCATTTCACTAAAAGACAGACAGACACACAGATAGATGCGGAGACAAATGAATGAATGAATAATGCTCATTCAAAAAAAGAAAGACAGAAAAAAGCAACAAAATATCGATTAATTCAGTCAAGCATAGAACGTGTAATTTATACAGAGGGAAGAATTCGTAATTACAGAGCCCTAAAGCTAAACTAATTGTCGCTATTCTCTGGCTGTGGCACTGTAACGGAAGTTGGTAGCTCCAGTAACAGCAGCAGCAGCAACAACAACAACAACTGGGCCATAGATAATAAAATTGTCGAGAAAAGAGTCTATGATTTGCACGTTTCATTTGAAACAACCACCCACTCATCCATCTAACCATCCACCACATCAAACCATCTTATCCTTTCGCCAGGAACGACTCACTCTCTTATTGCCTCCTTTTCCCCATATTGGGATTCTTCTTCATATTAAATTGCAATTTTCGAAAGTCACAGGGACATTGTTGCACATAAAACACAGAGCTTTAGTTTGCTGACATGTCTATACGAGACATTTGTTGCTTCCTTTACGTGTCATAGGCAGGCAAGCAAGAAGGCTGGCTGGCAGGCAGGCAGACAAATGGAGTCTCGCTCTTTAGTTTAGTTTGCCTTTCTTTCATTCCCCAAACCCCAGTACTGCCTCCATTTTCCCCTGCAATTATTTACTGATGAAGAACGAACGACAAACGAAATACGACCAGGAATTTCGTTCACTTTCAAGACGAGAAGTAGGCACTTGTACTTGTCGTTGATGTCACATCAACATTGTCAACATTATTGAATTCTTAGGCGTACAAAAGAACTTCCACCATTGAAATGGGAGAGGGAGGAAGTCACAACGCAACGCCTAACGTCTAATAAAACAAAACCGGAAATTCTTAGCATACGCTTTAAAATTGAAAAAATGAAAGAAATCGCATATCCGGTTACCAGACGACGAAAAATTCACAAGGAAAAGAATGTGGAAACATGAAAATGGAAAAGCAACAAAATCGAAGAAAGAAGGGGGATGTGGGAAGTTTGTGGTTGAAGAGAATGTTTTTGTTGGTTTGAGGAAAAGGAAAATGGCAGTAGAAGACTGTGGCTTTGTTAGCTTTTTAACTTTGGCGAATTTAAAGTAATTTTTGATTTTGCAAAATGGTCTGGCTTTATCCCTTTATTGTTGTTTTTATAAAAACAACGTTTGTTTATTAGTGGAGAACGATGGTAATGTTTACCAGGGGGTAAGGCAGGGAATACCTAGGTTTCGGAAAGAGCCACCAATCCTCATCAGTACCCTTGTTTTTGCCTGGGATATTCTCCCCAGAAGTTATTTTAAAAATAACTTCTATGACAAAAAACATTTTTTACCCAAGTGACGAGATCGTAAGCTCAATAGAAGAGGAACCAAAGAATTAAATAAAACTACAATTCTCTTGGAAAGTCTTCTAAATCTTACAACCGCACTTATAAACATTTACATCTTTCTCCACTTGTTATGCTTTCGTTCAGCCTGAACAAAGTAGCATAACCATGTAAGTTGGTTTTGTCTGTTACAACAAAAACCCCTTCGTCGACCGTAATTTTTGAAGATTAAACTAAAGAAAAAATCACATAAAAACCAGTAAGGAACGACAAAAGTCTGGCGATGTCGACTTTATAATACCCAACACGGCTATGAAAATTTAGTAAAGCCATCTGTAAGAAATAAACCTCTATATTGACAGTTCATATTTAAATTGTGCATTTTAATCGAACTACACTAAACTTAGTTCCCTGAGCCACATCTTTACCAATTTTCACCAAAGCTATCATACTAGCTTCTTACTAAATTTGTGCATTGTGGCTTTGGCAATATTGCAGACAAAAATACAGGAAACATTTTTTTAACAGATTTTAACCCTCAAGGGAGTCTTTTTGGTCTTTTTTTAATACATGGTAAAAACATTTAAAGGTAATCGCAGAAAGTCATAACATCCTAAAAATTCAGTTGCCATCATATTCTACAATAGTTCCAAGAAGTCGTCAAGAGTCCATATCGTATGTTAAGGCCAGGAATTCATATACAGGGATAAAAAAACTGCGACAAAGTCAAACGCCTTAATTTTTACGTGTTTTTATACCCTCCACCATACTATGGAGAGAATATTAACTTTATCATTCCGTTTGTAACTCCTCGAAATACTCATGTCAGACCCAACAAAGTATATATATTCTTGATCGGCGTAAAATTCTAAGTCGACTTAGCGATGACCGTCTGTCTGTCCGTCTGTTGTAATCACGCTATATTTCGAACGAATTGATATAGAAGGCTATTTATTTGTACACACGTTTATTTTGCAAGTAGGTAGATTAAGTTCGAAAACCCCCAGTTCGTAGCCCCCATATAACGATACCTCCCGATATTCGGTATTTTGATAACTTTAGCGACGTTATTCACCGGAATAGTTTCGAATTTGGTATTTGAAGTTCGTAATGGATACTACAGCCCAAGACAGAAAATTGTCTGTGCAGGTCCACGTCTTCGTATAGCCCCCATATAACGGTACCTCCAAATATTCGGTATTTTGATGATTTTAGCGTCATTATTCACCGGAGTAGTTTCAAATTACGTATTTAGAGTTCGCAATGGAAACTACAGTTTGTGACAGAAAATTGTCAATGCAGTTCCAGGTCTTCATATAGGCCCCATATATCAGTACCTCCCTATATTCGGTATTTTGACAATTTTAAGTACAATACTCACCGAAATTGTTCGAAATGGATACTACAGGCTGTGACAGAAAATTGTCCATGCAGGTCCAGGTCTTCATATAGCTCCGGTATAACTGTACCTTGGTACCTCCCTAAATTCGGTATTTTCATAATTTTAGCTACATTATTCACCGTTTATTTCAAGTTTCGAATTTGAATATGGCAATGGTTTATGACAAACAATGCCTATGTAGGTCCACGTCGTATAGACCGAAATATAACGGCTATATTCGGTATTTTTAAGATTTTAACAGAATCTTTAACGGATTTCATTTTCTGAAAATTTCCAAATTCGTTCCAAATGGTGGAGGGTATTCAAAGTTTGAGCCGGCCGAAATTACTGTTTCTTAACTTGTTTCTTAATTTTATTGAGTGAAAGCAAAAAATGTCGGAAATAGCATCATATTTTAGAATAAGTTTAGATTTGTTCGAATTTGTCACCATTTGGCACGAATTATGGCCTCAAGCGGCCAATGAAATCGTCACACACTGCCCGAATGTTGCTCTGCGGGATTTTGGCCCATTCCCGGCGAAGCGTTTGCTTGAGGTGATCGACACTTTGGTATTTTTTAGTGCCAACCTTGCTTTCCAAAATACTCCAGACACAATAGTCTAACGGATTGGTATCCTGAGATTTTAGTGGCCATTGGAATGTTGGTTGGAATGTCCAATGTCTCCAGAATATTTTCACGATAATATTCGAGATTTATTCAGATGTCACGGTCGATTAATCGAGCGGAGAGCGACCATCGGCTGTTATGGCGGCTCATACACATCACCATGGCCGGCGCTTGAGTTCTGATGGCCAACCGAAGGTGCACATTTTCAGCTGACCTCTTTGGCAAGTTTTTTTGTTTTTTTTTTTTTACAACGAATGTTTTCGCATCGGAGAAAACCAAATTCGGCAGTTCACCACTTTCGGCCAAGCGAAGAAACTTTTTAGCTCTTTTGAGTCTATTTTTCAATATTTGCTGAATGCAATATTACGATATGTTCAGCTCACAAGCCATGTTTCGACCACTGCGACGCGGGTCGTTCAAGTCGATCAAGTCGCGTCGATCAAGTCGCTTCTTTACTTTTCAAACCATTTCTGCTGATGTTGTTGCTTTCTTCTGTCCACTTCCTTGAAGTCGGGCTACGCTACCATTATCACGGTAACGAGCGATGCTACGAGACACAATATCAAATATAAAGAAATCACACTATCACGCTTGAATTCCATCACGAATAACTTTTTTTAGAAAATTCTCACCAAAATGCTTTTGTTTTGTCTGAAGTTTGTTGCAGTGTTTTCATCTCACCCTGTATAGATCACCTTTCTACCTGCAAATAGTGAAACATTTTCTTGTATTTATGTATTCCTAAATACATACAGATATTAATACATGCTCCTTATGAAATACCGGTATAATGTTACCAACCTTGCCCTTCGAAAAGAATCTTCCAGAAGAGTATAGAATTTTAAAATTTGTCATACCACTGTATGTCATAAAACGTGCCATTTCAAAATGTTGCTACCAAAAAAACCAAAACACATTTAAAAGGGCTACAGGAGGCTTATACGGTACACCAAAAATTGTCCCGATAACAAAGATAGCATGAACCGACGACGACAACGAATTTCAATGTAAATTGTGAGCAGAAACTTAATACATGTGACAGAAAATTCGTGTATTGTCGTGATGTGCCGTGAATTGTCTATTTGTTTAGCGTGATGATGTTGAGTTTCTTTTCACTTCCAGACAACTCGAATGACACACAACAACATCCCGAAAGTATTTTTGCATAAGAGCGGAGCAGAAAAGATCTGACGTTGAATTAAAGTTTAAATTTCAATAGACGGCTAACAAATACTTTTGTAAAACGTATATAATTTGCAAATGAAAGGCAATTCTTGTGAAATTGACAAGTGTTTTAAGGCGTTCTTTTTTGTTCTGTTGTGATTTGCATAAAGATATTTGTCATAAAATGTTAAGCATAAAAAAAAATAAAAAATGGAAAGAAAATGTAACGGCATTTGAGGGAAATCGCACTTGAAGAAAACAACTTATTCTGAGGGTTTGCGACACTTTATAAGAGGGACTTTTCGAAGAATGTTTAAGGAATTTTTTAGGAGAACGATTGTAAATAGGTGAGAAGCGTCCGTTACCAACAGTTTAATGTACAACTAATAACAAGGTATGATTGAGATTTATACCTTCAGCATGTAACCGGCTAGGCGATTTTTCAATTCCGAATTTTAAAAGTTTTCTACGGATTTTTTTAACATTCCATAATCTTTTTTAAGAGGAATATTAAAGTTTTTCAAAGATAAGAAAACAAGATTCAGAAAAATTCATGAATTCTTATTTGAGTTGATAGCCCATATAATTTAATGTTTGAAGATTATTTCATGCAAGTGATGACAGCGACTGCGCCTCAAAGGTCTATCTGTTTAGTCCAATTTTGGCATACTCTTTCCAACATTTCGGCCGGTATCTTACGAATAAAAGCTTTAATGTTGTCTTCAAATGCGTCAATTAAACTAGTTCGTCTATATAGGCATGATATTTAACATAGCCAAACCAAAAATAGTCTACAGGCGTAAAATCGCACGACCTTTGCATTCACGTATCCGATTCCGAATTTGAAGTTAAATGTTCACGGAACTCTCCTCTCTATAAGACCATTGTTACTGTATGCTGTATGTCATCTAGCACCGTATTTTATAAAACAACATGTCACGAAAGTTCTGCTCTTGCATTTATGTTTTTATACCCTCCACCATTCCATGGAGGGTATATTAGTTTTGTCAATCGGTTTGTAACTCCTCGAAACATTCAGAATAGACCCTACAAAGTATATATTCTGGATCAGCGTAACATTCTAAGATGATCTAGCGGTGTCCGTCTGTCTGTGGTAATCACGCTACCATTCGAACGAATTGAGATAGAAGCCTGTGCATACATGCATAGTCTACCAGTAGGCAGGTTAAGTTCGTAAATGGGCCATGTCAGTCCACGTTTTCGTATAGCCCCCATATAACGGCACTTCCCGATATTCGGTATTTTCCGGATTTTAGCGACATTATTTACCGGAATTATTTCAAATTTCGTATTTAAAGTTCGTATTGGGTACTACAGCCTTTGAAAAAAATTTTGTATGCAGGTCCATGTCTTATAACGGTACCTGCCGATAGTCGGTATTTTGATGGTTTCAGTAACATTATTTACCGTAATCGTTTCAAATTTCGTATTGGAAGATTTTAATGTGTACCGCAACCTATGGCAAAAAATTTCGTATGCAGGTCCACGTCTTTGCCCCCATATGACGGTACTTCCCGATCCCCGCGATATTATTATATTATTCAATGGAAATGTTTAATATTTTGTATTTGATGATCGTAATGGGAACTACAGCATGCGACAAAAATTTTCGTAAGCAGGTCCACGTCTTCGTATAGCGCCCATATAACGATTTTCAATTAAGTGGTAGTTTTCGGATTTTTTGTTGAAAATGTTTAACTTTCTTCCAAATAGTGGAGGGTGTTAAAAATTCGGCCCGGCCGGACTTAGCGGATACGAAAATAAATTTGCCATGTATATGATGCACCACACACGAAATGAATATCTGATTCCAATAAAAATTGGAATGAGTGACGGAATTTGGTACAAAATTGAATCTGTTAAATTTTATTGAAATCGGTTGAGTGTCTCGTTTCTATACATATCTTCGGCCGATTTCGTATAGTTGATGCATTAAACACCTATTTCAATGAAATTCAGAATGTATAACACAATATGGTACCAAAATAAGTTTACCACATTATATTGAAATCCGTAGAAATTTAGATATAGCTCCCAGATATGTTTTCGCTCGATTTCATATATTTGACAAACCAATCAATATATGAACCTAATATCAATGAAACTTGGAATGAGTGGCGGAAGTTAACACAAAAATATATTTACCACATTATATTGTAATCGGTTCAGATTCGTTTACATAGCTGCCATATATATTTTCGTCCGATTTCATGTATTGGATAAATCAAACACGATATGTATGCCCGATTCAAATAAAATTTTGAATGAGAAACGGACTTGGGTACAAAAATAAACAAACACGCTCCAATTTCATCCAAATTTTTATTGTTTAACGGAATTCGGTACAGAAATTAATTTTCAAATTATATTGAAATCGGTTGACACATATTATATGTTTTCGGCCAATTTCATGTATGGTATTTGATATATCGTCAATTTATATTGAAATCGGTACAGATTCAAATATTATTTATTAAGGAGCATATGTCCACCACGCATTTGCAATGGTACTAGGCTAGTATCATTGTAAAAAATTTTAAGTAATTAAGGCTACAATTATTATGAACTATGTAGGTTCATATGTATTGCTAATAGCAAAAAAAGTTCCGTTCAACTTTAAAAGACCGGTCCCCTGGTCCAGCTATCTCTAAAGAAGGCTTTACCATTTAAAGAAAGGAACCCTTTAGTAACTCTCTTTGTGTTTATGATACTCGAACTATAAACTCTTATTAGTTATATTGCACAAGTTGTGTAAGTACTCATAATCTGAAAATTTACAAAATAAAAAAAATTATGCTAAAATTTAATTGTTTCTATCTTCATAAAAATTAAAATCCTCATTTATTGAACATATATGAACTTCACAACATGTTGCTTGTGGAATTGCCAATACATATTGAATCCTTCATAATTAATATCCTTTTAAGAGTATTGAATTCAATGCTTGAGTATTTGGCCAATCATTTTCACTTTCCTACTCCTTAGAGTTCTAATTCCAACAGTTCATTTACTCCTTTGGAAAATTTTGTATTTCTGTACTCACAACTAGGAAATGGAAAATCATAAAGATATGCATGAACACGTACAAAATGTCAGCAACGACAGCACCAACAACAACTTTGTGTCACACCACACAGAGAACACACTCACAAACAGCACACAAGCACACTTTGTCATACAAAACATGCAAACATTTCCCTGGGAATGCAAACGAATTGAATCCTTTCGAAATTGATTTCTTATGAAATCAGCCAAAAGGAACAGCAGCAGCAGAAACATCGTCAGAGCCAATTGGGGATTATGTGAATTTGTAGAATAACAATATTCTATAAAATAAAGATATTCAGTGGCAAGGATGCCGACACAAACGTAGCGAATTTTTGAATGTGCTCTATGGGAGTGAGACAATTTCTATGGGGTACATCACTTTCGATTAAAATCAATATGCATTATCAGGAATGAAACACATGCATACATATCATCTATATACATTGCTCAATGAGGTCAATTTGTAATAATACAAGTACTTCAGCCCGATAGAAGTGAATTCTAGTCTAGGCATTTAGTACCATAACTAATAGTTTGAATATTCAAGATATACAAAATGGCATTAGGTAGTGAAGAAAACATAGCCACAGATTTCACAAAAGCTTTATCATTAATTCATGGTCTTGATTAAGATTCCGCTTTTTAACCCCCATTATAAGTCAAAATAGTTTTATTTGCAAATAACAAGTTTATTCAATAATCCATACGGTATTTCTTACAAAAAACCATATTTAAGCACGGAAAAGCCACAAGGTATGTGTACTTATTAAGCCGCTTACTTTAATAATAAACACACACGTTTTTACAACTGTATTGCTAAAATCGTACTCAAATTTTACAAGTAATAATGTTCAATGTTTGCTGAAGAGGGCAAGAACTTACGATCATACGCTTGCTGGTTTCCAACCCATGGAAATTGAGTACAATTTCAGCAATAAAGTTCTAAGAACATGTTTTTTATTATTGAATTAAGGTCAGGCATTGCACATATGTGATTATATCACATCCTAACGGCGACCCTGTTGTCCCAACTTGAAAAGGAGGGTTTATTAACTTTGCCAATCCATTTGTAACATCAATTAATATTCGTCGTAGACGCCATAAAGTATACAGGGTGAGATGAAAAAACTGGTACAAACTTCAGAGTGCTGTCATTTCTAAGCCACTCTACCGGCAGCTGTTAAAATTATTCCAGTGACAGCTCGTTATATTGGTGAGAATTTTCCAGAAAAAAAGTAATTCGTGATGGAATTCAAAAGTGAACTCAAGCGCCGACCATGGTGATGGTGTGGTCCGCCATAACAGCCGATTGTCGCTCTCCGCTCGTATTAATCGACCGTGGTATCACAATAAATTCCGAATACTATCGCGAATATACTCTGGTCGATGTATTAAAGCCTTGGGCAAACAAAAGGACTCAGCACCATCGCACTCAGCATGCGCTACCCAAGAATTGTTACAAAATGAGGTTCCTCGCTTCATTTCCAGCGCACAATGGCTACCAAAATCTTCGGATACCAATCCGTTGGACTATTGTGTCTGGGGTATTTTAGAAAGTAAGGTTAGCACTAAACAAGTAAAAAACATTAAGTTCGGCCGGGCTGAACTTTTAATACAGTCCACTTAGGGTAATGGAAACACTAGAACCAATTATGACCCACAAATACCAATTTTTAGATATATTCGTGGGAAAATTTGGCAAAAATCATTAAAATACTTAATATCGGGAGGTACCGCTACATAGGGCTATACAAAAGCGTGGACCTATTATGACCAACAAATTCCAATTTTTAGACAAAAACCATCAAAATACCGAATATCGGAAGATACCTTTATTTGGAAGCTGTACGAAAGCGTGGACCCATACATACAATGTTTCGGCGCACGAACTAGGACCCATTATGACCTACAAATACCAATTTTCAGACAAATCCGTGAAAAAGTGTGGCAAAAATCACCAAAATACCGAATATCGGGATGTACCGTACTATACCAAAACGTGGATCGATATATCTCATTTTCAATACCAACCATCCTAGACACAATACAAATTATTCTGCTAAATTTTGACGCTCTACGGCAAATAGTGTGGGCTGTATCGTGTTTTCAACAGAGAGACGGACATTGTTAAATGCTGATCATGAATGCTGGCATAACAGTTTGTATTGTGTCTAGGATGGTTCGCATTGAAAATATCGGTTTTGGTATAGTCGTCATATAACGGTGCCTCCCGATATTTGGCATTTTGATGATTTTCGCCACATTTTTTTCAAGGATTTATCTAAAATTTGATATTTGCAGCTCGTAATGGGCTCTAACTCCGGTGGCGGAACATAGTATACAAAAGTCCACGTTATTGTATAGCCCCCATATAACGATACATATAGATATTTCGAGTTTTAATGATTTTTCGGTCAAAATGTCGCTAAAATCATAAAAATAATGAATATCGGGAGGTACCGCTATATGGGTGATATACGATATCGTGGACCTATATAGAAACCACTATGTCAGGGGGTAAAGTGCTAACAAAGAACCCCTTGTGTGGCATTTCAGACAATTCCATTGAAAAATGTGGCTGAAATCATCAAAATGCCGAATATCGGAGGGTACCGTTATATGGGTATGGGATATACGATATCGTGGACCTATATAGACAACTCTCTTTTAGGGAGTAAAGTACTCACAAAGAACTCATTGTGTGAATTACCAGACAATTCCGTTGAAAAATGTGGCTAAAATCATCAAAATACCGAATATCGTTGTGTACCGTTATATGGGGATATACGATATCGTGGACATTTCTTTTTCAGGGTGTGAAATACTATCAAGGAACACCTTGTGTGGATTTTCAGACAGTTTTCTTAAAAAATGTGGGTAAAATCATCAAAAAACCGAATGTCGTGGGGTACCGTTATATGGGGGCTATACGATATCATGGACCGTTTAACCCATCTTCGAACTTGACCTGCCTGCAGACAAAAGAGAGATCTGTGCAAAATTTTAGCTTCCTATCTTAATTCGTTTAGACTGTAGCGTGATTACAACAGACGGACAGACGAATGGACAGGGCTAAATCGTCTTAGAATTGTATGCTGATCAAGAATATATATACTTTGTTGGTTCTAAAATGATTACTTCGATGAGTTACAAACGGAATGACGAACTTAATATACCCTCCATACTATGTGTGGTGTAGTGTATAAAAATGGAAGGTTAAAATCGTAAAAATACCAAATTTATAGATTTGTTGTTATTTTGGGGTCACAAGCTGCTGTACCCTTTACGAAGTGTAAATATGAAATTTGAAACAATTCTGGAGAAAAATGTAGCTAAAATCTTCATAATACCGAATATAGGGAGATACCGATACTTAGGGGATAAACGAAGATCTAAACCTGTTTGGGAACTCCAAATACTAAATTTGAAATAATTGCGGTGAATCATGTTGTAGTACCCATTATGAACTTCAAATACGAAATTTGAAACAATCCCCGCGTATATTGTATTTAAAATCTAAAATCAAATTACAGAACATAGGGAGGTACCGTTATAGGGGGGCTATACGAAGACCTGGACCTACATAGACAATTTTCCGTCACAGACTATAGTACCCATTACGAACTATAATTAAGAAATTTGAAACGATTCCGGTGAACAGTGTTGCTAAAATCATCAAAACACCAAACATAGGGAGGTACAGTTATATGAGGGCTATAACTAAACGTGGACCTATATAGCCCATTTTCAATACCAAAAGACTTTCAGACGAAATACACATTTGAGTAAAATTTTATCAACCAACTTCAATTCGTTCAGAACCTAGAGTTATCCCACAGACGGACGGACAGATAGACCGACGGTCATCGTTAAATCGACATAGAATTTTATGCTGTTAAATCGAAATAGAATCTTTTACTTTGTGGGGTCTAAAGTGTATATTTCGAAGTGTTACAAACGGAATGACAAACTTAATAAACCCTCCATACTATGATGGAGTGTATAGTATTCTTTGAAGCGTAATTATGAAAACGTTATTTACATATGACTCTAACCTCATGTGTAATCGGGCCCTCATAAAACGAAAGAGATATCCGTGTGGCCCCAAACATTATACATTGTTATATTCTTGTTTATCTCATTCCCGATTCGAGGATCAGAGTTATAACTATAGATGGCATTAGCTGAAAAAATGCATTTCATCGAAATAAATGATTAAGCTCTATACTTGAGTAATCGTAGGCTGCGGATTTATACATTTAAACAATATCTAATACCTTTTTAAGGCTTGTTTTCACACCATGGCAGTTTCATATGATATATATAATTTTAAAGTATATTTGTAAGCTAGCTTCAACCATTTTTGTATGACATTCCAGATAATAACTATAGAATTTTTAAATAATTTTCCTCGCAGTTCAATTTTTCTCACATGCTTATGCCTAGGAATACTTTACAAATTAACTAAAACTTGAATATTGGAAATAGCTGAGTAAGGAATGTGTAAATTTTTCAAATTCATTCTTCTGTTGTAAAGTTACATAACATGCAAGGGCATTTTTTCTAATAGTTTACGAAAACAGGAATTTAACATTGGCCATGCAATAATAAAATTTGTTGGAGTTCCTCTGCGGCATTTACACGTTGAAAAATACCATTCGGTAACTTTTATAGAGCCATGTTTGAAATTGTAACATGTTCATGATGGGTAGTTTGATAGATGGTTGGATGGATGGACGCATATATGTGTTACAACTAGTGTTCGCTTATTTCTATTTTTTTTTTTCAACATTTAACCTGAAGCTGACACGTTTTGTAGTAAAATATGTTGGGAATATAACAAGCTTTGGTTACTATCAGAGAATTGTTTTTCGCTTAAATATTTTCGGGGTAATGAAAATATTTTACACGGTGTGTGTGTGGGCGTGTGATTGGCTCGTGGTGCGTACACCCTGTTTGTCAACGTTTACACATTTCATACGTGTAGACATTTTAATTTAACGAAAAACTCCGAACGGGAAACTAAAATATGTAGTCTATTTTCCTCATGAAGATATACACACAAATATGTGTTTTATGTAGAATGTTTCTGCCAAAGCAACCAAAAAAAAAAAAAAAAAAAAACAGTAAAGAAAGTCTTAAAGTCGGGCGGTGCCGACTTTATGATACCCTACACCACTTTGCTAATTTAGTAGAGCTCCACATAACAATTAAAAGTTTTTATGGGAGAATTCAATCATGCACGCTATGATTATAATTATAAAATTTAAAAGACTAAATATGCCTAAGCATATTTAAATTCGGATTTGTATTGCTCATTTGGTTCACAATTAATTTGAAATCGGATAAAGATATATATGGGAGCTATATCCAAATCAGAACCGATTTCGATAAAATTTGGCAAAGATATTTCGGAGCTGTATTTGATATATTTCCCTGAATATCGTTGTTACGGAGTGCATATTACGGCTGCGGGTAACAAATATAACAAATCGGATGAACAGTATATATGGGAGCTATAGCTATATCTGAACCGATCTTCACCAAATTTGACATACTGGCTTCCAGACTCAATTCGATCGTAAGTGCCAAATTTCATCCAATTTAGGCAAATATTAGACGTTTGGTGCACAATAAAAGGTAAATCGGACGAAGTTATATGTGGGAGCTATATCCAAATCTGAACCGATCATGATAAAATTTAGCAAATGTATTTTTGAGCTGTATTTGATATATTTCCCCAAATATTGTTGTTACAGAGTGCATATTACGGCTGCGGAGGACAAAAATAACAAATCGGATGAACAATATATATGGGAGCTATAGCTATATCTGAACCGATTTCGATCAAATTTGGCATACCTTTTTTCAGGTCCAATCTGATCGTATGTGCAAAATTCCATACTATTCGGACTGATATTACACGTTTGGTGCACAATAAAAGGCAAATCGGACGAAGATATATATGTGGGAGCCATATATAAATTTTAACCGATTATCTCCAATTTCAATAGAATTCGTCCTTGGGCCAAACAAATGATTTGTTCAAAATTTCATCTGGATAGGGCAATAAATGCGAACTGTACCTTGTTCACAAAAATACATGTACAGACGGATGGACGGACGGACGGACGGACGGACGAACATGCATAAATCGACTCATAATGTGATTCTATGCAGATCCTCAAAAGGAACTATGGGTCTATCTTGTTTCCTTTTGCCTGTTACAAACATTTGCACAAAGACATAATACCCTAATAATACTTTGTGGTGTAGGATATAACAAGTTAAAAAGCAGTACTTTGAATACCCTCCACTATTTACAACGAATTTGAAATAAAATCCTTAAAAAATTCTGTTAGAATTTTAAAAAATCCGAATATAGCCGGTATATTGGTGTCTATACGACGTGGACCCACACAGGCACTGTTTGTCATAAGTCATTAGCAAATTTAAATTCGGAACTTGAAATAAACGGTGAATAATGTAGCTAAAATCATCAAAATATGGTATATAGGGAGGTACCGTTATATACCGTTATGGTATATGGTGCCTATACGAAGACTTGGACTTGCATAGACAATTTTCTGTCACAGACTGTAGATTCCAATACGAACTCTAAATGCATAATTTGAAAAAATTCCGGTGAATAATGACGCTAAAATCACCAAAATACCGAATATAGGGAGGTACCGTTATATGGGGGCTATACGAAGACGTGGACCTGCACAGACAATTTTCTGTCTTAGGCTGTAGTATCTATTTCGAACTTCAAATACCACATGTGAAACAATTCCGGTGAATAATGTCGTTAAAATCATCAAAATACCGAACACCGTTATATGGGGGCTATATGAAAACGTGGACGTACATGGCTCATTTACGAACTTAACCTGCCTACAGAAAAAAATAAACATGTGTGCAAAATTTTTAGCTTCTATCTAAATTCGTTCGTGCGTGATTACAACAGACAGACAGGCAAACGGACATCGCTAAATCGACTTAGAATTTTACGCTGATCAGGAATATATATTCTTTGTTGGATCTGACATGAGTATTTCGAGGAGTTACAAACGGAATGACAAAGTTAATATACCCTCCATAGTATGGTGGAGGGTGTAAAAATGCAAATGTTTGCTGAACTATTTCATGTAATATGTGTGTGTTACATGTACATATGGATGTTTTTCCATACATGTACATCAAAGCAATTCCCTGCCGGAAATCCAGACTAGAAGCTTGTTTATCAAAATTGGTGAAAATCAGATAAGATATAGGTATATCGGTAGAGGACATCAGTTATAGCCAAGGATTTCGTTTCTGCTTTAAATATAAATCCCACATACAGAGTGAGATGAAAAAACTGCAACAAAGTTCAGACTGCTGTCATTTCTAAACCACTCGTCCGACAGCTGTTAAAATTATTTCAGTGACAGCCCTTTAAACAATATAACAAGCGTACAAAAGCATTTTGGTGAGAATTTTCCAGAAAAAAAAGTTATTCGTCATGGAATTTCAGCATGATAAGGTGATTTCTTTATATTTGGCTGGAAAACCACAAGTGGCTATCGTTAGAGCACTCCAGAATTTAACTTTTGTGTTTCGTACCATCGCTCGTTACCGTGATACTCGTAGCGTAGCCCGACGTCAAGGAAGTGGACGGAAGAAAACAGTGAAGAAGCGACTTAATCGAAACCCGCGTCGTAGTGACCGAAAAATGGCTCGTGAGCTGAACATATCGTAATATTCCATTCGCAAATATTGAAAAATGAGCACGGCTTACAGCCATAGAAAGTCCAAACAGTGCAATAACTTATACCACAACAGAAAGAAAATAGACTCGAAAGAGCTAAAAAGTTGCTTCGCTTGACCGAAAGTGGTGAACTGCCAAATTTGGATTTCTCCAATGAGAAAACATTCGTTGTCCAGCAGTTTGTAAACAAACAAAATGATCGTGTTTACTTGCCAAAGAGGTCAGCTGAAAATGTGCACCTTCGGTTGGTCACCAGAACTCAAGCGCCGAACATGGTGATGGTGTGGGCCGCCAAAACAGTCGATGGTCGCTCTCCGCTCGTATTAATCGACCGTAGCATCAGAATAAATGCCGATTATTATCGCGAAAATATTCTGGAGGGTTTATTAAAACCTTGGGCAAGCAAACATTTTGGGCCGCAGACCTTGGTCATTCCAACAGGACTCAACACCATCGTACTCAGCACGCGCCACCCAAGAATAGTTACAAAATGAGGTTCCTCGCTTCATTTCCAGCGCACAATGGTCGTCAAAATCTCCGGAAACCAATCCGTTGGATCATTGTGTCAGGAGTATTTTGGAAAGCAAGGTTGGCACTAAAAAATACCAAAGTGTCGATCACCTCAAGCAAGCGCTTAGCCGGGAATGGACCAAAATACCGCAGAGCAACATTCGGGCAGCGTGTGACGGTTTCATTGGCCGTTTGAAGGCCATAATTCGTGCCAAAGGTGACCAATTCGAACAAATCTAAATTAATTCTATAATTTGATGGTATTCCAGACATTTTTTGCTTTCATTCAATTAAATTAAAAAAAAGGAAAGAAAATTAAAAAATATGGCGTTCGACTTTGTTGCAATTTTTTCATCTCATCCTGTATATGAACCTGTCCATATCACCAAGCTAATTCGATCTTGCTACGTTTGTCCGTCTGTCCGGCTGTCCAAGTTAAATTGTAATCACGCTAGAAGTTTAAGATCGAAACAGAGATTATCGCAAAATATTTAGGAATTGAAATGAAAGAAAAACAGAAAAATGTCCTGATTTTTCAGCTGCTCTAAAGACAACAGTTATAGACGAATCGGCTTTGTGTTGGGGTATTATATTTAGGTCGCAATTATAGCCCGATCTTTATGCAATTTTGCATGGTGGTAAAGTTAGGCTCAGAACAGTTGCCTATTGTTTTGGAAGATTTACCAAAGCCAAAAATCTACAAAAGACCAAAAAATTGTCTAGATTTTGCAGTTGTGGGAGATCGGATAATATTGAGCTAGTGGAACAGACCACAATTATGTGTGGAAAAAATCCAAAATTAACGAAATCACAAATACAAGAAAAGCACACCTCCTACTTTTATATTGATGCTGATTTCGTTGACGAATATAGCCAGATATCGGAGATACAGGAAATCATAAAGAGAAATCTAAATTTTCAAATATTGTTTTGAATACCCATTAACAGGGCATATGCTACTAAGATTTGCATGACCTCGCGGTTTCGTCAAAAGATAAAATAATCTCGAATTACGTACTTGCTGTAGTATGAACATTTGCTTAGTCAAATACCGTTGCTTTTTTAGAGATCGTACGTTTCTGGGAAATATTAGTTTCATATCTGTGATGATTATTCGAAAAGAGGAGAAAATAGTTTTAACATTTGCTTTCATTATGTAGTAGATGTTTCTTAGGGAAATCTTCATTCTAGTTAAAAGGGTTCCATATCTATAGAAACTTTACTTTACTTTACAAATGTAACTTTACATCGTAGTGTTGTGGAGATCAAATGGTCGGCCCTCCCGACTATAGCCTTTGCTTACTTTTTTTTATATCGATCTTATTTTTATATGTGCGAAAATTGAAAGTAGTTACTACATTATTTCTAAACCATATTCGAGTCTTAAACCTTTTATATCCAGTTTGCTATTCCGTTACAACAAAATTATGCCAAAGCAAATCTAAATTGTTGCTTTTTAACTCAATGAAAAATCCTATGAAGTCAGAAAATTGACTTTTGGTCATTTGGAACAATAGTTCATTATAAAAACATTGAACAACTTTCTTTTTTTGACTTAATGAAAATTCAACAAAATTCCTTGAAATAATTCATCCACCACAGCATGGAGGGTATATTAAGTTTGTCATTCCGTTTGTAACACCTCGAAATATGCATTTTAGACCCCTCAAAGTATATATATTCTTGATCAGCATAAAATTCTATGTCGATTTAGCGATGTCCGTCTATCCGTCTGTGGAAATCACTCTAGCTTCAGAACGAATTGAAGTAGATTGATAAAGTTTTACTCAAATGTATATTATGTCTGCAGGACTTTTGGTATTGAAAATTGGCCATGTAGGTCTACGTTTTGGTATAACCCCCATATATCGGTACCTCCCAATATGCGGTATTTTGATGATTTTAGCGACATTATTAACCGGAATTGTTTCAAAATTGGTATTTAAAGTTCGTAATAGATACTATGGCTAAAGACAGAAAATGGTGGTCCACGTCTTCGTATAGCCCCCATATAACTGTACCTCCCGATATTCGGTATTTTGATGATTTTAGCGACATTATTTACCGGAATTGTTTCAAATTTGGTATTTGAAGTTCGTGAAGATACTACAGCTTAAAACAGAAAATGAGCCATCTAGGTCCACGTCTTCGTATAGCCCCCATTTAACGGTACCTCCCGATATTGGGTATTCTGATAATTTTAGAGACATTATTTACCGGAACTATTTCAAATTTTGTATTTTAAGTTCGTAATGAATACTACAGCCTATGACAGAAAATTGTCTTTGCAGGTCCACGTCTTCGTATAGCCCCCATATAACGGTACCCCCGATATTCGGTATTTTGATGATTTTAGCGACATTATTTACCGGAACTATTTCAAATTTTGTATTTGAATTTCATAATGAATACTACAACCTATGACAGAAAATTGTCTGTGCTGGTCTTCGTATAGCCACCATATAACGGAACCCCCGATATTCGGTATTTTTATGATTTTAGCGACTTTATTTACCGGAATTATTTCAATTTTTGTATTTGAAGTTCGTAATGGATACTACAGCCTATGCAGGTCCACGTCGTCGTATAGACCCTAATATACGGTTACATTGGGTATTTTTAAGATTTTAACATAATTTTTAACGGATTTTATTTTTTTGAAAATTGTTAAATTTGTACCAAATGGTGGAGGGTATTCAAAGTTCGGCCCGGCCGAACCTACAGCTTTACTTGTTTTCAGCTAACATCTATTATTGTTAAAATTTCCGAGAAATTCCCTTTTTATGGTTTCAGCTGTTTCGAAATTTCCAGCAATCGTTTTTTCCCTGTAATAAGCAATAGCATTTATGTTCTTGTGTTCATGAGTAGTTTTCCGCGAAGGCAAATATTTAATTTCCAAAATACCAAAAAATCCTGATAATAAGGCATAACACGATATTCTTGTAAATTGAAAATTTCTATAGAAATAATAAAAAAAAAACATCATCTTTGATGTGTGAAAAATATTTTTCTTGGGAAAAATAATGACACTAACATCTCATTTCAAGTATATCGTGTATAAGTGATGAAGAGTCATATATCAAATCATTTATATTTCATAATTATTAAACTATAAATATTTTAGATAAACAGATTAATAAGCAGTCTGACCTTGTTTTCATGTTGAAATCTGTGTTCTTTTCTTTTCGATTATTTATGCTATTTGGTAATTATGTAATTATTACGAAGAGGTAAGGGATATATCATCTATTGAACAATTTTGATTGTTTGATTATGCGCACATTAGGTATAACCTTACCTTAAGTTACTAGTCATTTCAAAACCCAAAAAGGGAGACCGTTAGATGGAGGGTACATATACATTGACTCTTTTGTTTTATAGAGCTACCTGTAACAAATTAACCATTATATTTGGAAATTATATAACTATAAGAAATATTCAAAATTAGAGGCAATAAATTGTTCTCATCTGTTTTCGAGAAAGTAAATCTTTCTTCTAGCAAATGAAAACCAGTAAGGAAAAGTCAAAAGTCGGCCGGGCCGTCTATACCACAATGCCCTAAACCACAATGCATATTTAGTAAAGCTCCCGTAACAAACAAATCTAAGATAAAATCAGATAAAAATATATATGGGAGCTATAGCTACACCTGAACCGATTTACATCAAATTTGAAGTACTAGTGCCTTTGGTGAATTCAGTCGTATTTGCCAAAAATCGGGCCATTTGGGCTCATATTGTCCATTTGGTGCATAATAAACCTGATATCGTATTAAAATATATATGGGAGCTACATCCTAATCTGAACCGATCTCGATAAAATTTGACAGAGGTATTTTCGATCAGTATCTTATGTCCGGTACCAAATAACATTCTCGTGGAGTGCATATTACGCATGTGAGGGTTTTAAAATCCCAAATCGGATGAAACATGTATATGGGAGCTATAGATATATATTTGAACCAATTTACTACAATTTGTATGTACTTGCTTCTAGACTGAATTCGGTGGAATGTACCAAAATTCAGGTCATTTGGAATTATATTGGCCATTTGGTGTACAATTAACCTGGAATTGGTTGAAGATACCTGGGAGCTATATCTACCTCTGATCCGATTATCAACAATTTCAATAGGGTTCGTTCTTGGGCCGAACAAATATTGCTTGCAATATATAATCTCAATCGGATAATAAATGCGACCAGCATTTTGATCACAAAAATACAGGGACGGACAGACAAAAGTAACTATAGGTCTATTTCACTTCCTTTTCCAAACAAATGCACAAAGACATAATACCGTTACCACTATGTGGAGTAGGGTATAAAAATCCTGACCTGACCTTACCATATTTTTGTAGATTGAAAATTTTGTATGTTAATAACCTCATTTAAATTTGGCATTTAGTTTTTTATTCGAATTTCTATGAGGTTTTCTTAATTAATAATATTTTGTCAAATCATATGCTGGTACAACAATTTCCTTAATACCATTCCAAACATAAATTAAAGAAAAATATCCTTTTAGAAAATTAAACTATTACGATTAAAAATTCAATTTTCAAATTTGGGAAAATTAAAAGAAACCCGTTTAGCATAAAACTGTATAAATATCTATGTACATATGTATGTATGTAGAAAAAAATAAAGCAACCCTTTTGTGATTTGTTTTCAGGTCACTGGAATAAAAGTTAGATACTATTTTTGCTTTGTGTATTATGTGTGATGAATATCTACAAACAAACATACATACGTACATTTCTCATTGTAAAAGGGATAAAATGTGTCAGATTCATAAATTTATGCGTATCTAAAGAATGTCCTGATGTTGGTTATCAAGTATTTCTTTTAATTTAAAACTTTTGGAATTGTCTTTTTTTAATTACTTAATGTCTTGAGTTGTGAACTCTTAACAACAAAGAAAATGAAAATACAAATAAAAAAGATTTATTCTTTAAGAACTGCCATGAACATTTGTTACTAAATTCAAATGAAAAGTGATTGCTTTAAGGAATTTTTGTGTAAATTGAAACTAAGCAAGTGAAATGGCATATTTTATTTGGGCATGGTACAGAAATACTCTCTGTTGGTAAAATAAAGTTAAAAAAAAATCCAAAAATGCCCGCAAATACAATGGATATTTATACCGATTTCTTTACCCTACAACACTGTGTGTTGGAAGTATTATAAGTTTGATAGGACCAAGAATTATTAAACACCTCGAAATATTGGTCCCCGACGTAGGAAACTAGATATGGATCTTCCTATCCAGCCAAGCTGAGTCGATCCATCTGCTCATGGGAATCTGTAATCAAACTACAATAATGGTCCAATCCTCACGAAATTGAAAATGGAGGTGGAGTTAGGGTCAGAATTGAAGTCTATTGTTTTTGAAGATGGTCGCAAATTATTAAGGAGCTAAAATGGACCAAAAAAAAAAAAAAATCGTGATTTTGCTGTTGCTCTACAGACCACAATTATAGACCAATCAACGTGGAATTTTGCATGGAGTAAGAGTTTGGGGCTGGGCCGAAGCCTACCAATATGGACGGTTACCGGACAATATTTAGCGGCTAAAATAAACCAGCTCCACTTAATAATTAAAAGTTTTTATGGGAGAATTCAATCATACGCGCTATGATTATAATTATAATTTAAAATTCAAAGGACTAAATATGCCGAAGCATTTGTATCTTTTAAATTCGGACTTATATTGCCCATTTGGTGCGAAATTAATTTGAAATCGGATAATAATATATATGGGAACTATATCCAAATCTGAACCGATCTCGTTAAAATTTGGCAAAGATATTTCTGAGCTGTATTTGATATATTTCCCTGAATATCGTTGTTACGGAGTGCATATTACGGCTGTGGGTAACAAATACAATAAATCGGATGAACAATATATATGGGAGCTATAACTATATCTGAACCGATCTTCACCAAATTTGCTATACTACCTTCTAGACTCAATTCGGTCGTATGTGCCAAATTCCATCCCATTTGGACAAATATTAGATGTTTGGTGCACAATAAATGGTAAATCGGACGAAGTTATATATGGGAGCTATATCCAAATCTGAACCGATCTCGATAAAATTTAGCAAAGGTATTTCTGAGCTGCATTTGATATATTTCCCCAAATATTGTTGTTACAGAGTGCATATTACGGCTGCGGAGGACAAAAATAACAAATCGGATGAACAATATATATGGGAGCTATAGCTATATCTGAACTGATTTCGATAAAATGTGGCATACTTATTTTCAGGCCTAATTTGCTTGTATGTGCAAAATTCCATACTATTCGGGCTGATATTACACGTTTGGTGCACAATAAAAGGCAAATCGGACGAAGATATATATGGGAGCTATATCTAAATTTTTACCGATTATCTCCAATTTCAATAGGGTTCGTCGTTCGTGTAGGGTATAAAAATTAGAAAATTTCCAGTAAACCGCAAATATGGTTAATCCCAATCACAAATACAGTAAAACGTCATTTCTGAGTAGAGCGGTTCTAGTTCATAGTTCAGTACACAAGCTCCTCAAAGTACGAGTGATTTCATATCAATCATACGCGAAGTTTTCATACAAACAATTGGAGTCCTCGGAACTAGATAAGGAATTAGTTCATTCGATATATAGCAAAATAGTTAAATCTATATGTAAAGGAAATTGATGTTAGTTATTCCGATTAAAAGTCAAGAACTGCTGGACTGATTTTCACAATTCTCATCAACTTGCCACAAAGGGAAAAAATCTAAGGAAATCGTGTAAAAATGTTTATACCCTCCACCATTCTATGGAGGGTATATTAGCATTGTCATTCCGTTTGTAAGTCCTCGAAATATTAATAATAGACCGTACAAAGTACATATGTTCTGGATCAGCGTAAAATTCTAAGACGGTCTAGCGATGTCCGTCTGTTCGAACGAATTCAGATAGAATGCTAAAATTTTGCATACGCGCATAGTTTACCAGTAGGCAGGCTAAGTTCGTAAATGGGCAAAGTCGGCCCACATTTTCCTATAGCCCCCACATAACGGTACTTCCCGATATTCGACATTTTCATTATTTTAGCGAAATTTTTTATTGGAATTATTTCAAATTTCGTATTTGTAGTACGTAATGGGTACTACAGCCTATGACAAAAATTTTTGTATGCAGGTCCACGTCTTCGTATAGTCCCCATATAACGGTACCTCCCAATTTTCCGTATTTTCCTGATTTTAGTGACACGTCTTCATGTAGCCCCCTTATAACGGTACCTCCCGATATTTGTTATTTTTATGATTTCAACATCACTATTCATCGGAATCATTTCAAATTTCGTATTGGAAGATCCTAAGGGATCTACTGCAACCTATGGCAACATTTTTCGTATGCATGTCCACGTTTTCGTGTAGCCGCCATATGACGATACCACCCAATATTCGGTATTTTCATGATTTTAGCGACATTATTTACCTGAATTATTTCAAGTTTCGTAATGGGTACTACAGCTTATGCCAAATATTTTTGTGTGCATGCCCACGTCTTCGTATATCCCCCATATAACGGTTTTCATTTAAGTGGTAGTTTCCGGATTATTTTTTTGAAATTTTTTTCAATTTCTTTCCAAATTTTTTATGCGTGCGATTTTTTCAATTTTTTTTTACAATTTTAAATTAAACATTTTCTAAATTTGTTTCCACAGGCCGCGTTGAGGGTTATATGTACAGATTGTAATCATCGCCCGATTTTCATGAAATTTTGCATGGGAGTAGGGCTTAGGTCACAATTAAAGCCTATTGGCTTTTAAGACATTTAGCCGTAAAATGGACCACAATTTTAGTTGAATTTATTTCGAATACATAACAACACGGCGGAGTGCGTAAATAAGGGTAACATCTGGGTAGGACTCTATGACATTATTTCAAAAACGATAATTTCCAAAATAGATTTGAGCATGATGGGGCTTACAACATATTGTTGTGTTAAAGGGTATCACTTGGTCGGCCTGCACCACTACAGCCTTTGCTTACTTGTTTTTTCTTATCTTAGTTTAAGTAGAGTACATCGTTTAATCGATGCCCAGTGATATCTAAAATACATGAGTACTATGAAATATATAACGATGTTTAAATGTAACAGAATTTGATCTGAAATTTTGTGCGACATAGTATTTTACAGTTATCTAGAATTTGGGAGTTATATGTGATAAGTATAATAACACTAATAAGTTTACGAAATATTTCATTTTGTTTTATTTTTTTATTTTACGTATGTAAAACGTTTCAAAAAAGTTTCAATATCAAATGATTTGCACAAGACCCCAGGGCTACTAAACCATTAGTAGAACAATATATTTATGTTTTATCAACAAAACTCTTTTTTTCTAAAAATAAATACTACACATCCTGCAAAAATATTCCACAGTAGTGATGTATGTAAGTATGTTATTTTTCAAAGATTTTTCAAACCACAATGGGAAATAAATATATAAATAGGTTTGCCTGGAAATTGTTACAATTTACAAAGTCGACGTTTCTATGCTTGTTGGCTTTAATTGCATACCACAGGGAGTTAAAAGCATAACCTTTGTGAGACACGCACCCACACAGACACACATACGCATTTGTGCTCAACCCTATTGCGTCCCAGTTGGCATTGTTACAATCGTATCCTTTGGTACACTAACCCATACAATGACTTGTTCCACTTCATCTCCCAGGATTTGTTTGAATTGAAAATCTTTGTAGCTATGCCAGCGTCCTTAAACATTCAACGTAATGAACATGCCCCAGTACTGTAGTGGGTCCCAGTATAAATATTGATATAATTAAGGTTAAGTGCTGAGTTTGTAAAAATGTTGCTATGGTTTTCATCATTAGTCCATCTGTCTGTCAGTAGTGGTGCTTTAAATAGAAACTTAAAAGTGCATGTTTATTTAGTGTGAAACAAATTAAAAATGTTAAGTTTTTTAATAAAATATTAAATGAAAATCACCTTTCATAGACGCTATTAATGTAAATTGTTATTTAGACTCCGTTTATTTTCGTTTGTCATTCTTTTTACAATTTTTTAAGTACAGATTTGAACAAACGGGGAAAGGGATATGCAAAATGAAGTGAAAAATCATTTATTTTAATTGTGATGTGGTGTACGTAGTCTATAATTAAGCATTTCAAAATTGTATAGAGAATGTAATCTCTTTCTTTCTGACATTTGACACAGGTATTTGTATTCTCTATTAGATAATCGTTGTTGTGGAGTGTATTTTACGGGTGTGAAGGACTTAAATTCAAAATCGGATGAAACATATATATGGGAGCTATAGCTATATCTGAACCGATTTTCATCGAATTTAATGTACTTGCTTCTAAACAAAATTCGATAGGATGTACCAAAATTCAGGTCATTCTGACTTATGGTAGCCATTTGGTGCGCAATTAACCCGAAATCCCGAGTTGAAGATATATGGGAGCTAAATCTAAATGTGATCCGATTATTACCAATTTTAATGGGGTTCGTCCTTGACCAAACAAATATTGTTTGCAAAATTTCATCTCAATCGGGTAATAAATGCCTCCTGCATTTTGTTCACAAGAATATATGGACGAACTGACATGCATAAATCGACTCAGAAAGTGATTCTATGAAGATCCTCAAAACTAACTATAAGTCTATCTCGCTCCCTTATCCATGTTACAAACAAATGCACAAAAACATAATACACTGACCACTGTGCAGGATAAAAGTATATCCACTATTTGTTATATCTCCAATATAAAAGTACCTATTGGTAGCGCTTCGAACTGTATAAGTATAACATAGCAACGAGCGGTATCACCTGACATCAGTATTTTTTAAGCTTTTGCTCCAATTTTGAACCGCCTTTTAAAATTTGGGGTTCCTAAATGAATTTTTTATGCCCTACAACACACTGAAGTACATGGTATCCTTTTTTTGCATTAAAAACGATCATTTTAGTGGTCCATCTGAGTCATTTCATGCATGCCCGTTACTTTTTCTATCTCTCCGTCTGTCCATGTAATTATGTAAGCAAAGTACAAGTCGAATTTTTTGCCGAATTGGAAAGAAATTTTGTACAGTTCATTAACGAACACCAATGAAATTGGAGACAATCGGTACAGATTTAGATATAGTTCCAACATCAATCTTTCCCGATTTCAAGATGATTGTGTAATATAATGTCCGCAATGCAAAAATTGTTTTTCAACTACTGTTGCAGAATATATGCGAAAATTGAACAAAAGAAGCGCTCTCAGCTCCGTATATAAAAAAGATAAATTCGATTCTCAAATTTGACGAATTCCAATATTTTTACTAATAAGATAAAGTGAAAATAATAGATATCGGTCCACTTCTTTATAAAAAAGGAAATATGTTTCCATTGCTATTTATTAAATGAAAAGTTAAATTTGTACGTAATGTTGCATTTATATACATACCTCCACCATACCATGAAGGGTATATTAAGTTTTCGAAATACTCATGATAGACCCTACTTAACATCAGCATAAAATACAGTCGTTTACGCTACATCCGTCTATATATGTGATTGACTGTCTGTCTGTTGTATCACGTCACCTTTCCAACGACGACATAGATAGCTGACATTTTCCACACATATACATTCTGTCAAAAGGCAGGTTAAGATCGTAAACTAACAATGTATGTCCACGTTTTCCCATAGCCCCCATATAAGGGTAACCATAGTACAATTATTTCCAAGGTAAAATATTAAAAACATATATTTTAAAAATTTTCAAATTCTATTGAAATTTAAATTAATATTATATATTTTGGGCAAAACAAAGGTGTCCGAATAGAGGTAGGCCCTAGATCAAAACCTGATCTTAAATATATTCGAAATTCTTGCCAGCTACACCCCCTTTTTTAGGGAAGAAAACTACAAAAAATAAATTTGACAATGATAATAATAAATAATAAATAAAAAATGTAATCGTGTGATAGCAGGGTAAAAAATTGGGTCCCATATATGTTTTTCTTCCACAGTAATAAAACGCGACTATCTATCAATTCCGTATATAACACAATATTTTTTTCAAAAGCTAACATAGACCCTTCCGGAAAGTGCACAACTTACATTAACAACAACAGCATGTGTCACTCTTAGTTAATACTTAACTATAAAAACACTTATTTTTTAAAAGCGCCAACCAAACACTTCAAATGAACTTGGCACAAAACTTGCTTTCATGCTGCTCATGCATTTTTATGACTCTCATTCTTGACAGTCCTTTGGCATGAAACAACAAACCACTTGATGGTGCCGGCAAAAGCATAACACTCTTATGGCATTGAAACGCTCATTGGCAATGTATGCCTACAATAAACAAAGCCACGCTATGGATGATTATAAAGCATATGAAATATGATGGAATTTTTGTTTTTCTCTATGTTTGAACAAGGGTGTTAATTATAAATTAGCTATAGTCAATGTTTCAAGATTAAATAAAAAACCGAAACTAATATTAGCTGGATTTGAACAAGCCTTCTAGAGATAGAAAACCATTAATAGGCCTTTGATACATGTTAACCAATGCACAGATTGAACATTTTGCACAGACTTTCTAAACAAGGTTAAATTTCTAAACAAAATTAAAAATTGAGAATGAAGGCCTTGGACACCTTTTGAGTTTAACTCTATTATGTATATTATTATGAATTCGAAATCTATTTGTAACTTTTTGAGAACGTAGCGAGAGGGGTTGCCTATTCTTATCACAATTGTATAATGGATGAAACACAAACCTTACACCTCATTTTATGTACATAAATTAAATTTTGCAAGTCCTGTTCAAAGTTCTGCTTTTAATTACGTATATGGCTTAAATAAACAATGTACGGACATACAATTTTGGCATCGCCCCAAAAATCTTAAATTACACAACAAATATTATGTAAGTCGTTTTCCAAAACACACATTGTTGCTCCTCGACAAACAAGGACTTGAATTTAAACAATTTGTTTAAAAAAGTAATCGCCATCCCTTTTCGAATGTTTGGTGTGTGTGTTTGTTTTTTTTTTTTTTTCAAAGAAAGGTGCGAAAGCACCACAGCCTTCGTTTAACATTACTTCGAAATTTTAAATGAAATCACGCTCTGTGTACTCATGAAGGGTTCAGCATACCACATTCTCATCGCCAAACACGTACACTTCCATTTCATTAGTTTGAATGTGTGAACACTTTTAAGCTACATATTAAATTTTTGTAACGTGTATGGACATATTTGAGATACAGGCATGGCATATGTGTATGAATATGTGTGTATGTATATTCGTGTGTATATAATTGTCATGTTTTATTGTGAAGACAAAAGGGGACACATTTTAAATTGTGTGAAGAAGGGAATTTTATTTAAAGTGATAGTCAATAAAACAAGTTAAAAAAATCAGTCGGTTTTTCCGATAGAAGTATTCTCTCAGCCAATGTTCGATTATTTAAATATAACTTGACTTCGGTTATGATTATTCGAACTTTTGACCCTATATAGAGAAGGTTCCGAAGGAATGGACCGATATCGGATATAAATAAATATGACATAAATATTACGAAGTTTCATGTTTGGAGTTTTCGACTATTTCTCTAATTTATATCAGATATGTGATAATTATTAAAAAACGTACATTGAGTCGATATAGTCGACCCAAGTACTCCAATTTCATACTTCATCTACTACAGATAAAAATATTGGTATGGGCTAAATTAAAAAAAAACAAGTAAGCAATAGCTACAGTCGAGCGGGGCCGACCGTTGAATACCCTACAACACTTTAATAAACGACACAGTTTATATAGGCGAGATACTCGAAAGAATTCCACAAGATATTGTGACAAATAATAAAAGAAAACCATAAGATTTCGTTCTCTAATTTTCGAATAATAGCAACTTAAACTAATTTGCTCATTTCCAATTTATTGGTAGATGTTGCACGTAAACGGAACCAATAGATAGATCTGGAACCAATATTTCCCAAAGACCTAAATCTCTCAGAAGTGGCAAAAGATTAACATTTGTTATTGGTTTTTGACTGAAACGCATCTATATGAGATACAGACATTTGACTATGTTCTTCAACGAAATCAGAGTTAACGAAATAGTCAGAATTGCGTCTTTCCTGTATTTGTGAATTCTCCAAAAAGTCACTGGAATGGTCATTTTCGTATTTTGTCTACAAAATTTGGCAAACTACTTCACACATTGAATATTTTTGGATGGCCATCCAAAACTGCTTGGTTTTGCAATGCCCGGTAACCCCCATTCAAATGTGCGTGAGGATCGGGCAATAATTACGACCTGCTGACAATTTTGCAGTTTTTTTTGGTCCATTTCAACCCCTAAATATATAGCGATCATCTCCAAAAAGAGTAGGCTTCTATTCTGACACTCATCTGATCCCCATGCAAAATTTCGTTAGGATCGGGCCATAAATGCGATCTGTATATGCTATCCTGATATCCTAACTACTTAGTTTTGTTAGCTGTAGAAATATTACCAAATGTTTAATTCAAAATGAAAATATGCCAAAAATGTGACAAAATTGAAAAAAATATGAGAAAATTTTACAAAATCAATATTTTCATCTTTAGAGAGATATTTTTATGCGATTTTTTAGACGTTGTTTCTTTCCTGCCAAGAGGCCATTCTGAATTAATGAGAACTGTCGAAATCAGTTCAGCCGTTCTCGACATATAAGAGATCTTTCAAGCATATCTTCTTTGATAGACATATTTATCGCACATATTTTGCTATATATCCGTTTTGTTGGATGTTAATATCAATGTAAAGATCAGAAGTAACCTTGTCATGGCTTTGTGATTTTGCCGGGATTAAAAATATTCGCGGTTTAATGAAAAATTTTGAATTTTTTCAACACAAAAGATATGGTCTATTTTATCCGCTAAATATTATCCGATGACCACCCAAATTGGTAGGCTTCTTCCCCGCCCTAAATTCTAGCTACATGAGAAGTTCCACGTCGATTGGTCTTTAATTGCGACCTGTATAGCTACTGCAAAATCGGACATTTTTTCAGTTTTTGGTCCATTTCGACCACTAAATATTATGCGATCATCTCCAAAAGAAATAGGGTTCTATTCTGACCCTAGCCCCACCTCCATTCTAAATTTCGTGAAGATCGGGCCATAATTGCGACCTGTAGAGTGATTACAAATTAACATGGACAGACGGACGAACGACTCAACTCGGCGAGATAGGAAGATCCATATATACTTTCCTATGTGGGAAATCAATATTTCGAGGTGTTACATAATTTTTGGCCAAATCAAACTTATAATACCCCCAACACATAGTGTTGTAGGGTATAAAAAGAAAATCTAATAATTATATTCAATTTTATGCGAAAACATAAATTTCATACTCATATAAGGTTTCTGATTGAGAGAAATATTTAGATACGGGAAGTTGTAAAGAGTCGCTGACTTGTTTCGCAAGTTATGATAGATAAAAGTATTGAAAATTGGGACCCTTAATAGGTGAGGTACCAGAAGATGTTCACAAATATCTATAATCTTCACAACAGATCTTGTATTAGCACAAATGTTTGTATGTTTGAAATTTGAGGAGAGTTGGATGCTTATATCGCTTTCCTTGAGCGTTTTGTTTTTCAAAATCTTGAACCTTGTATCTTGTAGGGGAGGTACCGGAAGGAATGGTCCGATCTCTACCGTTTTTATAACAAAACCTGTGTAGATGGAAATATTCAGATGTGTCTGGTCCAAATGAAATCGGATGTTAATTTCACGTTATATGAGCATAATGGATATTCAAAATTTCGACCTTTTGTGGGAGAGGTACCAGAAAGAGTGGGCCGATATATTCTATCTTAACACCAGATCTTGAGTTTATAAAAATATTGTGATGTGATGTTGGGATATTAAGACAATCGGATTCTCACTTCACATTTTATAAGGATTATAATTATTTAAAATATTGACGCTTTGTGAGGGAAGCACTTGATGGAGTGAACCGATATTATCCATTTTTGCAATTGAGGAAAATATTAGAAGTTGAAGCAAAATCGGATTATTGATTCTCTTTCTGTGGAAATTTGTTTTTTTTTTTTTTTTTTTTTTGAAAATTTTAATTTTTAACACCAGACCTTGGGTTTGTAAAAATATTAGGATGTATGAAATTTGGGGAAGGAACCAGAAGAAGCGGGCCGATATTGTCCATTTTCGCACCTGACTTAGCACTGACGCAAATATTAGGATTTGCAAAGTTGAAGCAAAATCGCTTTCGCTTTCTTTGCAATAAAATATTTTCTTTGAAAATTTCGACATTTTGTGGGGGAGGAACCAGAAGGAGTGGACCAAGTTTGGACCAAATCCAGCCAGAGAGAACCAGTCAGACAGACAGACGGACGGACATCGCTAGATCGACTTCAAATGTCCTGAAACGTATTTGGTCCAAAGAGACCTAAGGTCTAAAACCGTTATTTCGACTAGGCACGTTTTGACAAAGGCATGTATTTTCAGACAATGGCATGAATTTTCAAAAGTTACAATTTCATCATCTCAAAACAAAATATAAGCTCATAGTTTGTTATAGTATTATACTCTCTGAATCCAAGGAATGCAATTATAAATAATGTACAACACTATGCATTTACTTATTTAAATTCCCCTCAGAATATATGTATTGCGGTTATATTACAAACGATTAAATTCATCCAAAGCTATAAATTTGCATAAATGTTTAAATGTCCAACTAACCCTCCCATGGAGATTGCATTTTAATAAAAAAAAATAGAACAACAAAACTAAAAAAAGGACAAACAAAAATAGAATATCTCGGAATTACCTGAATCGAGTTTCCATGCTCATGTCACATCGCATCGCATCGCATCGTAACGACAACAATAACAAGAAACCATCTCTAGAATATTCAACAACATTTCCACAATGTGGCAATAAAAGGCGGAGATTTGTTGTTGTCGAAGCTACTAGGGGCTGGCAGAGGCACTACACTACTACCGTGTCTGGTACCTTGTGGTCAGCAAGTATATTAAAAACACATTTACATTGTGGACCCACCCGGAGCCAGCAAAACTAAACTGTTTAGACAAAAGACAAATGCTTGTTGTGAGAATGCAACGGATACATTTAGAATAAATAAATAAACACTTAAGCAGATGAATGTTGCAGGACCAACTGTAGCTTGCATGCAGCAAAAATATCCCAGTGAAACGAAATGATGTCACAGAATACGAATTTTCTGATCTTTTCAGTAAACAGGTTTTTTTTTAAGTTTTTTATTTGTTTTCTTTTTTTTTTTTTTTGCTGTCAACCAAACATAGCTTAATTTTAAGTGCGTGGCATACATACTGATGAAATTCAGTTTGAATTTTCGAATTAATACACGCTTGATATTTTCAAACATTTTCGTTTAGTTAACGCAGTTTGAAAACGTCAATTAAAGAAGCTATTGCTACTTTTCTGTAGAGCATCTCTATTCCATAAAATCCTACCAGTTACACAAACTGTTACTGACAGCAAAAATTATGAACATATCAGAATTGTCAAGCACATATGCATGTCAGTTTGTATGTTGTACCTCTCCGGCGACAGTACCAACTCATCAAATTGAGTATGTGTCCATGGAGAGCCGAAGTACTTAGCGAGAAGTTGGTCAGTAAATAAAGAGGCAAAACAAAATCAACAAACAACAATGCAACCGACATAGAACTTAATGTGATTACTTTGGTAAACCATAGCATACTTTCAGGCAGTTACGCTTCTGAGTTCGTTCTGGTAATGTGTGTGATGTGATGGACATTGGAGGGAAATATGTAACCAGTTGTTTTAGAGGAGCCCAAAATATTACACATTTTTTACTGTAAGCCGATATATTTAGACAAAAAGGGTTCGAATAGAAAATTGCGTAGTAACACTGTTGTAATAACAAACAAGTTGGCATTGGCAACCTACTATTCACATGTATTCACCCATATTAGCTTCCGTCAAAGCAATACATACAGTTTTATATGGAAATATTAAACAAATTTCAATAAAAATTGATAGTTGCTCCACTCCAGAACATGCAAGAATATATCAGTTTTCCATTTTTTCGATATTTTGTTTGTTTACAAACTGCTGGACAACGAATATTTTCTCATGGGAGAAAACCAAATTCGGCAGTTCACCACTTTCGGCCAAGCGAAGCAACTCTTTCGCTCCTTTAAGTCTATTTCCTTTTTGTTGCGGTGTAAGTTCTTGCACTTTTTGGAATCTCAATGGCTTTATATTGAGCTTATTTTTCAATATTTGCCGAATAGAATATTGCGATATGTTCAGCTCACGAGCCATTTTTCGGCTACTTCGGGTTTCGATCAAGTGGCTTCTTTACTTTTCGAAACATTTCTGATTATGTTGCTGTTTCCTTCCATCCACTTCCTTGACGTTGGCATACGCTACCAGTATCACGGTAACTAGACACAAAATATTTATTCACATTTAAATGCTGGAGTGCTCTAACGATAGCCCCTTGTGGTTTTCCAGCCAAATATAAAGAAATCACACTATAACGATTAAATACCATCACGAATAACTTTTTTCTGGAAAATTCTCACCAAAATACTTTTGAGCTGTCACTGGGATAATTTTAACAGCTGTCGGACGAGTGATTTTGAAATGACAGCAGTCTGAAGATTGTTGCAGTTTTTTAATCTCACGCTGTATTTCGGCTGATTTCATGCATGTTATGCATCAAACTCGATATTTATGTCCCGTTCCAATGAAATTCACAATGTTTGGTTCTAATAATAAATTTGACCAATTAATTAGAAATTGGTTAAGATTTGAATATAGCTCCCATATATATTATCGGCCGATTTCACATATTTGATGCACCAAACACGGAATGTACCTCCAATTTGCAAGGCCGAGCTGTGTGTTTGTTAAAAAAGTATTACAATAATGACGTTTTTAAAATTTTTAAATTGGTCTTACTTTTTAAAAAACAGATATTGGTATATACAATTTTGAATGCATATCAAATCAGAAGGGGTAGCGAAGCACACCGGGTTCAGCTAGTTTTATATATAATCTTTTCGTAGTTTTTGTGTGATTTTTTATATTTTTTTAAATCGAGAAAAATAAATAAACTTCGTGGCAATATATAAGTTTTAGTGTCTTTTAAGAAATAGTTTTGCTCTAGAACTCATAATTTGCAATATATTTTAAATGTATTTTTTCCACTCACCTGAATATTTAACTTCTTGTATGAATATGTGTTTGTCTACACATGTAAAATACTCAAGATTTGTCTGTACTTTAAATTTCCTAATTAGCTTAATAAATAATGTGTGGAAATACCAAACGTCACTTGTCAATCCTAATATCCAATATATTAAAGGATAAACAATGGAAATGATTTCAATAAAAATTGATCGACATTAAAATTTATTACCTAATTCCAAAGTGACACAATGAAAAGAGCAACTAATTCCCAAGACATTGTTAAATTGAATGTAAATTTAATGCCATGTAAATGGAGATTTTACAACATTTAATTAATGTGCATATTTCCGATAACGACATTGAACATTAATAAATGTCAAAATATTTAATACTGTGAATATACATATGAATATATATACATGCATGTCTATACAGGGAATGGTTATATTTATATGAAAGAATACACACACACATAAAAGAATTATGAATTATTACTTTCCAGCCAACCAACCGACCATTGCTTGTCAATAATTTCCATATGAAAATGTCCGTCATGCATAAAGGAAGTAGCAAATTAATGAATTCTTCAAAGGCATTGTCGAATGCCAGATAGTATAATGTGCCGAAACTCTTTGAAATATGTGCATGTGAAGATAATTATAAGATATCTTATTTGTGGTGAATTCTAAGACATCATGGCTTATATAAACATATGGACACACTAGCACATCATGAATGAGATTTGAGAAAATTAAAATACCTCTCATTTTAGTAAAGTTCCCGTTCATGGAAATATAATTAAATATGCATGTATACTGTTCTATTAATACATATCGAACTATGCGAGTAAAATACGGATTATTGGCCATTAGAGAAATTACTTTACATGCATTAAAATTGATAAAAAAAATTCTGTTTAAATTTAAGGATTATAGAGGAATCTTTATTAATTTGAATTAGAAAGAGTTCATTAAAGATTTTTGTTAGTTGGAGGATAAGAGTCGATTCCACCTCTGAATGGGATGTGAGCTCACCCTAAATCCTTTGTAAAACATTATGTCATATTAGTTCAACAAATGTTCGATCGTTTATGTTTCTTCTCCATAGGTAAAGGGCGTGTATTAATTAATCTTTGCATGTGAACCGCATAACTCATGTATACCCTAGCCATGTACTTGTATTAATGTCCACTGCACTAGACACGCAGGAAGTGCTAAATTTGGTACATTTTGGATTTAAGTGAACGGATGGAGCTTGAAATTTGAAATTTTGATATTGGTGTGACTGTTAATGCGTATGGTTGAAATGTGAATCTGGTTTTGAAAATATGTTATAAACAGTTTAAAAAGTACTAAGTTGAGGTTGATATATTGAAGTAAATTAAAAAAAAAAGTACCAAAAAGTACTAAATGGTATTAAATGTGGTATTTAAGGAAGGGATAGAGTTGGAAATCTGAAATTTGTGATGAGGATCTTTGATATTGTATAGAATTGATGACACAAACGTTTTATGGATAAAGTTAAGGTAAAAAATTTACTATCAGAACTTAGTTTATAAAGTATGGTTGATATAAGGAGGTGGTTTTGGAAATGTGAATTATGTGTAATAACTGTACTATATGGTACAAAACTTGGGTGAATTAAAATAGGTGGAATGTTAAAATTTAGTTTGATAAAGGTCTTTCTGGAAATGTATATAAAAAGTTTACGAAAAGTACTAAATGGTACTAAATTTAGCAATAGCATGGGTATAGATGTGGTAATATGTTTTTTTATGTTAATATAACTGTGAATGAGTTGCATTTAGATGAGGAGTCTAATTTAGAAATTCCAATAACGGGCGTAACATTTAAAAAATCCGAAATGAAACCAAATTTTTATATATGCAGGAATATAATTCTCACATTAGGGTAACTGTGGGTTATACAAGACACAGTTCTTGTAAATGCGTGCTATATACGAGTAGTGTATGAAAAGTGATGACTTCGGTAGGAGTGTGAGTACAGAAAACCTGTAAGGAAAAATCAAAAGTCAGGCACTATGCATATTTAGTAGAGCTCCTGTAAAAAAAGAATATATTTGATGTAGATCATACCAACTATCAACATATGGCTTTAGAGCAGTTATAGTTTGGTTTCGGAGGAAACTAATATAAAGGAAATATATCCAATTCTGAATCGGATTTCATTAAATTTGACGGAGAAATTTTAATCTTTTTTACCATATAACATTCCTATAGAGTGCATGATATCACTTCGAGAAGGCGAGTTCTACAAAACGGAAACGTACCTCCCGAAACTCACTCTATTTGGGCTGATATTAGCCATTATTTGCACAATAATCTTGATATCGGATTTAGAATATATATGGGAGCTTTATCCAAGTCTTAGTCGTTCTCGATAAATTTTGGAAAAGGTATCTCCGAGCATATCTGGTATCAAATATAATTGTTGTCGAATGCATATTATGTATGTGAGGGAATTAAACCTCAAAACGGATGAAACATATATATGGGAGCTATAGCTATATCTGAACCGATTTTTACCCAATTTGATGAACTTTCTTCTACACTGAATTCGGTCCGATGTGCCAAAATTCAGATCATTAGGACAGATATTGGGCATTTGGTGCACATTTAACCTGAAATTGGTTGAAGATATATATAGCTCCTATATATATCATCAATCTGAACGATCGCGATACAACTTAGCAGAGGTATTTCTGGGCTGTATCTGATACCAAACATCATTCTCGTGGGGTGCATACTACGAATATGCGGGACTTAAAAACCAAATCGGATGAAAAGTACATATGGGCGCTATAGCTATATCTGTACCGAATTTCTCCAAAATTGATGTACTGGCTTCTAGACTGAATTCGACAGGATGTACTAAAATTAATGACTTCTGGACAGATATTGTCAATTTGGTGCCAAATTAACCCGATATTTGACGTACTTGCTTCTAGACTAAATTCGGTTGCATGTGCCTAAATGCAGGCCATTTGGACTTATATTGACCATTTGGTGCATAACTAACCCGAAAATATATGGGAGCTATATCCAAATCTGATCGGATTATCACCAATTTCAATAGGGTTCGTCCTTGGACCAAACAAATGTTGTTTGGAAAATTTCATCTCAATCGGATAATAAATGCGACCTGCATTTTGTTCACAAGAATACATGGACGGACGGACGGACTGACATGCATAAATCGACTCAAAAAGTGATTTTATGAAGGTCCTTAAAAGTAATTATGGGTCTATCTCGCTTCCTATTCCATGTTACAAACAAATGCATAAAGTTATAATACCCTTACCACCATGTGGTGCAGGGTATAAACATTAAGTTCGGCCGAGTCTTAAATGCCAAATTTGAAAAAAATCGTGGGTAAATTTGACTAGGATTATCAAAATACCAAATATATATGGGTATCGTTAAATCTGCGCTATAGGAAAATGTGGACCTAGATATTCAATGTTTAGCCACGGGAGCTAGATCCCATTATGACCTACAAATTCCAATTTTTAGACAAATCGGTGGAAAAAAGTGGCAAAAATCGTCAAAATGTCGAATTTTGAGAGAAACCGTTATTTGGGGGCTATACGAAAACGTTCACTTATACATACAATGTTCCGCTACCGGAGCTAAAAGCCATTATGACCTACATATTCTAAATTATAGACAAATACGTGGAAAGATATGGCAAAAATCATGAAAATGCCGAATATCGGTAGGAACCGTTATATGGGGGCTATACGAAAATCTAGACCAATACATATAATGTTTCGCCACCGGAGTTAGAATCCATTGTGACCTGCAAATAGCAATTTTTAGACAAATCCGTGAAAAAAAATTTGAATCAAAATACCAAATACAATCCTAGACACAATACAAATTGTTGTGCTCTACGTCAAATAATGTGGGCTCTATCGTGATTTCAACAGAGAGACAGACGGGCATGGTTAAATCGACTTAGAATTTTATACTGAATATTTAGGGATCTATGACGAATATTTACGGATCTTTGACGATCATTTATGGATGTTACAAACGGAATGACAAAGTAAATATACCCTTCTTTTCAAGGTGGAGGGTATAAAAACTAATGGTAGAATTTTAAGAATAATTAAAAAAAGTAAATAAATAGGAATTGTGTATGACACAAAGAGCCAATATTAACACATTTTTGCCTTGCTTCTCGGAAATCAATTGAACGTTATTAACTTCTATTGAAAACTATTGCCTTTGATTTTCCATGAAAATATTTAATTACTATATGCACATGAAATATTTAATATTGCTGATTTAATTGCTTTATCATATGGTTTAGAAAGGTTTTGCGAAACCAAATCTAGCCTTGAATAATTAAATGTTTCACAATGTAATATTTTTATCAATTATTTCAAAATCTAAATTCATGTAATCTCTCAATATTACATTCAATTGCAATGAATGCCTAATACGTTTATAATAGTTTGTATTTTTGACATCATATAGCTATGTGAATGAAATAACTTGCCAAATTGCCTCGTTTTTGTGTAAAACTAAATATACGTTTACCCACACAAACACACAGAACTCGCTACCAATAACATGCGACCATCTAAACCAACAACAACTATAATGAGAAATATTCTTTCATTAGTTTTATTTGGGTTAGCCATCAGTGATGTTATTATAGAGGAAACCAATTAATTTTGATTTGTTTATTTTGTTGTCGTTGCAGGTATTTGGTATAACAGCGAAAATCGTGATTGGGTTCGTATTGCCGGCCGATAGTATCCATTACACCCTGTCAAAGGGTTGAGACACACATCACTACGCAAGCCGTCATCCTTGAACACAGCAAACAGCACTTACATTAACGCTTATCCAGCAGCACCGCCACCTACACCACATTGTATTTGTAGCATCGCAACAGCCCCATCAACACCCCAAGCAACCGCCGCCGAAACAGCAGCAACCAATACCACCTCAACCACCACCACCACTAACGCCAACTCCACCCCCAATACAAAAGCTAAAGAGAACGAGGCTAAAGGTCTTCTACCCCACAATTCCCATATCAATCAATTGCAAATAAATTACTTTCAATTCCCACCGAAAGCTTTGCTGTTGGACGATTCTATAACGGTAACATCACTATCAGCCCCCTCGCTGGCCACAACAACAGCAGTAGCATTAGCAGCGGCAAGTAGCGCCTGGCCATCGTCTAGTAACGAGTCCCCAACATCTGCCATTGGCGCAACAGGCTGTACATCTGCTAATAACTCACCGAAAAGTGTTTATCATTATCAACATCATCATCAACAGCATCAACAACACCACCACCAACACCACCGACAACATCATCAACAGCAGCAGCATCACCAACAACATCACCATCAACATTTATCGTTAAATCAACAGCACTCTCAATTGCATAACGTTGTATCTTCGCCACCACCAGCAACAACAACAACAACACCAGTTATTGCAACCAGCAACATGGGTCGTCGAGAGATTAAACGCTCCAATACAAGCAGCTCCACCACCAAATCATATGATAGTGGTAGTGGTAAGTACAGATTCATCCAGACACATTTTCAACTTTACCGAGATATGTATGTACATATGTGTGTTTATGCCACGTCATGTTGGCAACTAACTATATATTGTTGTAAATTTATTACCTGTCATTATTGTGAAAACCCATTGGAGTTGCTATGCTGAAGTGTTCAGATTGTATGCTATTAAAATAAATCATATAAGAAATGGCTATAGTAGGGTGTGACCGATCGAGTAAAAAATTTCTACAAGGAATTTTCGGTCACAGGAGGTAGTCTTCCAAATATCAAACTTGAAACAATTCTGATGGGGAAATGGGGAATATACCAAAATGTGGACCTAGGACAGTTTTATGTTTTCTATATATTGGCAACAGAAACAGCCATTTTACGGCAACCAAAACACTTCGCATCTGTTGGTGCAGTTATTTGGAGGCTATATGCAAAAGGGACCTATATAGCCCATTTTCAATATCAAAAGTCCTGTTGACCTAAAACACATCTGAGCACAGATGAACGGACATAGCTGAATCTAAATAGAATTTCAAGATTATATGCTTTGTGGAATGGAAAATGAATCATACAGGAATTAATATACCGTCCATAATACGGAGGAGGGTAAAAGATTTAGTCATTTGGGTTGATCCCTTCAAAAGTTATATTCATTATCACAGACGTATAGGGGAATCGTCAAAAAATAATCCTGAAATCTTCATAATACTCTAAAGTAAGACCACGTATAACTCAGACGCGTCACGACGGATTCCCACAATGTTTTACAATTCACAAGGGTCTCTTAGCAAAATAGAAAAGAAATTTAGAACAAGTAAAAAAGTTGTATGTTCCGCCGAGCCTAACTTTGAATACCCTCCACCATTTGGAAAGAATTTGGAAATTTTCGAAAAAATAAAAATCCGTTAAAAATGCAGTTAAAATCTTAAAAATACCGTATGTAACCGTTATACTCGTATTAGAGTCTCTACGACGACGTGGACCTGCACAGACAATTTTCTATCATAGGCTGTAATATCAATTACGAATTTCAAATACTAAATATGAAACGATTCCGGTGAATAATCTAGCAAAAATCATCAAAATACCGAATATCGGGAGGTACCGGGTATATGTGGGTTTTACGAAGACGTGGACCTGCACAGACAATTTTCTGTTTTAGACTGTAGTATCCATTGCGAACTTCAAATAGCAAATTTGAGACAATTCCTGTGAATAATGTCCCTAAAAATCATCAAAGTACAAAATATCGGGAGGCACCGTTATATGGAAGGCGTGGACCTGCACGGACAATTTTCTGTCATAGGCTGTAGTATCCATTACGAACTTCAAATACCAAATTTGATACAATTCCGGTGAATAGTGCCAAAATCATAAAAGTACCGAATATCGGGAGGTACCGTTATATGGGGGCTATACGAAAACGTGGACCTGCACAGACAATTTTGTGTTTTAGACTGTATCCATTACGAACTTCAAATAGCAAATTTGAGACAATTCCGGTGAATAATGTCGCTAAAATAATGAGAATACCGAATATCGGGGGTTGCCGTTATATGGGGCCTATACGAAGGGGTGGACCTACACGGATAATTTTCTGTCATAGGTAGGGTTAGGATCAGAATGGTTTTGGGTGATATTCGCAAAATATTTAGTGTTTGATATGAAATGAAAAATAAAAACAGAAAAATTGTGTAGACTTTGAAGTCGCCTTACAGTTCTGGCCTGAGGACCAATAGATATGAAATAATTAGTTAGATTGGAATTTACGACAAGTCTGACGCCTAACATTTTGGGTGGTCGGCGGATAATAATTAATTGGTGAAATGGACCACCATTTTTTGTAACGAAATACCAAAATTAGCGAAATTAAAAATACATGAAAGTCGCACCTCAGATGCGTATTTCGTTGACGAATAGGTGCAATTAACGGAGATACAGGAAATCATACAGAGGAAAATTTTCAATTATTTTTTTGAATACCAATTAACATGACATAGACCTGAATATACTAAGAAGATTTGCATGACCTCGTGTTTCAGTCAAAAGCCAAGACAAAACTTCAAAAAGACTATGTTACATTATATCAAGAATTAAATGAAAATATAATCAATTGCAAGCCAAAGAGCGAATTTCGTAGGAAGAACATCTGCTTCGTCAAATAACGATGCCTTTTTGATCGTATGTTTATGCCCTACACCACATATTGGTAAGGGTATTTTGTCCTTGTTTGTAACAGAGAGAAGGAATCAAGATAGACCCATTGTTACTTTTGGGGATCTTCATAGAATCACTTTCCAGAAATATTTCTATCAAATTTTATGGAGATCGAATCAGATTTGGATATAGCTCCCATATATATCTGTATCTGATATTAGGTTATTGTGCACCAAATGGCTAATATCAGTCCAAATGAACTGAATCTTGGCAATTCCGACGGAATAATCTTAGAACCAAGTATTTCAAATTTGATGAAAATCGGAAATGTTTCATTCGATTTGGCGTAAAAGTCCCTAACATGTGTAATATGCACTGCACAACAAGGATATTTGACACCAGACAGCTTTAAAATACCTCTGCCAAATTTTATCGAGATCAGTTCAGATTTTTACATATCTTGGATATACATCTTCATACGATTTTACGATTGTTGTCCACTGTATATGTAATATCAGACCAAATTGAATAGATTTTTTCATATTGAAACAAATTTGATCAAATTTAGAGGTACAAAATCTCAAATTTGTTGAAAATCGATTCAAAGTCGGATATAGTTCCCAAATTGTGACTCCTCTAAAACCATGATACGCAATCAAATAAGGTACATAGTTGGCATGATCTACTTCACACAAATTCCCAATACAAACTTTTTAAATACGGATAATGGTGTAGGGTATCATGTAGTCGGCCCTGCCCAATTTTTCAACTTTCCTTACTGATTTTTTTAAATATCGATCCAGATCTATAAAATTGGAAAAATCAGGTTCAACATTTGGTTTATTATATAGTAGATATGGTGATGTTTCTCAAATAAATCTTCATTCTAGTTAAAAGAGTTTCAGATCTGCAGAATTTTTACCGCAAATTGTAGTGCTGTAGGGTATCAAATAGACGAACTATAGACTTAACTTACTTTTTGTGATATATTTTGTTAATTTTTTGCCATTTTTTCATATTGCATGACATTTCCTAATTTGACAGAATATATTGAGTTACAACTGAAAAAGTGTAGTAGGAGTGGCGTGGACATTTCGCATAAGCCCATATGGGCAGGGTATGGTTATATGACGATATTTCTATCCATATGCACCCACAAGAATCTCTATCACTTTTATGTGTTTTTCTTCTATGGAAAAACATTTTGATTGATAGCTAGCCATTATTTTATTATCTTTTCACATTCACAGACACATAAAACAATAACACACTTATGTATGTGTGTATAACAGATTTAGTTGAAAAGTGCATTTAGCCTGTTTGTACGTTTGTTTGTAATTTATGAACTTAAAACCAGCTAAACATATTTTCCTGAAAGTCGAAAAAATAGAAAGTACTACAACATCGCTTGACAGCAACATAGGCTACAAAAAGGTTGAAATTCCACTTGGAACTGGAGATATAACATGCATTTTGCATGCACATATCTATAGATCGGTTATAGATACAGTCTTCAAATTTGGAAAGAGTAATGGAATTTGGTACAAAAATAAATTTGTCAAATTGTATTGAATTCGGTTCAGATTTGGATATAGCTTCCATATATATTTTCGTCCGATTCCATGTATTTGATTTACCAAAAACGCTATATATCTCCGATTTCAATAAAATTGGAAATGTGTAACGAATTTGGTATAAAAATAAAATTGTCAAATTATATTGAAATCGGTTCAGATTTTTATATAGGTATCATATATATTTTCGGAAGATTTCAATGAAGTAAGAACGGTGTAACAGAATTCGGAACTAAAATAAATTAGACAAATTATATAGTAATCGGTTCAGATTTGGATATAGCACCCACATATATATGCGGCCGATTTCATGTATTTAATGCACCGAACACACCATGTATCTCCAATTTCAATGTTTGGAATGTGCGACGGAATTTGGTCTAAAAATAAATTTTGTCAATATACAGGGTGGGACAAAAAAAACTTCAACGAAGTCATACGCGATATTTTTTACTTTTTTCTAATTTAATTGAATGAAAGCAAAAAATGTCGGAAATAGAATCAAATTTTAGAATAAGTTTAGATTTGTTCGAAATGGTCACCTTTGGCTAGAAATATGGCCTTCAAACGGCTAATGAAACAGTCACACGCTTCCCGAATGTTGCTCTGTGGCCTATTCCCGGCGAAGGACTTGGTGCTAAGTCCTGTTGGAATGTCCAAGGTCTGCGGCCAAAATGTTTGCGTGTCCAAGGCTTTAATATACCCTCGGCATTTATTATGATGCGGAGAGCGACCATCGGCTGTTATGGCGGCCCACACCATCAGCATGGCCGGCGCTTGAGTTCTGGTGGCCAACCCAAGGTGCACATTTCAGCTGACTTCTTTGCAAGTAAACACGATCATTTTGTTTATTTACAAAGTGCTGGATAACGAATGTTTTCTCATCGGAGAAAACCAAATTCGGCAGTTCACCACTTTCGGCCAAGCGAAGCAACTCTTTAGCTCTTTTGAGTCTATTTTCTTTCTGTTGCGGTGTAAGATCTTGCACTGTTTGGAATTTAATGGAATTTTAATGGCCCGTGCTCTAAATTTGAAACACTTTTTCGTGGGTAAATGTGACTAGGTTTATCAAAATACTGAATATCGGAGGGCATCGTTATATGTGGAAAATGTGCCAAAAATCGTCGATATACCGAATATCGGGAGGTACCGTTATATGGGGGCTATATGAAAACGTGGGCCAATACGTACAATGTTTCGCCACAGGAGCTAGAACCCATTATGACCTTCAAATAGCAATTTTGGACAAATACGTGGAAAATGTGGCATAAATGATCAAAATAACGGAGGTACCGTCATGTGGGAGCTATATAAATAACTTCCAAGGACAACATTAATAACTGCCAAGGATAATATTTTCGTGTATGCGGATTGAGTTTAGCTTATTTCTTCTTCTCTCATGGTCAGCAGTACGTGGCATGTTCACTTGTTGGTAGGCCAAACAATTTGTTTGTTTACGCTCCTGAAGGATAAACAAAGAAATATTGTATATCCTTAAACATTACAGTAAATACGTTTTCAAAATTCTTGACATTATTTCACTTTTATATAAAAACAACAAAATTTTCGTATATAATATTTTGAATGCATACAAAAAAGCCAGTCTTATAAAAGTATTAAGATATGCCTTGTTTGAACTGAATTCCCGCAATTCGTTGTAAAATTTTGAATTTTATGGGCGAGGTACTAGAAAGAATTGTCCGGTACGATGTATTCCTTACTTAGAAAGCGTAATCCATACTTTAATTACATTATACTAAACAAATTGCATTTACAGTAGGGAGACAAATATTATGCCATGGAATTAAAGATGCCCTAAAGGTGTCCACTTTCCAATACCGTTGATGTAACTTCCTTCCGCGAATCCCTTATTAACTTAAGTATTTAAAAATAGGTAAACTCAAAGCACCGCGACAGGCATATACGTAACATGTAATTATTCACGCTAATAGGCACACATCTATTGACATGGTTAATTACATATCCCCATACAAAAGATTTAGCGAGAATTTGTGGTTACGTCAATGGTGATGTAGATTATTGTAGCTATGTACATAGCTACAATCTTTTGTAGAATGCAGAAGCACATGTATTCACACAAAATCCGTTATCCTTTTGTGAACACCAACCCAACACGCACTCATACGTTTATTGAATTTTCTCTAATGAGTTTTCCATAGTAACGATTTGAATGACAGCATTATCACTGACATTAACCTACCACCTCACACTTTGTGAAGCAATGAATGGCCACTCTTGGTCTTATATGATTTCCTTTGGCGTTGCGTTATCTCGTGTTAAGTCAGTTTCGTAATTTTCTTTGGAATTTATTAATCATCTTATGGAGTGTTGAATGAAAGGTCATAATGCCAGTGGATATCACAGAGAACACGCACTCACACAAACACGCACACACATACACACAGAATGAAAAAGGAAGATGAATGAATGACATTAAATTGTAAATTGGATGATATTGTAATTGGAAACGTCCATTTCTATTGATAGCTTATGAGATATTTGATTAATGTACTCACAGGCGTGTGAGTATGTGGGGTGTGTGGAATAATGAGATCGAAGATTAATGTAGTTGGATCTAAAACTATGGAAATTATTTAGTATTTAGACTAGTTAGGTAACATTTTCCACAGCATTTTTTTAAATTCCATACCTAGAGTTTGTAAAGCGTTCTACTACCTGTGGCAAATCATTGTATTCGGTATTTTTAGGCATTTAATTCTAAAGTTTCGAGCGTTATCTTTGAATACTTGATATTTTAGCTGAATGTTTTAACAGAACTTTCGCTATAGATAAAAAGTTCTGCAGCAGGAAATCTGTAACCCTGAATATACGAGGGCGGTTCGGAAACGTCTTAGTCTATCAATGAAAGAGAATAGTTAGTTTTTCAAAAATATTTTTATTTTTTAATATAATCTTCTGAAACTGTAATGCAATTTACCTTTTGCAGACAGTCAAACAATAAAAGACCTTTGCCATAACCTTATCAGCCGATTGGACGAATGAACTTTCTTGCCAAAGGTTGTTTTGTCTTAGAGCTTGTTGATTTAAAATTTAAATAAAAGCACATGTCAAATTATGAAGTGGTGAAAACTAATTTGATAGATAATTTCTAGTTTTACATTTTAATACAATTTCGAGCATATGATCAACACAACTACTTTGCACAAAAAATCATTCCGGAAGTCCAATTTTTTTCAAGCATTTAGGGCGTATTTCGGCAATGATAAGATGAATATTGGTTTCCAAATTATCAAGTGGCGTTAATTCACACGAACACAGAGGCCAATTCACCATTCTATTGTTTGAAACAATGTTGTCGTTGATAGGTTCTTTCAATAAGTTTATTGGTTCGTCCGAAGTATGACAAGTGGCACCATCTTGTTGAAGCCACATTTCCTTTACATCGTTATCTTGAAGTTTTGCAACAAAAATTCATTGATCATAATTCTGTATCGATTTCCACGTGTCGTCCTTCCACATTTTTAAAGAAATAAGGACCGATGACTCCAAAAACCGATAGACTGCGCTAAATATCAGGATGCATTGGTATCCTGGCTTGGCATCGAAAATAGTGTATGTAAAGCAAAATTTGGTAATTACTTTTATTACGGGCGACTATGAGAATTCTATAAACATTGTTAATTTAAGAACGATTTGGAAGCTTTGTTCTGGAGTTAACTTGTTCACGTTGATTTTCCAGATACTGAATAGAGACGTCATTTTATACTTTTAAAACAGCTATCAGACAACAGAGTGATTCATATTAAAATAATAATAATAATAATAATAATAATAATAATAATAATAATAATAATAATAATAATAATAATAATAATAATAATAATAATAATAATAATAATAATAATAATAATAATAATAATAATAATAATAATAATAATAATAATAATAATAATAATAATAATAATAATAATAATAATAAAAATAAAACACCTTATATAACCCCCAATTACCGCCATCAAGCCTAGAACGAGTTCGGAAATGGAAAATATCGGTTGTCTTCAACATTCAAATTTTTCGAAAAATACTTAATTCTTATACCCTCCACCTTGAAAAGGGGGGTATATTAACCTTGTCATTCCGTTTGTAACATCCATAAATATTCGTCGTAGACCCCATAAAATATATATTCAGGATCAGCATAAAATTCAAAGTCGATGTAACGAAGTCCGTCTGTTTGTCCATCCGTCTATCTTTCTGTTGAAATCACGATACAGCCCACATTATTTGACGCAGAGCTTCAAAATTTGGCAGAACAATTTGTATTATGCCTAGGATGGTTCGTATTAAAAATGATATATCGGTCCACGTTTTGGTGTAGCCGCCATATAATGGTACCTCCCGATATTCGGTATTTTGATTATTTTAGCGACATTATGCACAGGAATTGTTTCAAATTTGGTATTTGAAGTTCCTAACGGGTACTACAGGCTGTGACAGAAAATTGTCCGTGCAGGTCTTTGTATAGCCCTCATACAATGGTACCTCCCGATATTCGGTATTTTGATGATTTTAGCGTCATTATTCACCGGAATTTTTTCAAATTTGGTATTTGAAGTCCGTCATGGATACTACAGTTTATGACAGAAAACTGTCAGTGCAAGTCCACGTTTTGGTATGGCCGCCATATATTGGTACAGCCCTATATCCAGTATTTTGATAATTTTAGCTACATTATTTAGCAATTTTTTCAAGTTTCGCATTTGAATGTTATGATTAAAGTTGCTTATAACGGTTTATTTTTTGAATATTGCAAAATTCGTTTCAAATGGTGGAGTGTATTCAAGGTTCGGCCTGGCCGAACTTACAGCTTTTTTACTTGGTGAACTTGACTTATGCCGCCAAATTGGATACTGATCAGGACTCCCTGAAACTTTCTTTTAACTTTTATAAAATACAAAAATGATTTCCAGATTTTTTCTTAAATTTTGCACATTCTAAAATCCTTCTCATTATTATAATTAGTATGATGTGATTTTTACACCTTTCATCATTCGATATAATAATAACTTTGTCATTCCGTTTGTAACTCCTTGAAATATTCATAAAAGACCGTACAAAGTACATACATTCTGGATCAGTGTAAAATTCTAAGACGAACTAGGGATGTGCGTCTGTCTGTTGTAATCAGGTTATCTTTCGAACGAATTGAGATAGAGGGCTAAAATTTAGCATACATGCATAGTTTACCAGTAGCCGTTTTCGTATAGCCCCCATATAACGGTACCCCCCAATATTCGGTATTTAGAAGATTTCAGAAACATTATTCACCGGAATCGTTACAAATTTCGTATAGAAAGATCTTTATGGGTACTACAACTCATCGCAAAAAAATCGTTTGCAGGTCCACGTCTTCGTATAGCCTCCATATGACTGTACCTCCCGATACTCCGTATTTTCATGATTTTTTCGACATTATTCACCGAATTTGTAACAAAATTCGTATTTGAGGTTCGTAATGGGCACACTAGCCTATGACAAAAAATTTCGTATGCTGGTCCACGTCTTCGTATAGTCCCCATATAACGGTTTTCAGTTAAGTGGTAGTTTTCGGATTTTTTTTTTAAATTTTCTATTTTTTTCGAAATGGTGGAGGGTATTATTAGAACTTAGCGGATTTTTTACATGTTTGATTTGCAAATAATATGGAAGGAAATAATTTTAACTCACGTTAAATATGGAATTAGCGACACACATTTGTATCAAAATGTTTTGTCATGTCATAAATTTCGACCGTCTACTTGGTCCCGATTTTATTGTGATAAAGAACAGAACATTTTCGAAAGTATAAGTCAAATGGTTCACTTCCTTTTTTAAAAATATACACAAAACTTATATAAATTCTGAAATGGAGTTCTCAATTGAATTTTGAATCACCTTTTGCCATTCAGCATCCTCCGCACGGAACAGGAGCATACATTATGCGCTCTTTCGTTCACTAATTTAAAGACTTTTAAGGAATACATGGTTAGCTCCCAAATGAGTTTGTTTATACATAGATATCTACATGTATTTGTTTAACATTTAAATAATGCTTAATATTTTCTGGTTCTGCTGACCATTACTAGTTTATTATTTCCACAGTCCTGCATTTCCCAAGAAATGAATCATGTGCCAGTGCTTCTTTACACCACATACATTAACCTGACACATAAATATGTGTTAGTATGTGTTTATATTATGTACGTACATATATAAATAACCATATTTACATAAATAAACTTTAATTGCAGCAAAGAATCCTGTCAGGTATATTTCTCTACCCATACATATACACTGGTGGCCAAAACTAAAGCAACTAAAATCGCAAAGACAATAAATGTCCTGTAACTTTTACAAAAATAAACAAATCGTAATTATTTTTCCAGTTTTAAATGAGGGGTTTAATTCACTTTTAAGAAACTAAAAATAAAAGTTCAAAAATAATTCGGAACGAAAAATAATATGTAGAAAACTAAAATGACCCAATTTTTGCTTGGTCAAAACTATAGCAACTTCTGATTTTTTATTTTAAAATAATCAAATTTTGGCTAGTAGTCGATAGCATAACCATTATTTTTGATAGCAGCTGCACACCTACGAGGCATTGAATCTATAACACCCTCAATTTGATCCATGGGTATGCTTTCCCAGGCACCCCGAATTCTTTAGAAAATGTTGTTCTTATTTATTTCCGAATCTCGCTTGATCTTCCTATCTACGGTACTTCAAGGGTTTTCTATGGAGTTTAGGTCAGGTGATTGTGCCGGCCATGACAAAACATCAATTTTTGACTCCCGCAACCAATATTAGAAAAGTTTTGATGCAAGTTTGGGATCATTGTCAAGCTGAAACACCCAAATGAGCCGAATATTTTACTGAGTGTAAGGGAACAACGTGATGTTCAACACATCTTTGTAAACAAACCGATCCATAACTTCCTTTATTTCATGAATTGGCCCAAGTCCATAGAAAGAAAAACAGCGCCACGCCATTTTCGACCCTCCCTTATGCTTCACTGTACCTGTGCAGCACTGCGGCATGAGTCCTTCATTTTTTGGTCTTCTCACCGGAAATTTTTTCACGTCTGAGCCTTTAATATTAAACGTAGACTCATCCCAGAAATAATGTTTTTCTATTGGGCTTGATTCCATTTAATATTATCGTTTCCGAAAGCCTTTTTGATTTTTTCAGATATAAATGGTTTTTTTTTGATGTCTTACGCGCATGCAGACCAGCTGCCACTACTCGTCTACGCACTGATCTCGAGCTGATATCCAATGATTGCTCTCTCACCAATCCAGTTGAACTCTTAAATGGGTGTTTTTTTTTTATTTCTCTCACAATTTGTGGATCAGTACGGGCTGAAGTTTTTCACAGCCTTCATCCGTTATAGACTGTTACTACTGATCCAGTTTCAAAAAAACGACTTAGTATACAGAAATAATTATGAAATAACAGAAATATTTATGAAATATTTATCGGAAATCATTTTCTGTGATATGTTGTTTTCATAGTCACTGATAATTTGCTGTTTTATTCAGGTACTGTATTTGCTTCTAGCCATTTTTAAAATTTTTTTGGGCAGTACTTAAAAAACGAAAAGAAAAACACATGCTGTTGTAAAAAACTTCTCAAAATGGATTTATAACAAGCGAAATTGTCGAAGGAAGCAAAAAGCGATTAATATCACAGTAAAAACAACTGAAATTGCAGCGGTTATATGAATATACAACAGAGTTGCTTTTGTTTTGTCCACGCCAAAATCGGGTTAATTGACTTTACCATACATTATTTTTTATATAAAAATGATATTGGTTTTTTGTTTTAGGTTTTTAAAAAGTGAATAAAGTGCCTAATTTAAGACAAGAAAAACTTTCTCATTTTCTTAATTTTTAAAAGAGATACAGGGCATTCATTCTCCTTGTAATTTCAGTTGCTTTAGTTTTGGCCACCAGTGTATATTTAGTTTGGTATGTTTTCTTCATTACCATACATTTGTGGTTTTTCCAGCAATGCACTAAAGTTTGCCAACATTGTACCTCAACAGGTACGGTGTATTGTTTCCAACTGTTTTTCGGTCTGCTTCTCCTTGGGGAATAATGTATAAATTTCCATATATTTTGTTGTTTTTGGTTAAGTCTGTCTTCTGTTTTTATATGGACTTCTATTGTCGTTATTGTATTATTAGTATTTTCCATCCGGCATCCTGTTATTGTGTATTTTGTTGTACGTTTACATTGTACAGGTGATAAAAGCATTGGTTGTTTGGTAGGTGATGGACCACAAATAGGAAATCATTTCCCTTTGTTCCAAATAAGCATGTATGAATTTCTATGTCGGTATGGCAACATTATTCACCACAGAAATATCATTGGATATTTTCCCATGAGATTGTTAGTTTAGATAATTTACTTGGCTTCTGCCGACTGATACATTTGGAAAAAGGCATTGTTTATAACTTAAATATAATTGACTGTCGTTTTAGGAAGAATTATTATTTCATGAAATTCATTTTCGCTTTTGGTTAAACAATCAAGTCAGGGAATATGACTTACTCTCAAATTAGAAAAAAAAAAAAAAAACAAGTAAAAAAGCAGCTAAGTTCTAAGAAGGAGCATGAAAATTGTTAAAAAAAATTTGTCGAAAAATACCGCTCAATAAAAACCTTTATATGGTTGGTTATATGGTTGCTATACTAAAACATAGACCTATATGGACAATTCTCTTCCAGGGGGTAAAGTACTCATAGATAACTCCTTGTGTAGAATTTCAGACAACTCGAATAAAAAATGTGGCTAAAATCAGAAAAATACCGAATATCGGGAGGTTCAGTTATATGGGGGATATACGAGTTCGTAGACCTATATAGACAATTCTTTTTCAGGGGTTAAAGTAGGTGGAGGTTATAAAAACAAATAGAAAACAAGTAAGCAGAGGATATAGTCTACAACACTACAAAATGTTAGAAGCCCCCTTATATCCAAATAAATTTTGGAAGATTTCGATTTTGAAATTATTTCACGGAGCACTGCCCAGATATTACCCTTAGCATTTTGACCAGGGACATTTGCCCAATATGTACGCACTCCGTCGTGCTGTTAGTTGTTGTGGTCCATTGTGGTCCATTGTACAGCTAAATGTAATCCAATGGTCATCCAAAATGCTAGAATTCTTCCCTGTCTTTATCACTCTTCTCAGACGTGTCGATTGGCTTCAATTGTGTGATCAGGAATTTTTTCCTGTTTTTGGTCAACTTGAACCTCTAAATATTTTGCGATCATCTACAAAATTAAGAGACCCCTCTGTATCTCCAATTTTAGACTCATCTATATGATATGATGTAGACAAATCAACATGATTGTCTACGATATTTGGTAATATTCGTCAACGAAATTAGCATAAAAAGCCATAAGTTCGCCTTTTGTGTATATCGGATATAATCTGTAAGTAATGTTGGTATTTTTTCACACACAAGTAGTGGTCCATTCTAACCGTTACCCTAAGCTCTAACTTCATGCGACATTTCGTGTCCTTTGGTTTCTTTTTGTGACTTTAATAACGGCTGCAAAAATCAGGAACATTTTTAGTTGTTGGTCCATTTCAAACCCTAAATATATTGCGGACATCTTTGAAAACAATAGGCCAATCTCATCTGAGTCTATCTCTACCCTCGTGAAAATTTCCGTGAGGATCGGACGATAATTGCAATCTATATATAATAACCCCAACCTGTATTGGAAGGTGAAAAAATATAACAAAATATACACTTCAATATTATAACTCAAATTGAAAAAATCGCATGCGATAAATTATATGAAAAAAATAAAAAATGCCACAAAATACTACAAAATCTATTTTAACATTATTACTGGCATCTTTTTATGCTTTTGGTCAAAATCGGTCCAGCCATTCTTGAGATATAAGCATTCTAGCTAACATCCTCTTCCTTTTTACATATACATTGTATATATTTCGCAATATATACCACATATATTTACTATCGGTATTTATATAACGGTGAGAATTGACCTGTTCGTCTATTTGAGATTTCGCCGTCATTTAAAATATTCGCGGCTTAATGCAAAATTTGATTTTTATTTAACATAAATGTTATGGTATATTTCACCCACTAAATATTATCCGATGACCATCAAAATTGGAAGGCTTCTGCCCAGATCAGGATATTTTTTTAGCTTTTGATCCATTTCAACCCCTAAATATTATGCGATCATCTTCAGAAGCAATAGGTTTCTGTTCTGGCTCTATCCCCACCTTCATTCTAAATTTCATGAAGATCGAGCCATAATTGCGACCTGTAGAGTGACTACAATTTAACACGGACAGACGGATTGACGGACATACATTGCTAGATCCATATATACTACAACTATCCTATGTGGGAAACCAATATTTCGAGGTGTTACATAATTTTTGGCCCAAAACATGGTGTTGTAGGGTATAAGTACTACAAGTTAATTAAAAACATGTTTACATATACCCTTTTTGGGGCCGAACCAAAAAATTCGACTTACATTCTGCATCTTTATATTAGATCTAATGTAAATATGTGTTCATTTTCAGTCGTAGGTAGTGGTTCCCATTACAAACTCCAAATACTAATAACAAAATAAATTATTAAAAAAAAACATTTCAAAAATATATATTTGGTTTATTATTTGTGACTTGTGTTTGAATGGTGATTGTTTAAAGAAAAAATTATTATTAACTTAAATGCACTTCACAACTTGGTTCATTGAACAAATCAGAAAAAAAGTAGTTTCGAGGAATATTTGGATTTTCTTCTTAGACAATTAGTGTGCTGCAAAATTATATATTACCACACATAAATTAATCTCACAAAATTGGCAATTTTAAATTCCAATACAAAAATACTTTGGTTAAGTACAACAACATTTTGAGTTTCAGTGGAAAATTGACAAAAAAAAAGAGATTCTATGCTACCTTAAATACGAATAACATGCAAATAATAGTTATAACCGTTTGTTAAAATTCTACGAAATAACGAACACACGTTCAATCCTGTATTGAGATAAACTCACACTCTCTCATACAATAATTGTTCTTTTTGTTTCTTTTTCTTCTTTAATTATAATAATCCGCCACAAAGCTAACAAAATTATCACGTAGTGGTTCAGCGCAGGGATTCAAACCCCAGAAGGCTCCATGACAACCGTTCTGTTCAAAACACGAATAACGTATTTCCGAATTACGATTTGAACAGCAGTTGACAATTGCCCATACGCATTGTGAAATACCAGCTGGTTCGGTGGCTGGAGGGGCAGCGGCTGGTGGAGCTACTGTTGTTGTACGCACATTTGTTGCCTGCTGCGATACCGCCGATTGTCCTCGATCTGTAATGAAGTGAATTGTAATTGATTTTTTATTGGAGTTTTATTTGTTTATTGGTGGACATTAGGTACTTACTGTCTAAAAAGCTGAAATCAAAATTTTCGGGTCTTGGATCACGGAAAATGGACTCTGGTGGACGGGTGGCCATGGGACGACGATTGAATAATGGTACTGCTTCTGTTGTGGGGGGTGATTGGGGGTCTGAAAGTAAATAAAGTTAAATATACATTTCTATTATAATGATATTTTAGAAATTGTATCTCTGATAAAATGAACGGCTCGGTCAATAATTTGCAAAATTATGATCCTGTAGGAACTTTATCTATGAGATAAGGGAACGTTATGATCACTTTTCAGCTAAGTTCTTTTTTTCCGAGAACATCTTAGATAATATCCTGATATACCTAAAATATCTGACATAATATCTGGCTGAGTCTTTCACTTTTAAGTTTAGCGGTAGAATGATGACCAGTTACATCCTCTACCTTAAAAATAATGTCAGGTAAGTTTTTCAATTTAGAAGATAATGAACAGTTGGGTCTAATATTTTTAAGTTAGTGGTCGGTAAGTTCCATTATTTCTGAGGTAATCGCTAAATTGCTTGGCTGCCTCTAGTGTAAAGTTACTTAAATTATCTCTTTGAGAAATTAGGCCTATCAGCAGATCAGGTCCAGTATTTGTATATTGACAACCGATTAGTTGATCTGGAATAATATTCCAAAATCCCTAAGAAAATTTTAAGTTAAGCTGTCAGTTCGAAGCCATTCGTCCGCCAGCTGTTAAAATTATTCCAGTGGCAGGAAAAAAAGTTATTCGTAATGGAACTCAAGCGTGATAGTGTGATTTCTTTATATTTGGCTGGAAAAACACAAGTGGCTATCGTTAGAGCACCCCAGCATTTAAATGTAAATAAATCTTTTGTGTCTCGTACCATCGCTCGTTGCCGTGATACTGGTAGCGTAGTCCGACGTCAAGGAAATGGACGAAAAACAAACAGCAACATCAGCTGAAATTGTTCGAAAAGTAAAGAAGCGACTTGATTGAAATCCGCGTCGCAGTGGCCGAAAAATGGCTCGTGAGCTGAACATATCGCAATATTCTCTTCGGCAAATATTGAAAAATGAGCTCGGGGTAAAACCAAAATATGCATGAACTTACACCGCAACAGAAAGAAAATAGGCTCAAAAGAGCTAAAGAGTTGCTTCACTTGGCCGAAAGTGGTGAAGTGAAGAATTTGGTTTTCTCCGATGAGAAAACATTCATTGTCCAGTAGTTTGTAAACACACAAAATGATCGTGATCTTCGGCAAGTAACAAAGAGGTCAGCTGCCGGCCATGGTGATGGTATGGGCCGCCATAACAGCCGATGGTCGCTCTCTGTTCGTATTAATCGACCGTGGCATCAGAATAAATGTCGTTTATTATCGCGAAAATATTCTGGAGAGTGTATTAAAGCCTTGGGCACGCAAACATTTTGGCCTCAGACCTCGGATATTCCAACAGGACTCAGCACGCGCCATCCAAGAGTGGTTTCAAAATGAGGTTCCTTGCTTCATTTCTAGCGCACAATGGCCACCAAAATCTCTGGACACCAATCCGTTGGACTATTGTGTCTGGAGTATTTTGGAAAACAAGGTTGGCACTAAAAAATACCAAAGTGTAAAGCAGGCGTTTCGCCGGGAATGGGCCAAAATACCGCAGAGCAACATTCGGGCAGCGTGTGACTGTTTCATTGGCCGTTTGAAAGCCACAATTCGTGCCAAATGTGACCAATTCGAACAAATCTAAACTTGTTCTAAAATTTGATGCTATTTCCGACATTTTTCCTTTCATTCAATAAAATTTAAAAAAAATGTAAAAATTATGGCGTTTGTCATTGTTACAGTTTTTTTTATCTCACCCTGTATGTATATTAGCATTTTATGACAAATAATTTTTTGAAATATTATGACTTGGTGCGATTTCGTTTAGAGGACGTTTTTGAGCAAATTAAAAAAAAGTACCAAAAGGACCTCTTTTACCAAAATATTCCCTATATTTTTATACCCTACACCACATAGTGGTAAGGGTATTATGTCTTTGTGCATTTGTTTGTAACATGGAGAAGGAAACGAGTTAGACCCATAGTTACTTTTGAGAACCTTCATAGAATCACTTTCTGAGTCGATTTATGCATGTCCGTCCGTCTGTCCGTCCGTCCGTCCGTCTGTCCATGTATTCTTGTGAACAAAATGCAGGTCGCATTTATTATCCGATTGAGATGAAATTTTCCAAACAATATTGGCCCAAGGACGAACCCTATTGAAATTGGTGAGAATCAGATCAAATTTAGACATAGCTCCCATATATATCTTCATCCGATTTCGGGTTAAATGTGCACCAAATGTCCACTATCAGTCCAAATTACCTGAATTTTGGCACACCCAACCGAGTTCGGCCTAGAAGCAAGTATATCAAATTTGGAGAAAATCGGTTCAGATATAGCTATAGCTCCCATATATATCTTTCATCCGATTTGATCTTTAAGTCCCTAACATTCCTACTATGCACTCCACAACCGTGATATTTGGTACCAGGTATTAGATGGAGCACTGAAATAGCTGTTTTAAATTTTATCGAAATCGGTTCAGATTTGGATATAGCTCCCATATATATCTTCATCCGATTTCGGGTTAATTGACCGCCAAATGGCCAATATCAGCCCAAATGGCCCGAATTTTGGCACATGTGACCGAAATTAGCCTTAAAGCAAATACAACAAATTTGGAGAAAATCGGTTCAGGAACAGCTATAGCTCCCATATATATGTTTTATCCGATTTGGTGTTTAAGCCTCTCACATTCGTAATATGCACTCCACAAGAATGATATTTGGTACCAGATATAAGATACAGCCCAGAAGTAGCTGTTTGTAATTTTATCGAAATCGGTTCAGATTTGGATATAGCTCCCATATATATCTTCATCCGATTTCGGGTTAATTGGGCACCAAATGGCCGATATAAGTCCAAATGGACTGAATTTTAGTACATCGGACCAAATTCAGCCTAAAAGCAAGTATATCAAATTTAGTGAAAATCGGTTCAGATATAGATATAGCAACCATATATATGTTTCATCCGATTTAGTGTTTTAGTCCCATACATTCGTAACATTCACTCCACAACCGTGATATTTGGTACCAGGTATTAGATGGAGCACAGGAATAGCTGTTTTAAATTTTATCGAAATCGGTTCAGATTTGAATATAGCTCCCATATATATCTTCATCCGATTTAGGGTTAAATGTGCACTAAATGGTCAATATCAGCCCAAATCACCTGAATTTTCGTACATAAGACCGAATTCAGTCTAGAAGCTAATACGTAAAATTTTGGAGAACCCCGGATCAGAGATAGCTATAGAATTAGATAGAATTATATAGATTTTGATTTTGTACCAAATATCTCATAGAGCTCTGAAATGCACTGTATAAACCTTTTTACGAGAGCTCTACTAAATATGCATAGTGGTGTAGGGTATCATATAGTCGGCCCCGCCCGACTTTTGAGCTTTCCTTACTGGTTATCCGAAATATTAGTGAAGAGACTATGTAACTGATGTACACGGATTCCGTGGAATCTTAATCTTTAAATTTGCGGAAGAGGGGGGAACATACCCCCTCTATTTTGGTTACTTTTCAATGTAAACTTTCTAAATGCCGATACACGTGTCTTCTTTTGTTAGCCCTACTACGTTACACTGCCTAAGCGTTAAAATTAATTACATCTATGATAATAATTCCTATATCACTCAAAACACTTACTCATGAAGCTAAAATCGAAGTTTTCTGGTCGGGGATCACGGAAAATCGATTCCTGGGGCCTTCTGGTGGGACGTGGTGTAGGTCGAGTTGTAGCTAAAAAATAAAATATTTTTTATTTTAGCAACTTAAAACTATTGTAATTTAATTTTGTAGTCACTTCTTGGGCCACTCGAAAAGATTACGCGATCATTCTCATCGGCAGCAATGCGAACGCCAAATTCCATTTTCGGAACAGGAATGTCTAGAGCATTGTGTTTCTTTCCGGGAACAGCGTGCCTTGAATATAAAAAAAAAACAAACAATTTAAAAAATCGTCCTCTGAATGTCCTGCATTTAAACTCACTTAACATAAACATAATGGGTTTGAACTTGCTGCTGAACATCGGCGTTGTTTTGTGGCGCTTGATGTCTGAAAAAGGGATTACGTTTGCTACGCACAACATGGTCATCAGCCGATGCGCGAGCGGCAGCCAAGTCACGTCTTATGCGACGATGATATTTTTTGGGTCTCTTTAAGAGTTTATCTTTGGTAGCTGAGTTTTCGTCACCATCTTTCACTTCTTGAGATGCTGGCAACAATTTAAATTGTGTTTTACGCGATCTCACATTACCATTTTCATCTTCTATGAGCAGCGGTGTTTCGGGCAAGAAATCAAAATAGATTTTCTCAGATTCAACATCGGGGCTGGGTGTGGTCCTGTGACGACGTCGATGTGTGATATCTTTGTATTTGCGCTGACGTTTGGTCGTGTTCTTTGTGGGCACTGAAAGGAAATGTTTGAGGAAAACCATTTTATTTTTAAAAAGAAAAAACACCCTGAAATTCTTATATTCGTAAAATTTGCATAAAAAATCACTTTTTTTTAGAAATCTACAGTCACCAATATATGTCATTTTCCAATGATGTTTTTTTAAGGCGAAATACTCTTTTTTATACCCTCCGCCTTGGAAAGGAGGGTATATTAACAACGAAATGTCAATGAAATGTCATTCCGTTGGTTTTTGTCACATTTTTTACGGACTTGTCGAAAAATTGGCATTTGTTGGTCATAATAGGTTCTACCTGCGGTGTCGAAACATTGCATGTATAGATCCAAGTTTTGGTATTGCTCCCATATAACGGTACCTCCTGATATTCGGTATGTTGATGATTTTTGGCACATTTCTTAGAGCATTTTTCTAAAAATTGGTATTTGTGGGTCCTGATGGGTCATAGCTCCGTTGGGTCCACGTTTTTGGATAGCCCCATATAGCTGTACCTCCCGATATTCGGTATTTTGATGATTTTTGCCACATTTTCCCAAGAATATATCAAAAATTGGTATTTGTGGGTTAAATGTTTCCTTTAATCTAAGGTGGAGGGTATTGAAAGTTCGGCCCGGCCGAACTTAATGTTTTTTTTTTACTTTTTTCTTAAGACAAAAATTAATATATTCACGGCAGATCTTTTAAAACATTGTATTGAATGAATATCATCAAAAAGGACCCACTTAGGTGCCATCTGTAGAAAGAATACATTTTGGAGAACTTATATTAATCAATTCAAGCTTCCCTGGGACTTATCTACATTTATATGTATACACACATATATAATTATATATATGTACATACACATACGTACATTATATTCCCTTATTATTACTTACCATAATCTTCGTCAACAAAATCCTCTTTGTACATTATAATCGGATGTTCTTCTTCCATTTTGCCATCGACATATTTCACATGGTGTATCTAAAAGTGCGTGAGGGGGGTTAAGCAAAAAAGAGAAAGAACAAAAATGAAATATACAAAACACTTTATTTTTAGTTTTAATTTTCTATGACGACAGTTACATAGATATGCCCATTATAGCCAAATGTATTTACCTCCAAATTATCGACATCCTTGAATTGCTCATCGACGCTGAAATGTTGTGGCAACCATTCATCCTCATCAGAGCTGGGACGGCATTCAGCCCACGGGGCGTTTATGGCAATCAACAGCAGGAGGGCAAATAAACATCCGTGAAATGGAAAACATTTCCTTTTTGGCCGGATATCACCACCAACAACATCTGTTGTTGTTGTTCGATAATTTCGTCTATGCATTGTGGAAATTGCTTGTAGTTGTTGTTCTTCTTATTTTTGTTGCTACTACTACTGCTGTCGATGATGGCTTCTCTCTGGAATTTTCTCTTCTTCGAGAATTCTTTCTTAGGAGTTGTATGTTTAAAATTTTTAAATTTTAAACTTTTTACTGTTCGTTTTGTTGTTGATTTATAAACGACTCTTCTTTGCTCCCCACTGTTTGGTTGAAAGCAAATGAAAGCTGACTGGCTGGAACCCCTTTTGTACGAAATATTTGTGTTGGCAGCAAACGTATTAACTTTTAGCAAATTGTCGGTAAAGCTTTTGCTTTTTCTGCTCCCTCGAATTTATTTTTGCTGTAAAAAAAGAAGAAAATTTCGAAAACGAAAAGTTATTTGCTGAAGAACAAAGAAAAAAGAAAGAATGGAGAAGAACAATTCTGGAGAAAAAAAAACGAAGGAAAAAGTTAAAAACAAACTTTCCCACAACACGTAGTAAAAATACTCACTCATTCATAGTTGTTTTTTTTTTTTCAAACTTAACATAAAGATAAAGGGCAAGTGAAGGAGGTTATGGTCAGAGGAGCCTGACATGACGATGCCCTACAAAAAGCAAATTAGGTTCATTATGAGGCTAATGACCGATTATATCCACTGAATCAGGGAAAATTGCTTCGGTTCCATTGTTTCTGAGATAGTGATCAGTGAAGCCCAATTGTATTTCAAATAATGACCAGTTAAGATCATTATCTCTGAGACCGGCCTGTTCCTTATTTCTGAGATAATAGTTGGTTAGTTTCATTATCTCTGAGATAAATACCTGAAAGCTTGGTTGCCTCTCTCAATCAATCATAGTAAGGTCCATTATTTCTGAGAGCATGGCCATTACAGAAATTCCTTATATATGAAATTCATTACAGTGAGTTGTACTAATATAAGATAATGGTTAGTTAACTTCATTAGCTATGAGTTATTACCCATATAGGGATAGTGTCGTCAGAAAGGTTCTTTAATATAATGACCGATTAGGTTCAACATTTCTCACATATACCCATATAATTCTGTGTTTTAGACTGGTATGTTTATACTCTCCACCATATATACTATGAAGGGTATATTAAGATCGTCATTCCGTTTGTAACTCATCGAAATAATAATTTTAGACCCAACAAAGTATATATATTCTTGATCGGCGTTAAATTCTAAGACGATTTAGCCCTTTCCGTCCGTCTGTTGTAATCACGCTAGAGTCAAAACGAATAAGGATTGAAAGCTAAAATTTTGCACATATCGGTCTATTGTCTGTAGGCAGCTCAAGTTCGAAGATATGCTATATCGGTCCCCTCCCCATATAACGGTACCCCCCTATATTCCTTATTTTGATGATTTTAGCCACATTCTTAAATGGAGTTGTCTGAAATTCTACATAAAGAGTTCTTTATGAGTACTTTAGCCTCTGACAGAGAATTGTTTATATACGTCCATGATATCGTATGTCCCCCATATAACGGCACCTCCCGATATTCGATATCTTGATGTCTTTAGCCAAAGCCTAGAACCCATTATGACCTACAAATACCAATTTTCAGACAAATCCGTGAAAAAATGTGGCAACAATCATCAAATTACCGAACATCGGGACGTACCGTTTTATGGGGGCTATACCAAAACGTGGACCTATAATTTCAATGACTCGCCACACGAACTGGGACCCATTATAATCTACAACTACCAATTTTCAGAGAAATTCTTGAAAAAATGTGTCAAAAATCATGAAAATAGCAAATATTGGGAGGTACCGTTATATGGGGACTATATTAAAACACGAACTACACGCAATATTTTGGCCGCAGACCTTGATCATTTCAACAGGACTCAGTATCATCGCAATCAGCACGCGCCACCCATTAATGGTTAAAAAATAAGGTTCCTCGCTTCATTTCCAACGCACAATGGCCATCAAAATCTCCGGATACCAATCCGTTGGACTATTGTGTCTGGAGTATTTTGGAAAGCTGGGTTGGCACTAAAAAATACAAAAATGTCGATCACCTCAAGCAAGCGCCTCACCGGGAATGGGCCAAAATACCGCAGAACAACATTTGGGCAGGGTATGATGGTTTCATTGGCCGTTTGAAGACCACAATTTGTGCCAAAGGTGACCAATTCGAACAAATCTAAACTTATTCTAAAATTTGATGCTATTTCCGACATTTTTTGCTTTGATTCAAAAAAATTAAAAAAAAATGTAAAAACTATGGCGTTTGGCTTCGTTGCAGCTTTTTTATCTGACCTATAATAGAAAGTTAATGTAGCGCCACTGTGTCCGTATTTTACAAATACTAATATGCTACAAACTAACCTAGCGGTATAGGGCATTGAACGGTCCACCCAACTTCCGTGGAATAGAATCTGTTTTGCAGATAGCATCCCATGCCGCTTTGCTTTAAAGATATCATGATTACAACAGACCATGGAATAGTCTGTGTAGGGCATTCAAACATAACAAAGTTGGTCTTCTTCACAATTACACAAGGAAGCCCTAAAAACAAGTTGATGGGAGAAGAAAAAACTTGTATTCTTCTTCAAATTTTAATTTAAGATCATTAAAGACCCAAAGACTTGAAAGAAAACCGGGTAGCTAGTATTGAAAATTCTCCTGCAGCATGTTGAGCTGGGGATTTTCTATTCTACACAATTGATTGATTTTTTCGCTTCAATGAGTTATCTCTGTATGCGTGTGAGTGTGTAAAAATACATCATGTTTTTTATTCTTCTTGCCCTGTTTTTGGCTTCCTGTCTGTATTTCCAGAAAAGTTCGACAGGCAGCCAGCTTCATTAGTACTTAAATGTTTATTTAGTTTTAATTAAAACTTATAGACCTTTTTCTTTATCTTTTGTTTAAATTGGTTCAATTTTCTTTTCGTTCGTTTGTTTTTTTTGTGGGGTTGGGAGTCTGGGTTCTTTTTGGTTTCGACAAATATTGATTTTTGATTGTTTACTTCAAATTACCATTCGTAATTATTGGGCAAAAAGGTCTAAGGATATGTCAGTTACGTTGCTGTTTAACTTATGTCCGAAAAAAAAGAAATGATAAAATAATTTAGTAATTGCAAACAAATATACACTAAAGATGAGATCAAATGTACACAACAAATAAAAACAGCGGGTTGGTTAATGGTATTGGTTCTATGAAAATACGCCTAAATCTATGCAACACAAATTGCTAAATTAAAATAAATGTTTATACAATTGCTTGGCAATTATTTAGATGTGTCAAAATGTTTATTTGTATCTCATTATTTTCATAATTAAATAACAAGAAATTGTGTTCCAATTCAATTTTAATTACGCTACTGTTCATCCTGCCTCTAGGCGTACATACGAATGTTTTTCCATGGCCCGTTTATGACGCACGTTTATTGACCTTTGATTACATTAAATTCTGTTTTAATTGAATTCAATCGAATCGACAGTAAATTGTATTTTCCACCCATAACCAATAAACGGATGTATCGAAATTCATTTGTTCGATACAATTTTATTACGAAAATTATGCTAAACGTTGGTCGTCGCTAAACAAATAGTATTTTAAGTTTGTTAATTTTAATTGAATTGAATTTGATGAACCGCCAGCCACGAATCACGCCTCTCTCACAGAAAAGGGGAAATTGAATTTAAGTGTTTGCCACCGGCCAGAGGATGTAAATGCAAATGTATTATAATGTGAGTCTATTTTCAATATTGCAACTAAAATTCAATTCAATGGTTTGGGGCATCAGTCGAAATGAAAACGTTATCGATTGACTAATTACGAAACAGTGTGAATGGCAAATTATTTTAATTGACGTGTTAAATTGACCTTAAATGGGTATAAAAGGCGGCATAGCATAGACAAATTAGAAAATCCTTTTTATCACGGATCAAATATTTTCAATTTGAGGAGGGAAATTTTGTTTTAATTAACCGACCCTAAAGAATTTGTTGCCAATTATGTTGCTTGATTTATATCCAGGCGCGTAACCAATTAACGTCTTCAAAATTACATGGTATTAGAAGGAAAACCCCCTTTTTGCATTTAGAGAAAAAGGCAAATAATAAAGCAGCAATGCCAAACGAAAAATTAGAAAAGAAAAATCTGTCAAAAAATACCGCCTAAATGAAACCCGTTACATGGCTATATGAAGACATGGTGCTTCATAAGTAATGTATAAGTCATAGGCTGTAGTAACGGTTCCGAACGGTGAATTATGTCGCAAAAATCATGAAAATGCCGGGGGTACGGTTACATGGGCGCTATACTAAAACGTGGACCTACGTAGACAATTCTCTTCTAGGGGGTAAAGTACTCAGAAAGAACCCTTTTTTGTGGATTTTAAGACAATTTAATTGAAACATTTGGCTGAAATGGCAAAATGTGGCTGAAATCATCAAAATACCGAATGTCGGGAGTAACCGCTATATAGGGGATATATGATATCGTGGAGCTCTATAGATAACTCTTCCAGGTGATAATGTACTCACAACCTATATAACCTATATAAATAATTTTCTTCCAAGGTATAAAGTGCTCACAAAAAACTTCTTGTGTAGAAGTTCAGACAATTCCATTGAAAAGTGTGGGGATATATGATATCGTGGAGCTATATCTATATACAAGGAACTATATATGCAAGGAACTCCTTGTGTGGAATTTCAGACAATTTCAATTTCATTGTGTATAGCCCACGTTATATGGGAGCTATACGATATCGTGTACCCATATAGATAATTCTCTTCCAGGAGATAAAGTACACACAAAGAACGGCTTGTGTAGGGGCTATACGATATCGAACTCGACCTGCCTGCAGACAAAAGACAGATTTGTGCAAATTTTTAGCTTCCTATCTTAGTTCGTTTTGACTGTAGCGTAATTATAACAGACGAACGGACGGACAGGGCAAAATCATCTTAGAATTTTACGCTGATCAAGAATATATATACAGGGTGAGATTAAAAAAACTGCAACCAAATTCAGACTGCTGTCATTTCTAAGCCACTCGTCCAACAGCTGTTAAAATTATATCAGTGACAGCTCATTTTATTGTTTACAAGCGTACAATAGCATTTTGGTGAGAACTTTCCAGAAAAAGTTATTCGTGATGGAAACCAAGCGCGATAGTGTGATTTCTTTATATTTGGTTGGAAAACCACAAGTGGCTATCGCTAGAGCACTCCAGCATTTAAATGTGAATAAATCTTTTGAGTCTCGTACCATCGCTCGTTACGGTGACACTGGTAGCGTAGCCCGAGGTCGAGGAAGTGGACGAAAGAAAACATCAACATCAGAAGAAATGGTTCGAAAAGTAAAGAAGGTACTTGATCGAAACCAGCGTCGCAGTGGCCAAAAAATGGCTCGTGAGCTGAACATATCGCAATATTCCATTCGGCAAATATTGAAAAATGAGCTCGGAGTAAAGCCTTTGGAACAGAAAGAAAAAAGGAAGAAAACCGCAAAAGAAAAAATATACTCAAAAGAGCTAAAGAGTTGCTACGATTGGGCGACAGTTATGAACTGCCGAATTTGGTTTTCTCAGATGAGAAAACATTCGTTGTTCAGCAGTTTGTAAACAAACAAAATGATCGTGTTTACTTGCCAAAGAGGTCAGCTGAAGATGTTCACCTTCGGTTGGCCACTAGAACTCAAGCGCTGGCCATGGTGATGGTGTGGGCCGCCATAACAGCCTATGGTCGCTCTCCGCTCATATTAATCGACCGTGGCATCAGAATAAATGCCGAATATTACCGCGAAAATATTCTAGAGGGTTAATGAAAGACTTGGTCACTCAAACATTTTGGCCGCAGACCTTCGACATTCCAACAGGACTCAGCACCATCGCACTCAGCAAGCGCCTCTAAAGAATGGTTACAAAATGAGGTTCATTGCTTCATTTGCAGCGTACAATGGCCACCAAAATCTCCGGATACCAATCCGTTGGACTATTGTGTCTGGAGTATTTTAGAAAGTAAGGTTGGCACTAAAAAATACCAAAGTGTCGATCACATCAAGAGCAACATTCGGGCAGCGTGTGACGGCTTCATTGGCCGTTTGAGGGCCATAATTCGTGCCAAAGGTGATCAATTCAAACAAATCTAAACTTATTATAAAATTTGATGCTTTTTTCGACATTTTTTGCTTTCATTCAATGATATTTAAACAGATAATGTAAAAATTGTGAAGTTTGACTTTGTTGCCGTTTTTACCTCACCTTGTACTTTTTCTATGAAAATTATATTCAAAATGTATCCACTATAGGGTACAATTAATAATTTTCACTTTACTGTTTATACCCTACACCACATAGTGGTAAGGGTATTATGTCTTTCTGCATTTGTTTGTAACATGGAGAAGAAAACGAGATAGACCCATAGTTCTTTTTGGTGATCAGCATAGAATCACATTTTGAGTCGATTTATGCATGTCCGTCCGACTGTCCATGTGTTTTTGTAAAAAAAAAAATTCAGGTCGCATTTATTATTTGATTGAGATGAAATTTGCATAATAACATTTGTTTGGCTCAAGTAAAATCGGTACAAATTTTGATATAGCTCCCATATATATCTTCGTCCGATTTTAGTTTTCTTCATCCGATTTGGTTTTTAAGTCCCTCACATTCGTAATATACACTCCACAAAAATGATATTTAGTAGCAGATATTAGATTCAACCAGCAATATATGATTCAAATTTTATCAAGATCGGTTCAGATTTGGATATAGCTACCCTATATATATTCGTCCGATTTTAGGTTTCTTGTGCACCAAATGGCTAATTTCAGCCCAAAGTGAATGAAATGTTGCACTTCCAAGCGAATTCATTCAAGAAGTTAATACTTAAACTTTTGTGAAAATTGCTTCAGATATAACTAAATCTCCCATATATATGTTTCATCCGATGTGGTGTTTAAATCTCCAACTTTCGGAATATGCGCTCTACCATAATCATATTTTGTACCAGATATCTCATTGAGCTCAGAAATGCCCAATATAAACCTTTCTTTTACAAGAGCTCTACTAAATATGCGTAGTGGTGTGGGGTATCATATAGTCGGTCCGCCCGACTTTTGAGCTTTCCATACTGATTTCTATTTAATTTTGTCAAATTTTGGCATTTCGAGTTCTAATTATGTAGGATTGCTATTTACAAAAAATATCGATTTAAGTCTCCCTTATGGTGCAGCAGTAATATAATTATAACCTCTGATTTTAGTTAGGTTTGGGGTAGATGGGAAATTACAACATATACTTGTATTTACATTACGGAGGGAAGTTGGTGCTTCCATCGATACAATAAAATTGCGTGAACTTATTACAATAGTGAATATTTTAGCAGACCTGAAAATGTATACTGCTTTCAATTTAGTTCTCATTTTGTTGTATATAGTTCGAGGGTATTGGTTGCACCAACTGGGCATCAGAAATGGTAAAATCAGTTTGACCGCCATATTTTATGGCTAAAATTGAATGGCACGTATGTAGCACCTTCAATGGAGAACACACTACTTCAAACTCGGATCAATTACTTCGCCAACAAATGTCCATGATTCTAGTGACTTAAGACGGACAAACTAGAAAAAAACACTCTGACAATGTAGCTGAGTCTCTTCGAGACACTATCCTTTTCCTCACTCGTTTTACCTTTCCTCACTTGAAATACTAGTAAGTTTTCTAAATTATAGTTTTCCATTACTTTTAAAAATGCATTTCCTAATTTCAATTTAATGATTTTCAGAAGATCATATTTACCTTAAATACTTTTTATAATGTCACTATTATGTTTAATTTATTTATTTATTTATTTATTCTATTTTAAATATTTTTTCACTTTAATATCCTTTAACTAGTTCCTTTAAATACCACAGCAAGTTTTCCGAATACTTCTTTACTCTTCGGCCTATGACCAACAATTGATGTTTTATTGAGTCATTGGAAGGCTTTTTAAACGAAATTCCAATGAATGTGTTTTTTTAAATTAATTGTACAATATGAAAAGTCATAGCCACCCTGGTACCAAATCAAACCTGTCAAAGTCTAATGAGCAATGTGTGTACATATTTGCACACAACTACACGGACACACACCTATGTAGTATATCCGTGCATTGGAAAATCAAAAAAAGTGACTACGTCATAAACGAAATGGCTAGAACATCTTAAAATGTTGATAAGATTCTTGAGAATTGACGCATACCGCAACAATGAATGAAACACCAGACATATGTTTGTCTGGTGTTTTGCACTGACATACTAGACACGATTTTTGCAGATGTTTTCCCCCTAAGGGGAATGAGTGAATAAACATATTTTCAAGAATTTTGCAACAATTCACGTTTGCTTAACATTAAAATCCCCTCAAAAAGTTTTTTATTTAAATATTTACTTTTTAAAGGATGTTTTGTTTTTTTTTTTTTGGCACTGTTTTTTTCTTTCACTGAGAAAGAATGGAGTGCTATATTTTCGAATCAAATATTATTGCACGGCTCAAGAGATTTTATGTGTTTTGAAATTCAATGGAAACTTTTTTTTGTGAACAGAGTCAATGAAAAATTGCAAAACAATTGCAGTATTTTTCAACGCAATGTTTGCAAATAAGAAAAACAAAATCGAACCAGTGGAAAAACATTTTCTATTTTCAATAGAACAAACAATGATATTCTAGGCCATATTTAAAGGCGTGTGTGTGGAAAATTCCAATGAAGCGGTTCAGTGAACAATTTGATGTTAATTTAATTGAGAACATATATATTTTCGCTTTTTTTTCTAACCAGCCATTGAATGTTCATTGGTAAGGGGATCTTCTAAGTGTAAGGGTTTAAATATGATTTTTGGAAGCAAGAAAGTACCAATTGAACTTAAATAAATATGCGGTAAGTTCATTTACTGTGGACGCATATAATGTGTAAGTGATAATTACCTGCTTTTCTAATTATACCCTACAACACTATGTGTTGGGGGTATATGAGTTTGATTGGGCCAAAAATTATGTAACACTTCGAAATATTGGTTTTCCACATAGGAAAATATATATAGATCTTCCTATCTAGCCAAGCTGAGTCGAGCTAGCTATGGATATCCGTCCGTCCATGTTAATCTGTAATCACTCTACTGGTCGCTCGCGATCTTCACGGAGGTGGGGCTAGGACCAGAATAGAACCCTATTGCTTTTGGAGATGATCGCATAATATTAAGGGGTTGAAATGGACCAAAAACTGAAAAATTTCCTGATTTTCAATCGAAGCGGATGTTAGCATGGGGCTAGAGCTTAGGGCTGGCCTTCCAATTTTTGTCATTGCGTAATATTTAGTGGGTGAAATAGACCATATCATTTATGTTAAATAAAAGTAAAATATTCCATTAAACCGCGAATATTTTCAATCCCGGCGAAGTCACAAATAGACGAAGAGGTCAATCCGGACCGTTACGTAGATGCTGATAGCATATATATCGGGTATATATAGCGAAATATATACAATGTATATATACAAAGAAAGGGAATGTTAGCTGGAATGCCTTATATCTCAAGAATGGCTGGGACGATTTTGACAAATTTTGTCAATTCAGAATGGCCCATTGGCATAAAAGTATAAAAAATCGCATGAAAAGTTGCCAATAATGATGTTAATATAGATTTTATAGTATCTTGTGACATTTTTTTATTTGTTTATATTTTTATCGCATGCGATTTTTTTAATTTGACTTATAATATTGAAGTATATATTTTGTAATCTTTTTTCACCTAACAACACAGGTTGGGGTTATTATATACAGATTGCAATTATCGTTGGATCCTCACGAAAACTTCAACAAGGGTAGGGTTAGGCACAGAAGGGCTAGGGCTATTGTTTTCAAAGATATCCGCATTATATTAAGGGGTTGAAATGAACCAACAACTAAAAATGTTCTTGATTTTGCAGCCGTTATAAAGGTCACAAATAGAAACCAAAGGACACGAAATCTCGCCAGAAGTTAGAGTTTACCACAGCGGGTAGAATGCAATACACAAAAGGACAATTTCTGGCTTTTTATGCTGATTTCGTGTCTAAAATTGTATATATGGAGGCTTTTGGAGATGATCGCAAAATATATTTAGGGGTTCAAATGTACCAAAAACATAAAAAATTTCCTGATCACACAATTGAAGCCAATCGACACGACTGAGAAGACAGGGGAGAATTCTAGCATTTTGGATGACCATTGGATTATACTTAGCTTTAAAATGGACAACAACAACTAACAGCATGACGGAGTGGGTAAATATTGGGCATAAATATCTAAAAGCTTAGGGTCATATTAAGTAGTGCTCTATGACATAATATCAAAAGCGAAACCTTTCAAAATGGACATGGACATAAGGGGGCTTCTAACATATCGTAATATTGTAGGGTATTACATTGTCAGCCGCACGACTATTACCTTTGCTTATTTGTTTTTAATTTTCTTTTTTACTTCCCTGACAAATGTTGAACGGATATTACTCTTGCTCATGCCTTATTGGACATAACCCACGTCTTATCATATTTTATTTTCATGGAATAACAACATTGATAACCTTGAACTTGAAATGAATCAGCTGTCCTCGTAATTCATTGTCATATTTTAAAGCAAATAACATAAATACCAAGTGATAGCAATTAGAAACAGTCATCAAAATAAATATCTAGTCGATTTCTATATTTGTGTTTCATTCATAATTGAAAGCCCATTGAAGAGTACTTTTTATGGGAAACTGATAAAATTGTGTCAATGAAGTGGGTAATTGACAAAGTTTTGATGATATAGCTCGTAATAAAAATAAGTGGAGGATAAGAATTAATATTAAATGTTTATTCGTTGCAGCCATGTAATGACAAGCAAAGAAGAATTTAATAGAGACCGTTCATCAATTCTTTGATACATATTTAACAAATCTATTGCCTATAACAAAGGTTTTAGAATTATTGCATTATTGGAATAAGGGCTTTTGATTTTGAATGAAATCCGTTTCTAGACTTCGAACGGCTCCGATTTTAAGGTATATTAATTTAGTTATCCGAACTTACCTCTTTGGATTTGTAAAAATATGAATAGAGTGAAAATTACACCTTCATGCCAAAAATCCTGAACCTGCAATCAAGATATTTTGCGAGGAACAATTCTGAGTCTGAGGAGGGCTCCATTAAATGGTGAAGAAGAGGAGGAGGTTAGTAAGGCTGTCCTTGAATATTAACCAACCATAGAATTGAACAAGTAAGCCGGCCATGTGGTACCTTACAATATTTTGGAAGGCTCTTATGCCCAAATCGATTTAGAATAAGACTAGATTTGCTCGAATTGATCACCTTTGGCACGAATTATTGCCTTCAAACGGCCAATGAAACCGCCACACGTTACCCGAATGTTGCTCTGCTGTATTTTGGTTCATTCCCGACGAAGCGCTTGCTTGAGGCGATCGATACTTTGGTATTTTTTATTGCCAACCATGCCTTCCAAAATACTCCAGACACAATAGTCCAACGGATTGGTATCCGGAGATTTTGGTGGCCATTGCGCGCTGGAAATGAAGCGACGAACCTCATTTTGTAACCATTCTTGGGTGGCGCGTGTTGAGCCCTCATGGAATGTCCAAGGTCTGCGCCCAAAATGTTTGCGTGCCCAAGTCTATAATACACCCTCCAGAACATTTTCGCGATAATATTCGGCATTTATTCTGATGCCGATGATGATGAGAGCGACCATCGGCTGTTATGGCGGTCTACACCATCACCATGGTCAGAGCTTGAGTTCTGGTGGCTAACCGAATGTGCACATTTTCAACTGACCTCTTTGGGAAGTAAACACGATCATTTTGTTTATTTACAAACTGCTAGACAACGAATGTTTTCTTATCGGAGAAAACCAAATTCGGAGGTTTATCACTTTCGGCCAAGCGAAGCAACTCTTTAGCTCTTTTGAGTCTATTTTCTTTCTGTTGCGGTGTTAACTCTTGCACTTTTTGGAATTTCAATGGCACATTTTTTTAATATTTGCCGAATGGAGTAGTGCGATATGTTCAGCTAACAAGACATTTTTCTGCCACTGCGAAGCGGGTTTCGATCAAGTCGCTTACCACTTTTCGAACCATTTCTGCTGATGTTGCTGTTTTCTTCCGTCCACTTCCTTGACGTCGGGCTACGCTACCAGTATCACGTTAAAGGGCGATGGTACGAAACACAAAGGATTTATTCACATTTAAATGCTGGAGTGCTCTACCGATAGCCACTTGTGGTTTTCCACCCTAATATTAAGAAATCACGCTTGAATTCCATCACGGATAACTTTTTTCTGGAAAATTCTCACCAAAATGCTTTTGCACGCTTGTAAACAATATAATGAGTGGTCACTGGAATAATTTTAACAGCTGACAAGTGGCTTAGAAATGACAGCAGTCTGAAGTTTGTTGCAGTTTTTTCATCTCACCCTTTAATGTACCTATATTGCTATATATCCAATATCTTGGCTATCAGCATCAATGTAGCGGTCAGAAGTGACCATTTCATGGATTTGTGATTTCGTCGGAATTCAATATATTCGGGGCTTAGTGGAAATTTTCTTATTTTTTATATAAAAGTAACTGTTTATTTTATAGGTTAAATATTGTTCGATGACCAAACAATATGGTAGGCTTCAGTCCAGCCCCAAACTCTAGCCCCGTGCTAAATTCCGCGTCGATTGGTATATAATTGCGACCTGTAGAGCAAAATTAAGAAAATTTTCTATTTTTGGTCCATTCCAACCCTTATATATTTTGTGATAATCTCCAAAAACAATAGTCTTCTAATCTGACCCTATCCATGCTAAATTTTATGAGGATCGGGCCATAATTGCGACCTGTAGAATGATTACAAATTGACATGGACAGACGGATGGGTGGATGGACATACATAACTAGATCGACTCAGCTCGGCGATATAGGAAGATCCCCATATACATTCCTATGTGCCGGACCAATATTTCGAGGTATAACATAATTTTTAGCACAATCAAACTTATAATATTTCCAACACATAGTGTTGTAGGGTATAAAAAACGCTTTCAATGCCATGGTTTTGGTATTTTGTGTTACTCAATTTGTTGCTTTTTTATGGATTAGCCAAAAAAATTATTTTGAACGATTAAAAAATTATTTTTTTTTAATTTTCTGGTAAATTGCAAGAATCTTCTAGTCTTGGAATTTTATTTTATTTGTTATACCAAAACACAAAAATATTTATTTAACGCCGTTTTTGTTTACCCCAATTTATATCAACTGAATGTTTGGTAGCTAAATATTAATTAATTTTCAATTGCTCCTCATCTCATGATGTGGGGTACAAAAAATTAATAGCAGCAATTAAACCATTATTAATTTTTATTTCTAAATCAACAATTCAACACATAATTTATACTGTCACCATGCATCCATATATATTTCAATTTAATATTTAATTAAAGCCAGCAGCTTTCAACAGCTCTCCATATTAATTATTTATAGCAACAATCGTTCTCTAAACACATCTTCAACAAATTAAAGGAATTTATTTAATTGTTGCAAATATAAATTTATTTGCTGCGATAAAATCGCTGAAATAGAGATTTATACCAAAGTCATTCAAAAATACATTACCCTACAAAATCAGCAACAACAACACACAGCAATCGTATGCAATACTAAAGTGGAATTCCCAAGGCATCGTCAAGATGACCGACGGACCGGCCGAACGTTTTCTTAATTGAAATAAATGAATGACACTGTCTCAAGAGGGCAATGAATCATTGGCCCACCGAAACAACAGATGTTTGAGTGTAATCAGAAACAAAACAAATAAAACTTTCATTTGAATGCGCGCTTCATACATGTTGGTTTCCGACCATGGATAACGTTTTATTATCTTATCGAAGCAATAGAATCGCTATTTGTCTGTATGTCATTTATTTGATAACATAACAACAATCACATGTCAAATTACAGTTAAATGTTTTTTTTTTTTTGTTTTTAATTCGTAACGGTGTTGCATTATTGATTTTGAAGAAGGGGTGTTGCATTATTTATTTTGAACTTGCACATTCTACACATATGGGGTTTTCCGAAATAATCAAATGGAACTATTAGGACCTATAAATAGTTATTTTTTTATACCCTCTACCACTATATGGAGGGTACATTAACATTGTCATTCAGTTTGTAACTCCTCGAAATATTCATAATAGACTCTACAAAGTATATATATTCTGAATCAGTGTTAAATTCTAAGACGATCTAGTTATGTCAGTCTGTCTGTTGTAATCACGCTAACTTTCGAACGAATTGAGAAATTTTGCATACATACATAGTTTACGGTACCTCCCCATATTCGGTTTTACATGATTTCAGCGACATTATTTACCGGAATTATTTTAAATTTGCTATTTGAAGTTCGTAATGGGTACTACGGCCTATGACAAACATTTTTTTTATCTACGTCTTCGTATAGCCCCCGTATAACGGTGGCTCCCGATATTTGGTATTATGACGATTTCGGCAATATTATTCACCGGAATCGTTTCAAATTTCGTATTGGGATATCCTAATGGTTACTACAACCTATGGAAAAAATTCCGTATGAAGGTCCACGTCTTCGTATATCCCCAATATAACGGTACCTAACCATATTCGGTATTTTCATGATTTCAAATTTCGTATTTGAAGTTCATAATGGGAGTTACAGCCTATGACAAACATTTTTATATGTAGGTCCACGTCTACGTATAGCCCGCATATAACGTTAGCTCCTGATATTCTGTATTTTTATGATTTGTGCGACATTATTCACCAGAATTATATCAAATTTGGTATTTGAAGTTCGTAATGGGTACTACAGTCTATGATAAAATTTTCATAAGCAGGTTCTCGTTTTCGTATAGCCTCTATATAACAGTTTTCTTTTAAGTGGTAGTTTCCGCAAGTATTTTGAAATTTTTCAAATTCTTTCCAAATAGGGGATGGTATTCAAATTAATTTGCTGCTTTTTACTTGTTTAAATTATAATTGGGATCATGGTGTAATGGTGAAAGGAGTAAGACATGGTTTTATTTGTAGACATGAATGGGCAGTACTTTTTATATCTTCCGCCTTGTGAAAACTTGTATATCCTCAAAAGTCCTTAAATATAGAATTTTTCTTTCAATCGGGAAACCTTTTAATATTGAAAGACAAATCACTACCAAATCAATAAACATGAAATGTCACTTATGAAATTTACGTCACTGTATGCTCACACGAACCAATATTGTAAAATATTGTCTTGAGGAGGGTGTCAGTCGTGCTTATGGGACTGACAGTGTAGGAAAATTGTTCGGAATCGGAAAACCAAGACAATTCTTAGACATAAACATACAGGGTGAGACGAAAAAACTGCAACCAATTTCAAAGCAACTCGTCCGAAGGCTGTTAAAATTATTCCAGTGACAACTCATTATATTCTTCACAAGCGTACAATAGCGTTTTGGTGAGAATTTTCCAGAAAAAGAGTTATTCGTGATGTAATTCAAGCGTGATAGTTCGATTTCTTTATATTTGGCTGGAAAACCACAAGGGGCTATCGTTAGAGCACTCCAGCATTTAAATGTGAATAAATTTTGTGTCTCGTAACATTCCATTCATAACTAGTAGCGTAGCCCGACGTCAAGGAAATGGACGAAGGAAAACAACAACATCAGCAGAAATCGTTCGAAAAATAAAGAAGCGACTTGATAGAAACACGCGTCGCGATGGCCGAAAAATGGCTCGTGAGCTGAACATATCGCAATATTCCATTTGGCAAAAATTGAAAAATGAGCTCGGGGTAACGCCACTGAAATTCCAAAAAGTGCAAGAACTTACAGCGCAACAAAAAAAAAAACAGAAAATAGACTCAAAAGAGCTAAAGCGTTGCTTCGCTTGGCTGAAAGTGGTGAACAGCCGAATTTGGTTTTCTATGATTTTGTTCGTAAAGAAACAAAATGATCGTGTTTACTTGCCAAAGAGTTCAACTGAAAATGTGCCCCTTTGGTTGGCTACCTGAACTCAAGCGCCGGCATGGTGATGGTCGCCCTCCACGCGTATTAATCGATAGTGGCATCAGAATGCATGCCGAATATTACCCCGAAAATATTCTGTAGGGTTAATTAAAGCCTTGGGCACGCAAACATTTTGACCGCAGACCCTGGGTATTCCAATAGGACTCAGCACTATCGCACTCAGCACGCGCCACCCGAGAGTGGATACAAAATGAGGTTCTTCTCTTCATTTCCAGCGCACAATGGCCACCACAAACCCCGGATACCAATCCGTTGGACTATTGTGTCTAGAGTATTTTGGAAGGCAAGGTTGGCACTAAAAAAATACCAAAGTGTCGATCACCTTAAACCAGCGCTTCGCCTGGAATGGCCAAAATATCAGAGAGCAACATTCGGGCAGCGTGTGACGGTTGCCTTGGCCGTTTGAAGGCCATAATTCATGCCAAAGGTGAACAATTCGAACAAATATAAACTTAATCTAAAATTTGATGCTTTTTCCGACGTTTTTTGCTTTCATTCAATTAAAATTAAAAAAAATTGAAAATTATGGCGTTTGACTTTGCTGCAGTTTTTTTATATCACCCGGTACTAGGCCCTCTATTACAGGACGTTTAAGGCAACATTCAGACTCCCTATTAAAATACCTTTGCAATAACAATCTATCATCTAAGAACAATGTTTAATTTTTGAAGTAATTTTTAGCATTTCAATTATATCAATTTTGTCAAAAGGGTTTCAGATTTTAAGGAACATTTTAGAGGATATTCGTAAAATATATTTTGTTTCCAGTTAGTTGTAGTAATACATGCATATACCTTTTATTATAATGTCTTACACAAGTACATGCTGAAGGGTATAATTATTAACCACTCCTGTTTGAATCCAATGGAATGATCATTTGCTGTAACGCTACGCATCTTAATGTTTGTATGTAACTTAGAATATCGTCCCTATCTATGTGGTATATCCCACCAAAAAATGAAATATGACGTTTGAATGAAGCATAAGAAATTAGGAATGGCCAAAACTAAATAAAAACAATTAAAAAGCTGTAAGTTCGGCCGGGCCGAACTTTAAATACCCTCCACCATTTGGTACAAATTTGGCAATTCTCAAAAAAATAAAATCCGTTAAGAATTCTGTTAAAATCTTAAAAATATCGAATGTATCCGTATATTAGGGTCTATATGACGACGTGGACCTGCATAGTCAACTTTTATCACAAGCTGTTACAATATTGAAAAGCGGAACTTGAAAAAAAAATCTGTTTATAATGTAGCTAAAATCATCAAAATACCGAATATAGGGAGGTACCATGGGGATTATAAAACGTGAACCTGAACAGACAATTTTCTGGCATAGACTGTAGTATCCATTACGAATTTCAATTACAAAATGTGAAATAATTCCAATAAATAATGTCGCTAAAAAAATCAAAATACCGAATATCGGGGGTTCCGTCATATGGGGGCTATACGAAGACGCGGACCCGCACAAATAATTTTCTGTTGTGTGCTGTAGTATCCATTACGAACTTCAAATGCGAAACTTAAAACAATTCCGGTAAATAATGTCGCTAAAATCATCAAAATACCGAATATCGGGGGTACCGTTATGTGGGGGCTATACGAAGACGAAAAGTCTTGCAGACATTATACACATTTGAGTAAAATTTTATCAACCTACTTCATTTCGTTCGGAAGCTAGAGTGATTTCCACAGACTGACAGACGGACGGACATTGACATAGAATTTTATGCTGATCAAGAATATATATACTTTGAGGGGTCTAAAATGTATATTTCGAAGTGTTACAAACGGAATGACAAACTTAACTACTCCACTACTACTATGATGGAGGGTATAAAAATACTTGTTAACGCACAATTTTTATTTTTGTTTTTTTCAAAATAATTAGCCGGTAATTTAATTTAAATAATATTTAAAGCTAACTTTCAAATAGAGGTTTAATAAAGTATTTGATTACACACATTTTTTATGTGTACATATTTAATTGAAAGTTTTACTATTTTTCCCCTCTTCCTCCCTCTATTTTGGACATTTGGTGTTTTACAATTTTATTGCAAACTTTAATTACCATTTGGTATTCGTTGCAGTCTCATTGTGTTCTGGTTTACCTCTCAATCGTGTAATATTGGCAACGATAATTATGGGAAATTTTGGAGTAACAGTTTTCATTATAAGACAATTGAATTGAACTTTCTTTCGACAACTTCTTCTGGGGGTAAATTTTAATTACACTTTTCAACATTTACTCGTAATGCTTTTCGCTGGTCTCTTGCTCTGATCCCTTTTAACACTATTATAAAATTTAATGACTTGTTTACATTGAAGCCAGTAAAACCACAGCCCTTTTGGCTAAGTCGCATAAAAAGAAACTTACATAAATCGTTTCAAAGTTCGGTAGCTTTTTTCAAAATTAACATAAAAGTTTTTTGCAAACCAACACTACCGCTCAAACATCCTCCCATGTAAAGCTTAGGCTTTGGTTGGTAACTTTGTAATAAAATTATGTTCAAAGGCTATTAATTGGAGCCATTTAATAAGAAGTATGGTTAGCACATTGAACTTATTCGGTTGGTGTTGGCTAAATCGTGCAATAGCGTGGTACTATGGCATAGACTTTGCCTCTGCTATAAACACACAATTCCATTTGGATTTCTGTTAATTTATGGCAGCGTCCATAAAACACACTATGTTCCACGGATGGAACATGCATTTTATTGTCTTATTTTCATGTTCGTCCTCCTGTTGAAATCGCTTGGCTACAATGAAACTAAGTGCCGGGAGGCATGGCGGTAGTACGTTATATTGCCCCAAACAAACGGCTTTTTCCTCTCTTTCTCACCCCTTTGGCGTTACAACAATTGCCTTGATTTTACAAAGCCACTCTAAAAAGCAGATCGGACGATAACCATAAACTGTTGCTGAGGATAAAATAGTTTGTACAAAGCATATTTGTAAAATGCTCTACTTGAAAATGTGCAGGGGCCACAAGATATATACAAAAATGTAAATATACTGAAAAAAAAAATTATGAAAAAAATTGAATTCATTATAATTGTTTGCATTCCGTTCAGGAATCGGCCTAGAGTGAATTTAGAATCTTCTTAGTTTTTTGTATTGCAGTTCATTGATGTTATGGCATTTTCCACCCAAAGTCACCTTTCTCTCAGTGTACTTGCGAGTTGCATCTGCTGTAAATTTGTTTGGACTTTCACACATAAAAGTTTACCGTATCTGTTGTTATTTAATATTAATTCAAATTGAAGTGTTTTGAAATAAGAAGAACACTTTTTAAGTATTAAATTACTTAAAGTGGCAAACACATTGACGGATGAAAATGAAATGATACTTTTGCAGAGCAGGGAGGAGGTTAAATGAATGGAATTGATAGTTGAATACACTATTTGTCTTCTTTTCAAGAAAATATTGTCTGTAAATATAAAAAGCGATTTTGGTTACAAGTTATAATTCAAGAACGATTGGACTGATTTTGACAATCCCCACCACTTCGGAATGGCTTACAAGGATAAAATCTGAAAACATCGTAGAAGTGTATTCTAATTAAAATAAAGAAAAAATATGTTTGTAATACATTTAGTTTGATTGGTACAAAAATTATGTAACACCTTGAAATGTTGGTCCTGCACAGAGGATTTTATGTATGGATCTTCCTATAAATACTTAGTAATTGATTTAGCAAAATCACAAATACAGGAAATGGTCACTTCTGACCGTTACATTGATGATATCCATATATAGCAAAATATATACAATTCTATATATCAATGAATGGGATGCTAGTTAGACCGCTTACAAGAACGGCTGGACAGAAACAAAAATTTGAATATATTTCTGTGATATTTATACCCCACAACACTATGTGTTGGGGGTATTATAAGTTTGATTGGGCCAGAATTTATGTAAAACCTCGAAATATTGGTTTCCCATATAGGAAAGTATATATGGATCTTCCTAGCTCGCCGAGCTGAGTCGATCTAGCTATGTATGTCCGTCCGTCCGTCTGTCCGTCCGTCCATGTTAATTTGTAATCACTCTACAGGTCGCAATTATGGCCCGATCTTCACGAAATTTAGAATGTAGGTGGGGTTAAGGTCAGAATAGAACCCTATTTCTTTTGGAGATGATCGCATATTATTTAGGGGTTGAAATGGACCAAAAACTGAAAAAATTCCTGATTTTGCAGTTGCTCTACAGGTCGCAATTATAGACCAATCGACGCGGAATTGCGCATGTAGCTAGAGTTTTGGGTGGTCATCGGATTTGGGTGGCCATCGGATAATATTTAGCAGATAAAATAGACCATATCTTTTGTGTTGAACAAATTCAACATTTTTCATTAAACCGCGAATATTTTAAATCCCGGCGAAATCAAAAGCCATGACAAGATTCCTTCTGATCTTTACATTGATGTTAACATCCATCAAATCGGATATATAGCAAAATATGTGCGATATATATGTTTATCAAAGAAGATATGCTTGAAAAATCTCTTATATGTCGAGAACGGCTGAACTGATTTCGACAGTTCTCATTAATTCAGAATGGCCTCTTCGCAGGAAAGAAAAAACGCCTAAAAAATCGCATAATAATATCTCTCTAAAGATGAACATATTGATTTTGTAATATTTTCTCATATTTTTTCAATTTTGTCATATTTTTGGCATATTTTCATTTTGAATTAAACATTTGGTTATATTTCTACAGCTAACAAAACTAAGTAGTTAGGATATCAGGATATCATATACAGATCGCATTTATGGCCCGATCCTTATGAAATTTTGCATGGGGATAAGATGAAGGTCAGAATAGAAGCCTACTCTTTTTGGAGATAATCGCCATATATTTAGGGGTTGAAATGGACAAAAAAAACTGCAAAATTGTCAGCAAGTCGTAATTATCGCCCGATCGCATTTGAATGGGGGTTACCGGACATTGCAAAAGCCAAATAGTTTTGGATGGCCATCCAAAAATATTCAATGTGTGAAATAGTTTGCCAACTTTTGCAGACAAAATACGAAAATATCCATTCCAGTATCTTTTTGGAGAATTCACAAATACAGAAAAGACGCACTTCTGACTATTTCGTTAAGGCTGATTTCGTTGAAGAATATAGTCAAATGTCTGTATCTCACATAGATGCGTTTAAGTCAAAAACCAATAATAAATATTAATTTTTTGCCACTTCTGAGAGATTATAGGTTTTTGGGAAATATTGGTTCCAGATCTAGGAAGACCATTTACGTGCAACATCTACCTATAAAATGGAAATGAGCAAATTAGTTCAAGTTTCTAGTATTCGAAAATTAGAACAAAACCTGATGGTTTTCTTTTATTATTTGTCACAATATCTTGTGAAATTCTTTCGAGTATATGGCCTATATAAACTGTATCATTTATTATAGTGTTGTAGGGTATTCAACGGTCGGCCCGCTCGACTGTAGCCTTTACTTACTTGTTTTTTTTTTAATTTTTCGAAAATATCGGAGATACAGGAAATCATTTTAGTAAAAAGCCAAGGTAAAACGTTTCCAGGACCATATGGCATTACTTGAAAAATAAAATCCTCAGTATGAATTTTCTTCTGATAGAGCGAATTAGGTGTATGACGTAGTAGGACCATCTTCTTCGTCAAATATTGGTTTCATATCTAGGTTCTACATTTTCTTTCATTGTGTAGTATACATGGGGATGCTTCTTAGGGAATTGGATGAAATTTGACTTTTCATATTGAATTTTACATTTCTATTGTTTTTCTACCCTCCATAATACAATTTAGGATATATTAGCTTTTTCATTCCGTTTGCAACACCTCAAAATGTTCATCGTAGACCCCAAAAGTATATATATTCCTGATCAGAATAAAATTATAGGACGAGTTAGCGATGTCCGTCTCTCTTTCTCTGTCTGTTGAAACTATTCAATCAAGAGCTCTGAAATTTGGCGCAGGCAGGCTGATTGGTATTGAAAATGGTATTGTTTCCAACCAAAGTTGTTGAAATTTGTCAATTGGGGTTATCGGTATATATGTTCTCTCTCTGCAAAGACTGTTCGATCGATGTCCACTAATTGGTATAACTTCCATGATTATATCCTCATGATTTTGAAAACTTGAGAATATCCTAAATTGACAGATTATATGGGAGCTATGTGCCATAGTGAAGCAGAATAGTATTCGTGATTTTGCTGTTGCTCTAGAATTCATAATTACAAACCAATCGACGCGAATTGTGGATGGAGTTAGGGTTCAGGGCTGGGCTGAAGCCTACCAATTGGGTCATCCGACAATATTTATCGGGTATTTCTGCTTATAAGTCAAGAACCGCTGAACTGCTTTTCACAATTCTCAGCAATTCGGAATGGTATTTTGCCAGAAAAGATAAAATCTAAGACAATAGCGTAAAAATAAGCCAGTAAAATGTTTTTCAATTGTTGTCATATTATTTGTCGCATGCCATTTTTTAAATTTGACTTAGAATTTTGAATGCTATATTTCGTATTTTTTTTTAACCATACAACATGATAATTACGACCTGTATATAATGCCCTTATATACAGGTCGCAATTATCGTGCGATCCTCACGAAATTTTGCAAAGAGTCAGTATCTATTGTTTTTGAATATGTACATTTAGGGGTTCAAATCGACCACAAAAAAAATCTTGACTTTGCAGTCACCATTTAAAACCAATCGACACGGAATTCAGCATGAAGAGAATTAAGGCAGAGAAGAATTCTAGCAGTGTGGATGACCATTGGATTATATTGACCTGTAAAATGGACCACAACTTTCGTGTGAAATTGTTTAGAATACCTATCAACACGACAGAGAGCGTAAATATAGGGGATATGCCACCGGTCATCATTTCAAAAGCGAAATCTTCCAACATAGATTTGAGCATAAGGGGGCTTCCAACATATTGTAGTGTTGTATCCTTTGCTTACTTGTTTTAAATATAGAATATACTCCTTTTTTCTAGTCGGACAATCTTTTAGTTGATACCAGTAAAAAATCGTTAAGTTTGAGTAGACCTAACCTTTAATATCCTCCGCCATGTGAAAACTTGACCCATTGGAGCTATAACTATATTCAATTTTGATTATTAGGTAAGTAGAATGGTTGTACTGATAAATTTACTGCCAAAAATGTGAAATTCTACAATACCTGATAAGTGAAGATGTAAAAATGTCCCCCTAAATTATAATTGTTATATTCTTAATTTTTATACCCTACACCACAAGGTGGTCAGGGTATTATGTCTTTATGCATTTGTTTGTAACAGGCAAAAGGTTATGAGATAGACCCATAGTTCCTTTTGATGATCTGCATAGAATCACTTTCTGAGTTGATTTATGCATGTCAGTCCGTCTGCCCGTCCGTCCGTCTGTTCAGATATAGCTATAGCTCCCATATATATTGTTCATCCGATTTGTTATTTTTGTCCTCCGCAGCCTTAATATGCACTCTGTAACAACAATGTTTGGGGAAATATATCAAATGCAGCTCAGAAATACCTTTGCTAAATTTTATCGAGGTCAGTTCAGATTTGGATATAGTTCCCATATATAACTTCGTCCGATTTACGTTTTATTGTGCACCAAACGTCTAATATTTGTCCAAATGGGATGGAATTTGTCACATACGACCGAATTTAGTCTAGAATTTATTGTTACCCACAGCCATAATATGCACTCCGTAATTAATTTTGCACCAAATGGGCAATACAAGTCCGAATTTAAAAGATACAAATGCTTCGGCATATTTAGTCCTTTGAATTTTAAATTACAATTATAATCATAGGGTGTATGATTGAATTCTCCCATAAAAACTTTTAGTCGTTATGTGGAGCTCAACTAAATTAGCAAAGTGGTGTAGGGTATCAAAAAATCGGCCCGCCCGACTTTAGGACTTTCTTTACTGGTGTTTAAATTTTTGTTAAGTATATATCTTTTAATGTACTAAACATTAAAATAAATCATCATCTCATAGAAAATTCAAATGTTTATTTTAAAATTTTAAATTTTCTTTTGCATATGGGTTTCCATAATAAGAGGGCTAAAGATGTTGGCGGATGCATGAGTTTATGTAAACAGATTCCAAATGACAAACATACCGGTTCATCAACATAAATTCTCAATAAATGTTTATGGCCCTGATGTTTGCAGGACCAAACTTAGACCTATCCACATGTGCGAATATATCCTTCAAAGATATGCGTATATATTTAACGTACTTCTTTCGTCATTACCGCGACAACATAACGCGCTACATAACGATGTGTGCCTGTGTGTGGTGAATATGCTTGTAAATATAGTGTTTACACATGGTAGAAGAGTGTATTTAGGCTTGAGAGCGGAATGCCGTTGATAAACCAAACAAAAACATCCCATCCATTCACTTAAAAATATTAAACGACAAAACAAGTAATAAAAAAGTGCCGCGCACGAAAGAAGACGAAGAAAATCCACGCCAATAAAATCTCAAAAAAATACACACAGAACATTTTGAAAAACATTAGCTGAAAATACATACAAACAAACAAACATATTTTTTGCCAAACAGTCAACATAACAACTGCAGATTTTGTTTGTTTATAAAAAAATGGGGTACGAGTATACGGCTGTAAAGGGGCGTATGATTAATATTTAATGTGGTTAAAACGCATACACATCCGCATCGGGGGAGAATATAATTTATGCAGTACCACACCATCACATAATGCCAATGAAAATCTACTTTTTTATATATTTTGGTTTTATTTTATGACGGACATAAAAGTGACCATATTTTAAATTAAATCTTTATTAATCTCAAATAATGGGAAAAGTGTGTAAAGCTGTTGGTGCTTCGATATTGAAGAATGCAAGATTTATCTATTATCAGACATTATCTGTCGTGTAATTTGTCTTTTATCGATTTACGATTTACAAATGGCTAAGCATAATAATACAATTTAAATTAAAAAAAACAAACATTACATAATTTATATGTGAAACAGTTTTAAAATAGTCGATATTTGAATTTTTATAGGAATCACTGCAAATGTTTAATAAAAAGTACATTTTCTTTTTCAAAGAGTAACGATAGGAAATAAACATTTACGTTGTATGGACGAGAAAATGAGCTAGCCTTCCAATATCCATTTGTATGCTTACAGAAATTACAGCGAATTTTCTAAAAAATGTTTTTATCTGAAGTGGCATAATTCCAAAATGGTAAGAGATATTGAAATAATTCCGTCAAAAGAATAAGTGTGCACTTTCTAGACTTTCGTCAAGTCGTCAAAATATCGAATATAGGAGTTATAGTTACATGTGAACTTTGCGTAAATTTATACCAAATTTGAAAGAATTTCAGCCAAATGTTTGACACAAGTCATCAAAATGCAGAATTTCTGGAGGTACAGTTAGATGAAGGTAAGGTAAAGAAATCCAAGTACCAAATTTGAAACATTTATATATAACCTTCATCAAAATGAAGGTTATATATAGAGGTACAATTAGAGGGGTTCTATATTATCTGCCATAGGATGTAGTGTCTATTACGAATTGTAGATACCAAGAATAATTCTGTCAAAAAATGTGGCTTATATAATCAAAATACAGAATATTGATAGGAACTTTATATGGAGGTTATTCGAAAGTGTCGGCCTGCACTGGATTTTTTTTTGTCGTAGGAGCTAGTCGTAATTACTAACTCTAAATACTGCATTCGAAACAATTTTGATGAAAACTGTGACACAAATAATCAAAATACCGAATTCGAAACTTGGACCTACGTGTACAGTTCTTTGCAAGGATGTTTCTTCATAATGGGAACACATGACAAATTCTGGTTAAAATTGTGACTAAACTTACATATACACACAAAATACCTTAATTCAGTCGGTAGCGTTATATATAGCAAATTTTCAATACCAACAGTTCTACAGACCTAACACACATCTGAGTAAAATTTAATCAATCTTCTTCATTTCGTTCGGAAGATAGACAGTTTTCCACCGACGGACAGATATCGTTAAATCGAAATAGAATTTTTTTATGATCAAGAATATATATGCCTTGTGAAGTCATAAATGTATATTTCGAGGTGTTACAAACGGAATGACAAACTTAATATATCCCCATACTATGGTGGGGTGTATAACAGTAATAACTCCCATATGTCAGTTCACTTCTCTCCCACAAAGAGTCGACATTTTTGGTAATCACAAAATTATATCAAGTTCTCTTCAAAGTTCGCGCAATGGAATAAATACGTCTAGTCCCGCAAAATAGATAGATATAACTGGTTAAATGTTGAGGGTATATAACTGTCGGAACATTGACTTAAACTTTGCGACTTGTTTGATCAATGCAAAATTCTGTGCCGGTTAGTCATGTCCATTCGGCCGTATGTTGTCATCACTATAGAATTTAAATGAATCGAATCGAAGCACAAGCCGGTCGATCTTTTGCAGTAAGTCAATTTCGAAAATGGACTTTTTCATCCACTTTACATATAGCTCCCCATATAAATGTTCTCCCGATTTAAGGAAAGGTTGCGATTTTGCGGAAATTCCCAAAGAAGGAAACGCTAAAGATTTACATTTTAGATTTTTAATTGTCTCAACTCATTGGAAAGCCTAAAAAGTTGATTACATAAGCGCCAGTATTGAGAATCACCAACATTTTTCAACGAAATTGGTCGTTGTTCGGGAATTCGGTCCTCGTTTTGATATTGCCCCATGAATTGGTACCACTGATTTTAAGTAAATAGTAAATATGTAAATGTATTTTAGCACATATTTCAAGGGAAGGGTTCAATTTGGAATTATAAATTTTAATTGAGTAAAACTATATTCTTATTTCGAAATAGCTCCCGGCTGATTGAAAGTTTTTGGGCTATTTTTTATCAATTTATCAACTAAATGGGAATTTTGAATTCCCTGAGGTATGAGTCAGTCCACCTGAATAAATATTTTTGCAATCAAATTATAGGTCACATTTTTCGTCCTATTGAAATAAAATATTGCACAGTTCATTTGTTCGGTCAAGGATGAACCATATTAAAAATGATGTAATTGATTTTGATTTAGGTGAATATCCTAAATATATCATAGTCCGATTCAATTTTATCCTTCCCAAATGCGTAATACCTGACCAAATAAAAGATATGTTTGCAAATAAGTCCGAATTCAGCCTAGAAGTAAGTTCGAAAATTGGTAATAATCGGTTAAAAAATGTAGCAACAAGTTTCATACATATGTATCAAAGACTTGACATTGGTGTCCAGCAAAGCCGCAGTATTAACTTTACATGGTGACATAAAAAAACCGCAACCAAGTCAAACGCCATAATTTTTACATTTTTTTAATAGTATTGAATGAAAGCAAAAAATGTCGGAAATATCATCAAATTTTAGAATAAATTTAGATGTGTCCGAATTGGTCACCTTTGGTACGAATTATGGCCTTCAAACGGCCAATGAAACCGTCACACGCTGCCCGAATGTTTCTCTTGGTGTTCTGACCCATTCGCGGCGAAGCGCTTGCTTGAGGTAATCGACACTTTGGTATTTTTTGTGAAAACTTTGCTTTCCAAAATACTTCAAAAACAATAGTCCAATGGATGATATCTGGAGATTTTGGTGGCCATTGAGCCCTGGAAATGAAGCGAGGAACCTCATTTTATAACCATTTTTGGGTGGCGCGTGCTGAGTGCGATGGTGATGAGTCATGTTGGAATGTTCAGGGTCTGCGGCCAAAATGTTTGCGTGCTCAAGGCTTTAATACACCCTCCAAAATATTTTCGCGATAATATTCGGCATTTATTCTGTCGATTAATACGAGCGGAGAGCCACCATATTCAGTTATGGCGGCCCACACCATCACCATGGCCATTGCTTGAGTTCTGGTGGCCAACCGAAGGTGCACATTTTCAGCTGACCTCTTTGGCAAGTTAACACGTTCATTTTTTTCTTTACAAACAGCTAGACAACGAATGTTTTCTCATCGAAGAAAACCAAATTCGGCAGTTCACCACTTTCGGCCAAGCGAAGCAACTCTTTAGCTCTTTTGAGTCTATTTTCTTTCTGTTGCGGTGTAAGTTCTTGCACTTTTTGGAATTTCAATGGCTTTACCCCGAACTCATTTTTCAATATTTGACGAATGGAATATTGCGATATGTTCAGCTCACGAGCCATTTTTCGTCGCTTCGTTGCTTTTGGAACCATTTCTGCTGACATTGCTGTTTTCTTCCGTTCACTTCCTTGACGTCGGGATACGCTACCAGTATCACGGTAATGAGCGATGGTATGGATGGATATGACACAAAAGATTTATTCACATTTAAATGCAGGAGTACTCTGACGAGAGCAACTCGTGGTTTTCCAGCCAAATATAAATAAATCACACTATCACGCTTGAATTCCATCACGAATAACTTTTTTTCTGGAAAATTCTCACCAAAATGTTTTGTACGCTTGTAAACAATATAATGAGCTGCCACTGGAATAATTTTATTTCAATCTGAAGTTGGTTGCAGTTTTTTTCATCTCACCCTGTACATGAAATCGTCCGAAAATATATATTAAAGGTATATCCAAATCTAAACCGATTTCAAAATAATTTGGCAAATTTATTTTTGTTCCAAATTCTGTTATGCATTCTAAATTTGGAGACTGTTTCTGTAATCTATCAATAGATATGTGCATATAAAATCTAAATTTTTGGGAGGTTCCTCCGGTTCTGATGACATATCTCCAAGTGAAATTTCAAAAATTTATATAGCCTATGCTACTTTCAAGCGATATTTTAGTATACTTGGAAATTTTCAGGAAAATCTGTTCAAGTCCAAAAATTACAAACAACAAAACAAATATATAAACATTTTCCTCTTTTATAGATATATACTTGTTTGTGGGACTGCTTAATGTGCATAGTAGCCAGACTTTTGTCCTTGCCTCACTGTTTGTCGATTTAGCGATATCTGCCTGTGGAAATCACGCTAGCTTCCGAATTTAATGAAGTATGAGGAAACTCTCTTTATGTCATAATAAATATTAAGATCAAGTTTTCGCTATAATCCTTGTAAAAAATTTTCAGCACTTTGAAGAATTGGCCCATATCGATTTCGCGGGTTTTTGCATGAATACTGAATCGTAGTGTTATTATTTAGGAAGAAACTCTCTTTTCTTATGCTCCAATCCGTTTCTATTTATTATTATATAAATTTAACCAACAAGAACATTTTAATTCCCAGCAACAGTTCAAAAGCTTTTGCAGTAACTTCCTCTTAAAGCATTGGCAAAAACACGAAAACAAAATATTTAACTTCCATCACCATCTGTTCTCAAAACCACCCTAACCCACCTAAAGAAGTATGAAAGTTCTACGCTCTAATTATAACATCACAAGACCCCATTCGAATAGCTGTTACTTTTTTTACGGTCTCATCTGTGCCATCAATGAAGAACAAGCTAACAGGAGAAGAAGAATTTCATTTGGTGTCACGGATGACAGGTACATTGGATTATATTGTTGTGGCTTCCAGTGCTCTGAGTAATATCGGTAAAGCGCACAATAATACAGTTAACGTTCTTCGTCCAGAAAGCTATGAATTTCTAGGAAAGAATGAAGATGATGATGACGGTGCCGGTGACGACGATGACGTTGGACGACAAAAACATGTATTTTCATCATTTCATTGATGAACGGCGACTAAGCCATAGATGAAAATGGAGAGAGATGCTTTAGGCGATTTTTATGAGTTAATGGATTATAAACTGTCATACAATTTTCCTCAGTTTCCAAAAAAAAAGGTGGGAGTTTAATTGAGCGGTGTGGCATGGGATGGATTAGTGTAGAATGCAATTTTGTTTGATGCCAATATCGGGTGAATTTCTTGATTGTGTGGGGGAGGAGTAGACTACAGTGTTGTAACAATGTGGAACAAAATTTGGTTGCGGAAAATTCCTTCGAAGATGAAAAACTCTAGAAAGTTTATTAAGAACCCCAAAGGTCAGATTCGCTGTGAGTCGAACATCCAAGGTAAAGCGCGACTAGGGAATGCCCGCTACTTCGTCAGCGAAAAGAAGATCTTAAAATTTTAAATTCGTTCCAATTTGTTCATATTTCTTGGACAAATTTTCCATACAGCCTTCATACATCGTACTAATTTTTCAGCTGCACCAGTTCGATAACACTTTACTCATATTTGAGTTATTCCGTAATCGAAAAGGTTAATCGAAAAATGGTCAATTTTTTCACCAAGAACTCTTCAAAATCGTTCATTTTGAAGCTCACAGAAGATCATATGAGTTAAAGCCTTGCACACGGTTCCACGTCCAAAATTATTTTAACGCCTTTCATAACAAAATTTGGCCACCACCTTATCTAACTCCATGAAACCAACAGTGACCTCAATTTCAGTATTCAAGCTCCATTCGTTCACTCAACGCAAATTTAGTACTATTTAGTACTTTTAGAACAATAATAGTACTCATTCTCAAATATACCTCCATCTCTCAAAACTATACACCAACCGTGGCCTCTATTTTGAATTTGCATTTCCAACGTCAGCTTTTTCTCTCAACTGCAGACACTAACAGTGACATCCATAACAAATTTTAGAAATCCCCCTCTATCACTTAACCAATACCAAATTTTTGCAGCATTTCATTTCGAACAATTCATCTCCATCTCAACCTCAGATGCCATAGTGACCTTAATATTAAAATTAAGGATTTTAGATCTGTAATTTCACCTATTGCTAAATTTAGTACCATTTAATACAATTATAGTACGAATTTCCAAAACAAGTTCCTTTTCTCAGTTACAGACACCAACAGTAACATCTATATCAAATTTCAGGATCCCAATTCCAAATTAATTATCATTTAGTACTTTTCGTACAAATATGTGACGCATTTTCAAACCATCAACAAATCTTTAAAACAGATATCATCAGTGATCTAAATATTAAATTTGAGGATTCCAGCCCAATCCTTTCACCAAATTCCAAATAAAGTACCATTCAGAACTTCTCGTACAATTATAGTACACATTTCTAAAACTTAACCACAGACATCAAAAGTGACACCTATATTAAAACAAGTAAAAAAGGTGTAAGTTCGGCCGGGCCGAACTTTGAATACCCTCCACCATTTGGAACGAATTTGGCAATTCTCAAAAACAATAAAATCTGTTAAAAATTCTGTCAAAATCTTAACAATACCGAATGTAGCTGTTATATCTATTCGACGACATGGACCTGCAAAGGTAACTTTTGTCATAAGCCATTACAATATTCAAATGCGAAACTTAAAAAAAATCGCTAATATCACCAAAATACCAAATATTGGGGGCTATACGAATACATGGACCTCCACAGAAAATTTTCTGTTTTAGGCTGCAGTATCCATTACGAACTTTAAATACCAAATTTAAAACAACTCCGGTGACTAATGTCGCTAAAATCATCAAAATACCGATATTGGGAGATACTGTTATATGGGGCCTATACGAACGTGGTCCTGCACAGAAAATCTACTGTCCAGGCTGTAGCATCCATTACGAACATCAAATACCAAAGTTTAAAGAATTCCGGTGAATATTGTCGCTAAAATCATCAAAATACCGAATATCGGGAGGTACTGTTATATGGAGGCTATACGAAGACGTGGACCTGCACAGAAAATCTACTGTCACAAGCTGTAGCATCCATTAGAAACATCAAACCAAAATTGAAACTATTCCGATGACTAATGTCGCTAAAATCATCAAAATACCGAATGTTGGGAGGTACCGTAATATGGGGGCTCTACGAAGACGTGTACCTGCACAGACAATTTTCTGTCTTAGGCTGTAGTGTCCATTACAAACATCAAATACCAAACTTAAAAGATTAAAAAATCATCAAAATACCGAATATCGGGAGGTACCATTATATGGGGGCTATACCAAAACGTGGACCTACATGGCCCATTTTAATACCAAAAGTCCTGCAGACATAATATACATTTGAGTAAAATTTTATCAATCTACATCAATTCGTTCGGAAGCTAGAGTGATTTCCACAGACGGACGGACTGGCGGATGGACATATAATCTTATGCTGATCAAGAATATATACACCTAAGTCTGTTTTTACACGGTCCTTTTGTACACGGTTTTGATATAACACGGTTTGAAAATTGAATATTTTTAATTTTTTTAGACGATTTTATTCCATTTAGCACGATTTGAAATGTTATGTACTTAAATTTTTAAATTTAAATTTAATTTTAACGCATTAAGATAAAAGGTAAGCCAAAAAATATTTTGTATTTATTCAGTTATTTATGTTTTTTAATTTTGTTAAATATTTTATGTATCCCTAAAAGGAAATGTCAGATAAAAAACTAAAAGAGAAGGCAATTTCTTTGGAAACCAAGATTAAAATTTTAGATCGCCTGCGAAATGGAGAAGGCTCAACTGCTCTTGGTAAAACGTTCGCTTTAAATGAAGCCACAATAAGAACTATAAAGAAAAATGAAATTGCAATTAAGCAATCGGTGATTTCATGAATTCTTGTTCTTAAAAATTCTTGTTTTTCACTAATTTTAATATGTTTTAGAGATTAGGAACAAATCACCCATTTTTGTATAAGACCAATGTCTTTTTTACACAGTTTTTTTTACACGGCTTCTTCTGGAACCAATCTACCGTGTAAAAACAGACTTAGGTGTATATACTTTGTGTGGTCTAAAATGTATATTTCGAGGTGTTACAAACGAAATGACAAACTTAATACACCCTCCACACTATGGTGGAGGGTATAATAAGGATAGGACATTTACTCCTTCACCCAATACCAAATAGCACCAAATTTAGTATCACTTAATAATTTTTGTACACATTTCCAAAATCTAGTTTAATTTTCAAAACTACCACAAAAAGAGACCCCAGTATACAATTTCAAAATTTTCGCTTTATCCGTTCACCCTAAACTAAACTGTTGCAAATGTAGTACCATTTAATACAGTTCGCACACTTAGTAGACATTTCCAAAACCACCTTCATATATCAAACTTATTTTACAAACGTTCACGTAATACCAATTGTTACCATTTTAAAAGTTTAGTACCATTTTCGAACTTTTCGTAACTTTAAAGTTCGAATTTCTAAAGACTCGTTGGTACACTTTTCCTACACTTTGTCAGTGACTCGTTCCAAATTTCAGAATTCTAGCAAATTTTTTTGTCCAATACAAAGTATTAAATTTTTAGTACAATTTTAGTACTTTTCCTGCCCTATTTAGTAGCAAGAAATGTTGTCATATATTCTTTGCCAAATATCCCTTGGCCGTGGACACCTCTGCTTCGTTAGCCGGCAACAAAATTGCAATGGAATGGAAATTCTTGCCGTTTACAATTTACCAACACCAATGGCAGTTAAATGCAAACACACACTTACAAGATTTCATGTATGTATGTGTAAGAATGATGTAAATACATTAAATCTAGTAGCCCATAACAATTAGTTTTGCATCCCAAAAAACGGTAAAATGTTTTCAGTCATAGGTAAAACCACAGAACGGTTATGGCTAAGAATGCGGTGACATGTTCGTTAAATGTCAAAGTAAAAAACGTGGCAAATATTGGGGAACGGATTTTGAAGCGAGTGATGAGTTTTATTTTTCGATTACTACAAATGAAATAATAATTTCATCTGTGTTGTTTTCTTTAATAAAAATTTAAATTTTAATAAAATTGAAACAAAACAAAAAACACCCGAGTCATTTGCAATTCAGTGAAAATATGTCAACGTTTGAATTGACTGACGACACATCAACCTATCTACAAAATGTAACAAAGAGTCAACATCAAATAACAGAAACACGAATGAGTTGTGCAAGGATGCCAGGAATTGAAAACCGCAACATTGTGTTCACAAATGAAAATAACAAATTACACAACAGCAACAACATAGGCAGCAACAGCGGCGGCAACTGCTACAACTATACAGGCTATTAAAATACACATTTATTTCAGTTTTTTTTTTTTTTTTTTTTTGGGTTGATGTTGTTGCCGTTGCAACTTTTTTCACCACCACCACAAAAACGAATATGCAAAGAGGTAATTTATTCCTGCGGAGAACTTCATCAGAATTTCACAACTTTAGGTTGCTTGTTTGTTTTGACGTGAAAATGTTTACGAAATTAAATTTCTGAAAACCAATTAAGTTGACACCTTTGCATGACATTAAAAACAATAAACCAACACATAAAATTTGGTGAAAATAATTACACCGTTCTTTTTTTGTTTAACATCAAAGTTATTATGATATTAAAAAATGTGAATCTATATATATAAAAATCAATTGTTGTTTGTTGGTAACGGAATCAGTTGAAAACGGCTGGACCGATTTGCATAACTTTTTGTACAAACGTTCGTCATACCCCAAGTTAGGTTTTTAAAGAAAAAGATATTGACCACGCCTACTTTTACGCCCACTATCTTGATTTATCTAAAATCTTTATATTTGCCAGATAATGAAGATATCGGTTTGAAAATTATTACACGAGATACTGTTGACTTTCCCTCCAAACTTAGGAATTTATTTGGGCGCCAGGGAACTGACCACGCATACTTCTAATCTATATATATAAGGAAGTTGTGTTAGTTACTACGCTTATAACTCAAGAACCGCTGATCTGATTTTAACGATTTACACAAATTCGGAATTGTCTCTTGGCAGAAAAGGATGAAATGCAAAAAAATCGCGTAAAAATGTAAAATTTTAAATTTTTCATTTTGACTTTTGAAGTGTACAATAGTAATGTTTTATTTTGCATAATTTTTTTCCATTTTGACTAACTTTTTTCTAATGTACATTTGTAGTGTTTTTTATATTTTATTTTTGAATTCGAATATTAATACCAATTTATTTAATTGACTTGATTTCTTGACAACTGAAGTGTAGTACCGAATTATATGGTGGCGAAACGGAATAGATGATATCGAAATAATTTAACGCGTTCACACCAAAGTTAAAAGATAATTACTTTTTCAAAATCGCTAAAAAATCACAAAAAGGAGATCTCATTGCAAAAATTCTCAAATCGGGAAAATATCGAAAAAAATTTTCAATGGAATTGAATTTTAAAATAAAAGTACAATCTATTGACAAACTTTGTAAGCATCTTTAAACAGTTGCTGTAAAAAATCAGTGAACAAGTTGAAGATTTTTTCAATTTGTTATTCTTCTTTTGTCAATTTGTATTATCACATTGAATTCTGTGGACTTTTTGTGAACAAAATAAAGAATAATTTTTCACTATACATAAATTTTCACCAAAAAAAAATGAAATAAGTGCGAAATACGATGTTAACTGACATCTACCTTTCAACTCCAGGGCCTACATCGTGCTTCAGCTGAAAGATGCGCACACATTTAAACAAACAAAAATGACCGAAAAAGACAATACCAGACATAAATGGTGCAAAATAGTAGAGCGAATGGAACTTTTAGTAAGAAAAGGATTTATATCCTTCCAGAAATTCTTCCCAAACATTAAAGATACCTTAAATCGCTTTTGCAGGTCATGATATACTTTTTTCATTTTTTGGCCCTTATTTGGCATCTTTGTTTCTAAGGGGGTAGAGAACCTTTTCGCATAAAATTTGAAATTTTCAGAATAGGGCCACATAGAAATTTATTTAAGTAAAGTCCACACATTGGAGTATACCCAAGTCAACTTTCACATCTAATATGTGGTCAGAAAAGAAAATTTTGTATTTTATTGAATTTGTAACCCCCAAGAGAATATTGGTTGGGAAAGTAGATTTGGGATGTACATCTATATGAAATAAATTGTAAAAACATGAACAAATTACAAATATAAGAAAGTAGCACGGGACCGAATATTTGTTGAATCGTCATTGAACTATACAATGAAGAAAAATATGGACTTTATAGGGTCTCCAATTTACAATTTAAATAACAAATAAAATTAGTTCCCATCTTACGGTAATGGATGTAAAATTGTAATTATATTAGACTATTCTGAAATCAGTCTGCCCTCAATTATGAGGTGGATAAAACTATTTTTACTTATTTAAATCACGTGAACTTTTTTTAGTTTGACATGCTATGATGCTCTGCTATATTTTTGATTTGGCCTCTATTTGTCATCTTGGATTATAAGGGGTGAAGAAAGTTTTCAATGTAGGTCGATGTTTCTGAGTAGTGCCCATATAAAGGTACTTCCTGATTTTACCATATTTCAAAGGGTTTGGCTAAAAATGTGTATTTGGGGGGTGAAAATCTTACACAAAAATTTCAACATGTCTACAAATTTTAGAATTTTCTCCATGTAATAGAACCCCCTCAAGTCCACCTTTTGGCGGACAAACAGACCGACATGGATAGAGGGACTTATGAGGACTCTAATGCACAATCTGAGGTGCTAATGGGTTAAAAAAAGTAATTAACTTTGGCTATTCTTAAATAATTCAGCACTCAATTATGAGGTGTACAAAATACAGTAAATTCCAAATTACTGCTCATTTGACTAAAAATTTAAAATTAATGGACCAGTACGTAAATACTTATAACAGTCATATCTGTGAATAATTATGCTTTGACAAATATGCATAATAGACAAAAGCTACGGGCCGGCAACGCGGCAACAGCATCTCGTGTAATAATTCTCAAACCAATATCTTCACTATTTTGGGAAATATAAAGATTTTAGATAAATCGTAATAGTGGGCGTAAAAGGAGGACTACGCCTCCTTTTACGCCCACTATTACGATTTATCTAAAATCTTTAGTTACTACGCTTATAACTCAAGAACCGCTGATCTGATTTTAACGATTTACACAAATTCGGAATTATCTTTTGGCAGAAAAGGATAAAATCCAAAAAAATCGCGTAAAAATGTGAAATTTTAAAATTTTCATTTTGACTTTTGAAGTGTACAATAGTAATGTTTTATTTTGCATGATTTTTTTTTATTTTGACTTACTATTTCGAAATGTACATTTGTAGTGTTTTTTTTTTTTTTTTTTTTTTTTTTTTTTTTTTTTTGAATTCTAATATGATGTGTAGTCTTTTTGGGTAGTAGAAAGCGACGAAAATTATGGAATAGATGATGTCAAAATAATTTAACGTGGTCAAACCTAAATTGCTAAAAAATCAAAAAAGAGCATATTGCACTGCAAAAACTCTAAAATAGGGAAAATCTGAGAATATTTTTTCAATGGAATCAAATTTCAAAATAATAATAAGGACCAAACTTCATAAGGACCTTTAAATATTGGCTGTAAAAAACCAGCGAACAAGTTGAAGATTTTTTTCAATTTTTTTATTAGTTGCTTATAACTCAAGAACGTTTTGACGGATTTTCACAATTCATACAACTTCGGAATGGAAAACAAAACGTTATGGGGCTCATTTCAACACGTGGACCTACCTACTTCTATCATATGACAATAATCCGTCCAATGAGAACTTAATATGCAAAATTCATTGGGACTGCAATCAGTGAAATATCGAATATAAAGGGAAAAGGATTTCTATTCATTCAGAAATTCTTCCTAAACTTTCACGATACCTTAAATCACTTTTGTAGTTCATGATATGGGCCAAAACCCCCGGATAAGGATACAACCCGATTTCAAGTATATCTTACATTTTTATATTTCATATTTTTATACTAATTTCGGCAAATGTTGGTAATTTGGGAAAAAAACCATCCATGCAAAAACTGATCACGTTTTGTATAACCATCATATGATTTAAGGAACCGGACATTTGTTTAATCGTCTTTGAATTATGCTATGATAAAATATATGGAAATTATGAGGTCTCCAACGCGCAATTTCAATGACAAATAATTCATATTACTTTAAAAACAAGTAAAAAAATTAAGTTCGGCCGGGCAGAATTATTACTATCATCCATCTGAGGGTAAAGGAAACATTTTTATATAAAAGTATCTAAATTCAAGCGTGTTCCACTTTAAACTTCATATACCAGTAAGACTATTTGGATAATGCAGTTAACTTATCAAAAAACCATAAAGTGAATGAGGCCGTTATATGGGGCCATACCAAAACGGGAACCTCTGTGGACAATTTTATTCTTCAAGGATTGTCATTTATCAAACCTTCTAAAATACCAAATTTGAAACAATTATACGCGTAAATGTGTGGATTATCAACATACCCAATATAGCAAAAATCATCAAAATACCGAATTTCGAGAGATACCGTTATATGAGGACTATACCAAAACATGAACCGATAGATCATTTTCAATACCAACCATCCTATACACAATACAAATTTTTCAGCTAAATTAGGGCTGTATCGTTATTTAAACAAACAGACATACAGACTAACAAATCGACTTACAGTTTTATGCTGATTATGAATATATATGCATATTTAATGGGGTCTATGACGAACATTTAGTGATGCTACAAATGGAATGAAAAGTTAATATACCCTCCTTTCCAAGGTGGATGATATAATAGCATTAAAGACTAAAATTACGGGCCGGCAACGCGGACCGGGCCAGCTAGTTTTGTTATATAATCTTAAAGCTATTTAAGTTTTAATTTCCAGTAAATTGAAGAAAAACATTTAAGACGAGTTGTAGGAAGTTTGTTATTGTCGAAAGGATGCCATTCTAAGGAAGAAGAAAAATATAATCGGTGAATGTTTTTGTTAGCAAAATGAAGTTTTAATAAACAAAATGGTTTGGTTTTAATAAATAAATTTGACAATTGATAAAAAAATAGACATATGTGGACTAACAGTATATATAGTATTGACATAATAACATCATGATTATCGAAATGTTGTTGCTGCGTTTATTGTTATCGGAAACTTATAGCAAATATAGCATAGTAATTACGAGTTATGACTAATTAGTCGAATTTTTTATAGAACCAAAATAGTATTTTGAGTGGATAGAGTCTCTCTCTGCAAAATTTGGTGAAGATGAGGCTACTTCCTAGTTTCAAGTAACAGAAAAACAGAAAACTAGATCAAAGTACATTCACTGCAAAATCAGTTGGCTATCTCCACAATGTTTAAATAAAACAAAAACGTGAAAATAAAATTTAATATTTTTAGGTTTTTCTTATCCATATACTTTTCGAATATGGGGAAAGTATGGACATATTTTGATATAATTTTTTTAAAAACTGTTAAAGCACTATTAAAGATATTCTTTATATAAAATACTCATAACAACCTGTAATCTATGTTTTCATTTTGAAATGATGACTTTTGATGAGAACAACTACTAATATATTAAACTTAACCAATAAAAAAGAAAAGGAAGAAACTTAAAAAATATCCAAAAAAAAAAAAAAATAAATAAATAACCGCTATATGGGGGCTATACGAAGACGTGGTCCTGCATAAGTAATTTGTGTCATAGGCTGTAGTAACGGTTCCAGGGGGTAAAGTAGTCACGAAGAACACCTTGGGTAGAATTTCAGACAATTTAATTGAAACATGTGGCTAAAATCATCAAAATACCGAATATCGGAGGGTACCGTTATACGGGTCTATAGGAGATCGTGGACCTATAAAGACTATTCTCTGTCAGGGGATAAAGTACTCATAAAGAACAATTTCAGACAATTTCATAGAAAAATTTGGCTAAAATCATCAAAATACCGAATATTGGAGGGTACCGTTATACGGGTCTATAGGAGATCGTGGACCTATAAAGACTATTCTCTGTCAGGGGATAAAGTACTCATAAAGAACAATTTCATAGAAAAATTTGGCTAAAATAATCAAAATACCGAATATATGGTGGCTATACGATATTGTGAACCTATATAGACAATTCTCTTCTAGGGGATAAAATACTCACAAGGAACTCTTTGTGTGAATTTTCAGACAATTCCGTTGGAAAATGTATCTAAAGTCATCAAAATACCGGATATGGGGGGAACCGATATATGGGGGCTATACGATATCGTGGACCTATATACATAATTCTCTTTTAGGGTATAAAGTACTCCCAAGGAACTCCTTACGTGGATTTTCAGACAATTCTGTTTAAAAAAGTGACTTAAATCATCAAAATACCAAATATCGGGGGTTACCTTTGTATGGGGGATATATGATATCGTGGACCTATATAGACAATTCTCTGTCAAGGGATAAAGTTCTCACAAAGAACTCCTGGTGTAGAATTTCAGTCAATTTCATTGAAAAAATGTGACTGAAAATATCAAAATACCGAATATCGGTACTGTTATATGGGGGCTATTCGTATATCGTGGACAGATATGATTCATCTTCGAACTTGACCTGCAGACAAAAGACAGATTTGTGCAAAATTTTAGCTTTCTGATTACACGGGCAGGGCTAAATCGTCTTAGCATTTTGCGCTGATCAAGAATATATATGCTTTGTTTGGCCTAAAATTATTATTTCGATAAATTACAAACGGAATGACGAATCCTCCATATTATGTATAGTGGAGGGTATAAAAAAACCAAAATTTTCTTCTTCTTCTAGCTCTGTGTAATATTTCATTTGCAATTCGAGAATTCCACTTGTAAAATTCCAATTGTAAACGGATTGATAATAATAATGAACGTAATTCGAATTATACCATTTGAAATAACAAATTGAATCATCATAATTACAGTAAGAAAAATTCCAATTACGAGTGTATTAATTCGAATCACCATTCACATTACAAATTAAATAATTTGAATTACAATTTGAATCATTCGATTTAAAAATTAAATAATACAACAGGAATTTTCGAATTACACCTGAAATAATTCGAATTACAATTGGAATCCTCGAATTTTAACCGAAACAATTCGAATTGCAACTAGAATTTTGGAATTACAATTTGAATGATTCCAATTACAAATAGAAATCCCCAATTACTATACTTTTACTTTACCTACCCTTACCAAGACTGACCCCCAAAATTCCAGAATTTTAGCTTTAGCATTTTCGTCTGGACGCTGGTTCTCAGTCAGTCAGTTATTTTACTACTTTTTATATGTATAGATAAACGAAATCTGAGTGATAGTAAAAGATTTCCTTTTAAAATTGTGTTCTATACATCTTCAAAGACCCATTTCGTCTCAAAATGGATAAAATTGGTCCACACATGAATTCGGACATTTTGTAAACAATTTTCAAACGAAAAGAATAGAACACACAACTAAATTCAGCTTGTTGATCTTTGGGAATGAAAAAATGAGAGTTGGATGATATGGCTATATGAAATAGTTGCCTAATCTAGATTTTTTTTTACACGAAGAGTATTTACCTACTCACAACAAGTATCAAAAACACATATTCTGGTTTGAAATTATGGTGGAAACAATAAAAATAACGAAAACAGGAAGTACTGCTATATGGGAAATATTTTTAAAATAATTTTTCCATCTTCTATGAACATTTTGTAGTCCAGTAGTCTTTGCTACAAAGCTTGAATAGAGATTATATACTTCTACAAGGATTACAGGAGTCCTCCTATTTTCGAATACAGGCATAAAGATTTTTTAAACGTCGATCATGTAACCATAAATCACCTTTTAAGCATGTCACAGTTTTAAAAGATAAGAACCGAACCTACTGCCGAGATTCTCTGTTTTCGATTTCAAATGCGTACATGGAATAATAATCATTTATAAAGAAAATACTTAATACTTTAATTCATTCCCACATTTGAATTCCATCTTCTAATGGACACTTTTTCCAATAACGAGGTTATCATTCATATCTACTTAACTCGAATGTGCAACATAAATGACAAATTTTGAATTGTCGCTCACTAGCCGTCTGTCTATCTTTCAGCAAGAAAGAAAGACACTTGCGACTAATTTGTTGCCAACTTCGTTTTGTGCCGTTTCATAATTGGCTCGATATGCGTCAATGTGTCAAAATGTCACACACAGGCTTTTGTTGTTTTTGTGTGTTTGCACCATTATGTATTCTCTCACAAATAGCCGCACAATGTGTCTCTGAATCTCAATGTCCTTACATTCGGAGCACAGTTATTGACATTTGTATCCGTTTAACGCTGCTGCTTTTGCTGCCATTGTTTGTTGTCATCATTTTTTTGTGTTTGTCGTCGTCATTGTATGTATACGCCGATAGTGTGTGTGCATGTAATTTTACATATTCAAGAATATACAGCTAGTGTGCCCGTAAATATTGCATCGGAAGAAAGGTAGAGAGAAAATAAGCTTATGTTTGTCTTCTGTTCTTTTTTCTTGAGAGAAAGAAATAAAGAAAGGATAACGTAAACAAAAAGACAAACAAATCACATGAAATTATTGTTTTGATAACTGAACAAGAACACGCCTGACACTTCGACACCCATAAGCGTATGAGTAATATTATCTTACTCAAGTGTTGAGCACTCATACGTCGAGGTCTGATAGATGAAAGGATTCACTTTTCTTGACAATTGTGACAGGTTTAGTAAAGGTAGAGGAGATATAGCATGTAAAGAAACATTGAACAAAAATTACTTGTTCGCATTTATTTATAAAAGAAAGCTGTAAAGTTGTGTCTCAATTAAAAAAAAATATATATAAATATTTATTTTATAAGAGTTTTACTTACTATGATATAATCAAATGTTGACAGTCAAAAATGGTCTGAAAAGAAAATTTAAAAAAAATAATAATCAGTAAATTTCCTTTGCCAGGTATTGTATTACTTAAACACGTTGTGCTATAATTTTTTTATTTCCTTTAAATGTATCAAAGGAAGGGTCTATCCAAACACATATAATAATTTGGGTGGATGAAAAATTACTAAGGAAACTTTTGCGGCATTACCATTCTCCATTTCGTTGCCGAAGTCTCCTCAGTCAGCGTTACCCTACCCATTACTTATTGTGTTTTCACTGTCTAAAAAATCTGCCTAAGTGGATTTTAATTACTAATTTACAAAAGTGGCTAAATGGCTTTATCTTTTTCCCAAGACAATTATGGAAATATGATATTTTTTTAAACAACAGAGCAAACCACCCATAAAGCACCAAAAACAATTTTATTCATTTCCAATTTAATTAGTGGGAATCAAGAACCATAGGCGATAACAGTTAAAAACACACCCACCCGTAGAGCACAATGACAAATGACATCATTTAATTAACATCAAAATGTCTTAAATATAAAACGACAGACCATAATAAATACAGCTTGATTTGCATACATTGTTTCAATATATTTATTTATTTTATTTATTTATTTTTTATACCCTACAACACTATGTGTTGGGGGTATTATAAGTTTGATTGGGCCAGAATTTATGTAACACCTCGAAATATTGGTTTCCCATATAGGAAAGTATATATGGATCTTCCTAGCTCGCCGAGCTGAGTCGATCTAGCTATGTATGTCCGTCCGTCCGTGTGTCCGTCTGTCCATGTTAAATTGTAATCACTCTACAGGTCGCAATTATGGCCCGATCTTCACGAAATTTAGAATGTAGGTGGGGTTAAGGTCAGAATAGAACCCTATTTCTTTTGGAGATGATCGCATAATATTTAGGGGTTGAAATGGACCAAAAACTGAAAAAATTCCTGATTTTGCAGTTGCTCTACAGGTCGCAATTATGGACCAATCGACGCGGAATTGCGCATGTAGCTAGAGTTTAGGGCGGGGAAGAAGCCTACCAATTTGGGTGGTCATCGGATAATATTTAGCGGGTAAAATAGACCATATATTTTGTGTTGAAAAAATTCAAAATTTTTCATTAAACCGCGAATATTTTAAATCCCGGCGAAATCACGAAGCCATGACAAGGTTACTTCTGACCTTTACATTGATGTTAACATCCAACAAATCGAATATATAGCAAAATATGTGCGATATATATGTCTATCAAAGAATATATGCTTGAAAGATCTCTTATATGTCGAGAACGGCTGAACTGATTTCGACAGTTCACATTAATTCAGAATGGCCTCTTGGCAGGAAACAAAAAACGTCTAAAAAATCGCATAAAAATATCTCTCTAAAGATGAAAATATTGATTTTGAACATTTTCTTCAAATTGGGTGAAAATTGGTTCAGATATTCTCATACAACTAAGAAATGGCTCTGCAAATTTTATCGACATCATTCAGATTTGAATATAGTTTCCACACATATCTTTATCCGATTTCACGTCTATTGTGCACCACAAATGGAGTGGGTTTCGGCACAAGCAAAAACTACATTTGATAGAACTCGGTCATTATATATATATTATATCTACTACGTTACTAACAAGTAAAAAAATTACATTTCTAAGAAATGTTGTGACTTTCTGGTCAAGAATTTATGATTTAAAAACATATTTTTCAAAAATTCCACTTTTTTTAAATTAATGTGGAAATGAAGTCTTTGAAAGAGAGGAACTGAAAAATATTCTTTAAAATTCAAAAATCGCTCAAGGGAGTCTAATGTTATTCAAGATATTTTAGTGCAAAAATTGTAGACTGTTTAGTAAAAAGAAGTAAAAGAACGTTAAGTTCGGATTGTATGAACTTTCATTCAAACTTGCGGCAAAGGTAACCCTTAAATATTAAAAAATTTGGTATTTCATATCCAAACTATTACTATATTCAAGCTATTTACTTCCAAATTTATTCTGTCAAAATTGGGTGCGGATCAAATCAAAAAGTATGCCGATTGAATCCAATACCTTTCATATTGTGTTTTCATTTTCAGAGTATGATCAAAAATGCATTACTAAAAGTTGTCACTTTTCCACTCACTTTTTATACCCTCCACCTTACATAACATGGAGGGTATATTAAGTTCATCATTCTGTTTGTAACTCATCGAAATAATAATTTTAGACCTAACAAAGTATATAAATTCTTGATCATCGTAAAATTCTAAGACGATTTAGCCATGTCCTTCTGACCATCTGTCCGTCTGTTGGAATCAAAAATTCCACGCTAGAGTCAACGCAGAATGATTAAGTTCAAGCTATATCGGTCCCCATATAACGGTACCTCCCATTATTTCATATTTTGATGATTCAAAGCACATTTTTCAATGGAATTTTCTGAAATTCCACACAAGGAGTTCCATTCTTAGCACTTTATCCCCTTTAAGAGAATATCGATATCGTATATCTCCCATACGACGGTATCACCAGATATTCGGTATTTATATGGTTTTAGCGACATTTTACCGAAAATATTTTAAAATTCATATTTAAAGTTCGTAATGGGTACTACAGCCTTTTAGAAAAAATTACGCTTGCAGACTCATGTTTTCGTATAGCCCCCATTTTAGGGACATTATTCACCGGAATTGCTTCAAATTTCTTATTTTTGAAACTCGTAATGGGTACTTTAATCTAAAAAAATTTGTCTATGTAGTCCACGTCTTCATATAGCCGACTGTGGGTCCGGATCGACACCTCCCTTTATTCGGTATTTTTATGATATTAGCGACATTATTCACAGGAATTGTTTGAAATTACGAATTTAAAGTTAGCAATGGGTACTACAGCCGATGACAAAAATTAATTATGCAGAACCACGTCTTCCTACAGCCCCATTATATAACGGTTTTCCTTTGAGTGGTTTTTTTTCGACGGAATTTTTTGAAAAAATTTCAAGTTCCTTCAAAATGGTGGAGGGTACTAAAAGTTCGATCCGGCCGAGATTAGCTGCTGTTTTAGTTGTTCATATGTATATTTTTGATATCAAATGCGGTCCAGGAACGCATCATTAGGCGTTCTTTGCAAGTGAGTACAATCAAAAATGAATTATATCCCTATAGAAACGCAGGCCAATTAAAGCTTCTTTCTCAATTGCGTTTGTGCGTTTCAGTCAACTAAAATAAAACATATATTTGTACATGAACGCTGGTTGACAATATTTTTTCAACAATATAAATTTTTTTTTAAAGTATACTTACTCTAGACATGGGTGTTTAAACTAAACGAACAAAGTCTTTCAACTATCGAAGTATTTGCAGAAAATGTTTTTTAACTAACATCCAACTTCGATAAACTCTTTCAAGAAATTCAAAAGAAAACTTTGTTATTGCAATCATACAAAGGAACAAATATACTCAGACAGTTGCACAAAGACAACTGCATACAAGTGTACATACATACATACATGTGTCGTCGAGGAACATTCATATCAACATGTCTGAATTATTGTCGTGACTTGTTTCAAGCAGGGTTGAGAATGCAAAGGTTGGAGGATGGATGGTTGAATAGATACATTCATATGTCAAGTGAACTAACTTGCTTGTACATAAAAAGAAATCTAGTTTCCACACATCCTCCGCTGGGAATCGAAGTGGAATTCCTTTTTTTTTTTTTCGAAAAATTTTGCTGATGTCAAGACATCTGGAGGTGGCATTGTTGTTACTGTTGTTGATGTTATGGTGTCAATTCGTTACTTTATTCATGCTGCAATTTCTACCACACCCCACCTAGCTTTGCAATCAGTATATTCTGGTGAATGCTGTTTAGAAATGGATTTCAAATGTTTTCTTGCAGTGTTGTATCTCTGCTTCTTGTTTTGCCACTGAACGTCTTTCCCCCAATGAGTATTACTATAAAAAAGTTGGTGGCTACAGAAGTTCTTTTTTTCGTAATTTTTAGTTTTACTGTCGTTGGCAGTATTGCCACAATGATATTATTCGTTTTGGTAAAGCATTTAATATTTTAACTATAACCTGCAGAGATTGACAAATTGCCTGAAATCCACTGTGATTCTATTTGTTATTTGTCCCGAATTAGGATATAATTGCAAAAAAAAAGCCTATTTATTCTTTTAGTTTCTTGATCTAGTTTCTAAAAATCGTAATATTTTCATTGGTTTATTAAGACTTTCTGTAGTTTTTCCAATAAACTTTCCATTAAATTATAAAACTTTAAACGTATACGGCAACACTGGACATTCTTTTTCTTTGTTATCGTTTTTCCCTTCATTCTTTTATTATTTGTATGACAGTAATCAGATATTTCAAATTATTAATGCACATTAGAGTGCATTGTAGGTGGGTGTGTCATGTTGATTTCGCTTTGTTGTGACGCAGACAAGTGCTTTAGGTTACAGTCTGAATGGCAAAATGCATTAGGAGATTTTGATACAAACAATAAAAAATTAAATTTTCGTAAATTTCGTAAGTTTTAAAATTGTTATTTCGATTAGTTACAAACGGAATGACAAACTTAATATACCCTAATATACCCATGCTATGTATGGTGGAGGGTATAAAAACTGCAACCAACTTCTCAGCCACTCGTCCGACAGCTGTTAAAATGATTCCAGTGATAGCTTATCATATTTCTTACAAGGGTACAAAAGCATTTTGGTGAGAATTTTCCAGAGAAAAAGTTATTCGTGATGGAGTTCAAGCGTGATAGTGTTAGTTCTTTATATTTGGCTGGAAACCCACAAGTGGCTATCACTAGACCACTCCAGCATTCAAATGAGAATAAATATTTTGTGTCTCGTACCATCGCTCGTTACCGTTGATCTGGTAGCATAGCCCAACCTCAAGGAAGTGGACGGAAGAAAACAGCAACATCAGCAGAAATGGTTCGAAAAGTAAAGAAGCGACTTGGTCGAAACACGCATCGCAGTGGCCGAAAACTGGCTCGTGAGCTGAACACATCGCAATATTCCATTTGGCAAATATTGAAAAATGAGCTCGGGGTAAAGCCATTTAAATTCCAAAAAGTGAAAGAACTTACACCGCAACATTAAGAAAATAGACTCAAAATAGCTAAAGAGTTGCTTCGCTTGGCCGAAAGTGGTGAACTGCCGAATTTTGTTGCCTCTGATGAGAAAACATTCGTTGTCCAGCAGTTTGTAAACAAACAAAAATATAGTGTTTGCTTGCAAAGAGGTCAGCTGAAAATGTGCCCCTTCGGTTGGCCACCAGAACTCAAGCCCCGGCTATGGTGATGGTGTGTGCCGCCATAACAGCCGATGGTCGTTCTCCGCTCGTATTAATCGACCGTGGCATCAGAATAAATGCCAAATATTATTGCGAAAATATTCTGGAGGGTGTATTAAAGCCTTGGTTACGGAAACATTTTTGCCGTAGACCATGGACATTCCAACAGGAATGGGGCAGACCCCATCGCACTCAGCACGCGCCACCCAAGAATGGTTACAAAATGATATTCCTGATTCATTTCCAGCGCACAATGGCCACCAAAATCTCCGGATACCAATCCGTTGGACTATTGTGTCTGGAGTATGGTGTCGATCACATCAAGCAAGCGCTTCGCCAGATATCATTCTTGAGGAGTGTATATTACGCATGTGAGGTAGTTAAAATCCCAAATCGGATGAAACATATATGCTGAGGTATAGCTATATCTGAACCGATTTTCTCCAGGTTTGATGTACTTACTTCTAGAATAAATTTGGTCGGATGTGTCAAAATTCAGGTCATTTGGACTGATATTGGCCATTTGGTGCATAAATTTGAACCGATTCTCACCAATTTCAATTGAGTTCGTCCTTGGGCCAAAAAAATATTGTGTGAAAAATTTTATCTCAGTCGGATAATAAATGTGACCTGCATTTCGTACACAAAAATACATGGACTGACGGAGGGACGGACGGACGGACGTATATAAGGACTGACATGCATAAATCGACTCAGAAAGGGATTCTATGAAGAAGTCACTATGGATCTATCTCGCTTCCTTCTTCATGTTACAAAAAATTGCCCAAGTCATAATATCCTTACCACTATGCGGTGTAGGGTAAAAAATCAGGCATTGGGTTATATTAATTCAAAATTTTGAGCTCTTATATGGGAGATTGTCCTTCTCCTCTATACTATTAACCTTGCAGCTCCTCGATCTTGATCAGCGTAAAATTCTATGTAGATTTAGCGATATCAGACTATCTTTCCAACGAAGTGAGATATGATATATATGTTGTCAATAGGTAGGTTAAGTTTGAAAATGGGCCATATCGGTTTTCGTATTGTCCCCATACTGTATCTCCCCATATTCGGTATTTGCACGATTTAAGACACATTTTCAAAAGAATATGAAATTAAAAATATTTTCTTTATAATATTTTTCTTAGTGGCCATCTGTCTTTTGCATTTGTTATCTTTATTATTAAAAAATATTATTCAGGTCCTTCCATATTAAAATAAAGATATATACACATATTTTACAAAACTGAGAAAAAACTAACGGAAACTAGATGTGGCCAACCTAAGTCAATCGGAATATTATTGCCCAAATAAGATCCGGAGAAGAGATAAACTATACCAGTGAACTCCAATGAACCCTTTTAAAAACAACACTTTTGAATTCATTTAAGTTATACAGTCTGCTTGGATGAAATAAATTTAAAGTTCACAGGCTTATCCGGGTTATACGCATATTTCATTCATACAATTTTTTATGGAATATTTCGTCCACTTCATTTTGTACATCTACGGTATATAAAAAAAGATTATACAATATTCGTACCAACTTAGACCAAATCGTAAAAAATATTAAAATCACAAATCTCATCCGAATCTTTGGCTGTGGTCGAATAAGGCTAATTTTATCCATTTTTCGAAAGACCTTTTTTAATAAAAAAAAAATGCTAAGAGAAGGGTTAACCTATTTTGAGAGGATTTATTTGAAGTAAAAGTAATGGGTATGACAATTTAAATCCAAATCCAGTGGGTTAACCCTCATATATATAAACATACCATAAAACTCAAACATTAATATTCAAATCAGATCTTTTGTGTTAATTGTGGAACCTGACACATCCTTTACATCTAACATCTTTGCTGGCAACGATTAATAATTCTATTCACTTTCTGGTCGTCATTCACATCTGTGTCACCAGCAACAGTGACGGACACAGGAAGACAATAATGCATGCATAACATGTGAGTGAAATGGGGTTTCCGCTTATTTTATTAAAAATTATTATCAGCAACCAACGCCACCGCAACAACAGCAGCATCAGCAAACAATGCTAAGCATATTATTGTTTGTGTTGTTGCCCCTGAAGCTGCAGTATTGTCATTGTCAACAACACTACCGCGGACAGTAGAAAACATAACAACAACAAATCCTGGTGACGGCACCGGCATTAGAAATAACAAAAAAAAAAATGTTATCCACATTATTCCTTGGTTATTGTTTGTTGCTGTCATCGCATCCGAGATAGATGGCTTGGCTGGATGGATGATGAAGTATGGATGCAGAAGGTGTTGATGCTGCCCCACCATTGTTGGTCTTAGCAACATTTTGCAAAGCAGTAAACAATTATGAATGGTTAGATCTTAAATGCCAACGATGGCTATGACAACGCCAACAATGTTAAAGGCGGCAACAACCACCACAAAACAGTCAGACTTACAACAACCACGACTTAGATAACGACCAACGACAAACATTAAAACGTGTCCATTATACCTCACTCTCAATTATCTTTAAACAAAGCTTCAACACTGTCTTGTGCATATATACCCAGTTTCTTTTTTTTTTTCTTGCCCTGAGAAAGGTATTGTCTTTAAATGACAAAAAAGTTGGTACTGCCGAGGAATTTGAAGTAAAAGTTGTATTTAATTGTAACCATGGATAAAGAAATAATTTATTTAAGAAACGTTCAGCTTCAAGACAAAGAAACTCAAAGACTTTTTTTCTTTGCCGACACATGAAAATTTTGTACTCTGGACGTTCACGTAAATGCTTTTACAAGCATTTCTGGTGGGCCAACTATCAATAAGATAAATTTTTAAAATAAAATAGTTATTCGAGGGAGGCACCCTGTACGTCCATGCTATGGAGTGATTGGTACATTGTGTTTTCCACTGTTAACTTCTTTGAGTTACTTTTAAGCAATTTTCGGTCATGGAAAAATTTTCATAAGATGTCTGTTATTGTTGATATTTTAACTAAAATATAAAGAGTTTATTTTGCTATTCAAAGTAAAATGTCACTTGTTAAGAGATAAACGAACTGAAGATTATTTCATAGTAAAGATGAATAATGGTCCCCAATACTACATTATTTATATGAAATTTTGCATAAAAATCGCAAAGTTCAAAGCTTCATGAATTTATTTCTTGAAATCTTGCATGGACGGTAGGCTAATGACATTATCTTTATACTCCGACCAAAAAAAATCTTTGTCATCCATTTTCAAAAATAACACTTAGGGTCTCCGAGACACATTCTACAATTTTGGTTGTTGATGTAGCAACTGTGTTGGACATGGGCCTTCATTACGAATATAAGATAAAATATTTTCATTAGATGTCGGTTTAGTCATGTCCCTACGTCCGTCGGTCTAGTCGGCTGGTGTACACGATAACTCTCGAAGGGAGTATCCAAACCGATCTAAATGTGGTACATTATAATATTTTTGAAAACCTAAGATCGAGTTTGGATATGGACAATATTGCCGCACTTCTTTTGGTACCTCTCCCACAAAAGTTAAAAAAAAAACAAGCAAATAGTGTCCATCGGTTTTATAGATAAATGACATAAAAAAAAATATTGACCATATATGGAGGAGGGGCTCTATTCTGTAAAGTACAGAATAATTTTTTCCATTTCTTATACGACCTAAGTCTGATATAAATATTGCGACGTACCAGGTTGTTATATATCAAAAACTTCCTTCAATTTATATGAGATATGTGATAATTTTTAGATATGGTGGCTCGAAGTATTCTAATTCAGAATTAAAAGAAAAATCTTACATTTCTTTCCAATTCCATTAATCCAAATTTTAAACTTTTGGAGACGAAGTGGGCCGATAAATTCCATATTCACATCAGATCTTTGGTGGAAAGAAAAATTTAGATATATCACTTTTGAAAAGTAACACTGACCTGTTTGTGAGTTATGAGATGTATTAGTATTCAAAATTGTGACTCTTTGTGGAGGAGGTACTTGATGTAATATAAGTATGTTATCCATTTTCTTACCTGACCTAGCACTGGTAATAATAATTGGAATTTGCAAAGTTTGGACGAAATTGGATGATCCTTTCTTTTTATGGGGTACATTATTTTCTATGAAAATGTGACCTTTTGTGGGTGAATTACCAGAAGGTGTGGAACGATATTGCCCATCACCGATGTCGATCTAAGTTTGATAATAATATTACCATCGGCTACCCCTTTCAAGATTTATCGTGGACACCCCAAGATCGACTCTAAATGTCCTGAAACGAATTTGGTCCAAAGAGACATAGGATCTAAAGCCGTCATTTCGATGAGAGACGTTTTGGCTAGGCGGAGAGTATAAAAATAGTAAACTTAAATATTTAGATAAGGCATATTATCTCAGGCGCAAAAATTAGCAATATTGGCGCAGTCTTTTTGGATCTCTTCCACAAAGGGTAAATATATTGAATTATAACAATTCTCTAACCGACCGACTCTAACCCATTCTAAAACCGACATTCTTGGTCTTTGTTAGAGTAAGTGTAAAATCAAATATATCGGCCTACTAAAAGGAAATATAGTTTTATACCCTGAAACACTATATGTTAGTGGTATTATAAGTTTGATTGGGCTGAAAATATGCAAAACCTCGAAATATTGGTCCTGCACATACGATTTTATGTATAGACCCTCCTATTCTTCCAATTAGAAAATTACGTTTAACATTTGCTTTTATTATGTAGTAGATACGGAGATGCTTCTTAGGTGAATCTTCATTCTAGTCAAAAGCGTTTCAGATCTGTAGAAATTTTACCACAAATTGTAGTGTTGTAGGGTATCAAATGGTCGGCCTACCGGACGAAACTTGTATCTTAAAAAACGGAAACTCTTTTTTTTAAATTTCTGCAATGAAATGCTTAATCAAAGATATCATTCATATATGGATGTCTTTTTAGGATCCTGAAATGGAATTTTTCCGAAATTTCTAAATTAAAATGTTTAGGTCAATTAATCTTTGGAAAGTAAAAAGAATCTCTTATCAAAATATTCAATATACACGTTTGCTATTTAGGCCAAAATGTTTTTATACCCTACAACACTATGTGTTGGGGGTATTATAAGTTTGATTGGGCCAAAAATTATGTAACACCTCGAAATGTTGGTTTCCCATATAGGAAAGTATATATAGATCTTCCTAGCTTGTCGAGCTGAGTCGATCTAGCTATGTATGTCCGTCCGTCCGTCTGTCCATGTTAATTTGTAATCACTCTACAGGTCGCAATTATGGCCCGATCTTCAAGAAATTTAGAATGGAGATTGGGATAAGGTCAGAATATAACCCTATTTCTTTCGGAGATGGTCGCATAATATTTAGGGGTTGTAATGGACCAAAAACTGAAAAAATCTTGATTTTTCAGTTGCACTACAGGTCGCAATTATAGACCAATCAAAGCGGAAGTTAGCATGGGGCTAGAGCTTAGGGCTGGGCAGAAGCCTCCCAATTTTGATGATCATCGGGTAATATTTAGTGGGTGAAATAGGCCACAATATTTGTGTTAAATAAAAGTCAAATTTTCTATTAAACCGCGTATATTTTTAATCCCGGCGAAATCACAAATAGGTGAACAGGTCAATTCTCACCGTTACGTAGATGCCGATAGTAAATATATCGGATATATATAGCGAAATATATACAATGTGTATACACAAAGGAAGGGGATGTTAGTTAAAATGCTTATATCTCAAGAATATCAGGACCGATTTTGACAAATTTTGTCAATTCAGAATGCCCTCTTAACATGAAAGTATAAAATCTAAAAAAAAATCTCAGAAAAATATATCAATAATGATGTTAATATAGATTTTGTAGTATTTTGTGACATATTTTTATTATACCCTACAACACTATGTGTTGGGGGTATTATAAGTTTGATTGGGCCAAAAATTATGTAACACCACAATATAGTGATTTCCCACATAGGAAAGTATATATGAATCTTCCTATCTCGCCGAGCTGAGTCGATCTAGCTATTTATGTCCGTCCGTCCGTCTGTCCATGTTAATTTGTAATCACTCTACAGGTCGCAATTATGGCCCGATCTTCACGAAATATAACCCTATAGAATAGAACCCGTCCGTCTGTCCGTCTGTCCATGTTAATTTGTAATCACTCTACAGGTCGCAATTATGGCCCGATCTTCACGAAATTTTGCACGAAGGTGGGGCTAGGGTCAGAATAGAACCCTATTTCTTTTGCAGATGATCGCCAAATGTTTAGTGGTTGAAATGGACCAATTACTGAAAAAATTTTAGAATTTTGCAGTAGCTATACAGGTCACAATTATAGACCAATCGACGGAATTTCGCATGTAGCTAGAGTTTAGGGCGGGGAAGAAGCCTACCAGTTTGGGTGGTCATCGGATAATATTTAGCGAGTAAAATAGACCATATCTTTTTTGTTGAAAAAATTCAAAATTTTTCATTAAACCGCGAATATTTTAAATCCCGGCGAAATCTCAAAGCCATGACAAGGTTACTTCTGATCTTTACATTGATGTTAAGATCCAGAAAATCTAATATATAGCAAATATATGCGATATATATGTCTATCAAAGAAGATATGCTTGAAAGATCTCACATATGTCGAGAACGGCTGAACTGATTTCGACAGTTCTCATTAATTCAGAATGGCCTCTTGGCAGGAAAGGAAAAACGTCTAAAAAACGCATACAAATATCTCTTTAAAGATGAAAATATTTATTTTGTAACATTTTATCATTGTTTTTCCATTTTGTCATATTTTTAGCATATTTTCATTTTGAATTAAACATTTGGTAATATTTCTACAGCTAACAAAACTAAGTTGTTAGGATATCAGGATATCATATACAGATCGCATTTATGGCCCGATCCTTACGAAATTTTGCATGGGTATAAAATGTGGGTCAGACCAAACACTAAAATTTTTTTCTGATTTTGCAGCCGTTATAAAGGTAACAAGTAGAAACCAGAGGACACGAAATCTCGCGTAAAGTTAGAGTTCAGGACAGCGGGTGCAATAAACCACTAATTTTGTGTGAAAAAATACCAGCATTACTTACAGGCGATATCCGAAATACACAAAAGGCGAACACCTTTCTTTTTTCTGCTGATTTCGTTGACGAATATAGCCAAATATCGTAGACAAGCAAATCATATAGATGAGTCCAAATTTGGAGATACAGAGGGGCTTCTTCCTTTGGGAGATGATTACAAAATATTTAGGGGTTCAAATTAACCAAAAACAGAAATGTTTTTCTGATCACACAATTGAAGCCAATCTACACCCCTGAGAAGAGAGTTAAGGTAGAAATTCCAGCATTTTGGATGGAAAATGGACCACTACAACTAACAGTATGACGGAGTGCTATCTATGCAATCTATATATTGGGCAAATCTCCCTAGTCAAAATCCTAATTTATATTTCCAATATGGATTTGGACATAAGGTGGCTTCTAAAATATTTTAGTGTTGTAGGGTATTACATAGTCGGCCCCGCACGACTATTGCCTTTGCTTACTTGTTAAATTTGGTATTTTAAAAATGACTTTTTTTGAATTCTCTCAGAAAGTTGGGATTTTTCAAAACAAACTTTTGTGAAATTAATTTAATATTATTCTTGGTTGCCTTTTCCTTCTTATTACTGAATTTACTAATAAAAAACATTTTCACCTTTCTCTCTTCATTTTAGGTAAGTACATTTTTGTCACCCGCTATATCGTAAGTAAGACTACATTTCCACTGTACATAAGAAAGGACAGCAAACAAAATGTTTGCGAGCACTCAAACCCCTAATGAAAAATTTATTTGGTTTATTAACGCATAAAAAATATTATTTAATTTTCAACAATTACATTTTTTTGTTCATGCAACCCAAATATACAATACAATTTTTAAAATTCAAAGAAAGAACAATAATTTAAATTGATTTTACTACCTCCAACCATGACCAATGAAATTAAGTGAATTTAAAATTAACTTTTCGAATGTGACGAAATGTTTCATTTCTGTTTCTGCGACAAGGATATCCTTAGCCACAAAACCTACAACCTGACCACAGTTAATTCATTCGATGGCAATCAAGAATTTTGATTAATGTATGTGGAAGTATTATGGGATCTCGATAACATCATCATTGAATAGATTTATTGGAATTCCCAATGAAAGCAAATTAATTGCTTTCATTATTAATGAAGTATTTGAAGATAATTAAACATTGCGGTTAACAAAAGAGCAAGTTAATATGATCTCTCCCATAGATATGAAATTTTAAACAAATTTAATATACAACATAGATATGAAATTTTAAACAAATTTAATATACAAATATAAGACAAATTAAGGAAGTTGACAACACTTCAATCTATTATGATTAGTTTTAGTTTTATTAAAATTAGTTTATTTTTGTGTTGCGTTTTCTGTTTTTAATCTTTAGATAGTATTTATAAAAATTATCCTCAGAAGACTATTTCAAAAAGTTATAGACCAATCGAAGTGGAAGTTAGCATGGGGCTAGAGCTTAGGACTGGGCAGAAGCCTTCCAATTTTGAAGGTCATCGCGTAATATTTAGTGGGTAAAATAGACCATAGTATTTGTGTTAAATAAAAGTCAAATTTTCTATTAAAATATTTTTAATCCCAAAAAATCACAAATAAACGAACAATTCAATTCTGACTGTTACGTTGATGCCGATAGTAAATATATCGGATATATAGCGAAATATATACAATGTGTATATACAAAGGAAAGGGATGTTAACTAGAATGCTTATATCTCAGAAATGGCTGGACCGATTTTGACCATTTTTCTCAATGCCCTCTTGACATAGATTTTGTGATATTTTTTTCATATTTTTTTATCGCATGCGGTTTTTGGATGCGATGGATCAAAAACTAAAAATGTTCCATTTCCATTCTACCGAAACGCTGAAAATAACTTACAGGCGAAATGATTTCGTTGAAGAATGTAGCCAAATATCATAGACAAGCAAATAATATAGATGAATCTAGATTTGGAGATACAGAGAGACTTCTTATATTTGAAGATGGTCGCAAAAGAGAAAAATTTTCTAAAATCTAAAAATCTAACATCGAAATATCTTCTAAAAATCATCAAAATACGGAATATAGGGAGGTATCGATGTATGGAGCCTATATAATGACCGGGACCTGCATAGAAAATTTTCTGTCATAGACTGCACTTCCCAATACGAACTCTAAATACGAAATATAAAACAACTCGGGTGAATAATGTCGCTAAATCTTAAAAATACGGGATCTTGGGAGGTACCGTTAAATGGAGTCTATACGATATCGAGGACATATATAGACATTCCTCTTCCAGGGGGTAAAGTACTCAGAAGGAACTCCTTTTGTGGATTTTCGGACAATTTAATTCAAAAATTTTACTACAATCATCAAAATACCGAATATCGGAGGGTCATACGATATCGTGGATCTATATAGACAATTCAATTGAAAAATATAAGTAAAATTATCAAAAACCCGAATATAGGGAAGTACCGTTAAATTGGGGATATACGATATCGTGGACCTATATATAGACAATACTCCTCCAGGGGGTAAAATACTCAGTAGGAACTCCTTTTGTGGATTTACAGACAATTGCATTGAAAAATTTGAGTACAATCATCAAAATGCTGAATATCGGAGGGTACCGTTATATGGGAGTAGTACGATATCGTGCACCGATATAGCCCATCTTCGAACTTGACCTGTCTGCAGACAAACGACTGATTTGTGAACAATTTTAGCCTTCCGGACGGACGAACGGACAGAGCTAAATCGTCTTAGAATTTTACGCTGATGAAGAATATATGTACTATTTAATGTCTAAAATTATTATTTCGATGAGTTACAAACGGAATGCAAAACTTATTATTCCCTAAATACTATGTCTGGTGGAGGGTATAAAAACATATGAACATAGTTATTTTCACCGATAACATTTTCTTTTTAATCGAATGCGAACTGCAGGTTTCGGAGAATTTTGGATTTAATATTTTGCAAAATGAAAAAATAACATTAAACTCAATTTCTGCCATGCATTTAAAATAAGTAAATGAATGCAAGCATCTGTACGTTTTCATTTGTGCAAGAATTCTATAACATTGCGGAGACTTGCTATAAAAAATCATATTTCATAAAACAACAACGCAATGTAAAGGGAGATAAATATTGCATTTTTTGGTTGAATTATTATGTATTAGTATGGGTTGATGTTCTCCTTAAAAACCCGAAATCAATTTGCTACGATATTTAGAATTATAAATTAAAATCAACATGTGCTTTTTGTCGACAAACTACAAACTACATCATAATAGTAATAATATTTGAAATTGATTTTTTGCAATGGTAACCATCGATCTTTGTCCTTTCATATTAACGTTGATTTTCATTAATGATATTTTTATAAAAGAAAATTTCTTGCGGATTGATTATTTAAAAAATTTTCTCAATAGAACTTTGAAATAAATTAGAACCAACCTTATACACATATATCCATGAAGTGAATTCCACACATAATTCAATAGTGCAATGTGTTTTTTTCCAACGGAAATTTTGAAACATATTTGTTCAAAAGAAAAAAATACTGAATTAAATGCACTATGATGAGAACCAAGAACATGTATGGAAACGCAGAATAGAAATTCACAGACATTTTTTTACCTAAAATTAAAAAAATAAGTAAGTAACAAAATGTTATATTCGAAGGGGCTGAATTTTAAATACTCTCCACCATGAGGTAAAGAAAACATTTGTAAATAACATTTTCTGGATTTAATGTTCGAACGCTTTCTACTTTAAACTGCAAATACCAGTGAGATCGGTTGGATGTACAATGCTATCCACCACAAGCCTAAATATCGTTCATTTTGAAGTTTATAGAGGAGGATATGAGTAAAACCATTGCACACAGGGACCACATTCAATTGTATTGTATTTTAAACTCTAGAAAAAGTGACCTAAATATCAAATTTTAAAATTTCAGCTCTATCGCTTCACTGGAAACCAAATTTGATAACATCTAATCTGCATATCCAACACAATCTACATCTCTCCATCCTAGACATTAACTGTAATCCAAATTTAGTACTATTTAGTACAATGCCCAAAACCAACCCATATTTCAATTCCAGATACCAAAAAATACTTCAATATTAATTTTGAGGATTCTATTCAGTACTTTTCGCACAATTATAGTATACATTTTCGAAACCACTTCTTTAAGTCCCAAAGACCCTAATTTAGTACCATCTACTCCAAATCTCAGCCCTAAACACTAACAGTGACCCTAATGCCAAATTTCACATTTCAAGCACTATCCGTTACCGAAATACAAAGTTTATTACCATTTAGTACCTTTCGTAGGCTTGCTGCACCCATTTTCAAACCCACTTCTTCATATTAATCCAAGCCACCAGCAGATACCCAATAAAAAAAAATTTGAAATTTCCAGATCAATCAGTTCAACCTAAATCAATTTGTACCGAATGTAGTCTTTACTTTATCTAAATGGTGCCTAACTTTAGTAAGTGCAGTAAGTGGCGATTCACCGTGAGCATATAGCAAGGAATCATCAGCATATAGGATCCCTGTAGAATCAATGTCGATATGGGGCAAAACGTATATAAAAATGTTGTATAAATGGGGTGACAAAATAGATTCCTGGGGAACCCCACAACTGGCATTACCTTGTTCAGACAAAATTCTGATTTTATTTCGAGGTAGAATGAAAATGTTGGTATTTTTCACACAAAAGTAAAAAAATTACAAAGTATAATTAGGAACAAGTAAAAAAGCCGAGCCGAACTTTGAATACCCTCCACCATTTAGAACGAATTTGGAAATTTAAAAAAAAAAAAAAAATAAATAAATAAATAAACCTTATAGGGTAAGTGTGCCTAAGTTCGGCATGTCCCAGTAGTCGGTACTTTTTATTTTTAAGCCCATATAAGTGAAACTATTATAACTAAATGTATTTTGTTTACTTCAAATATATTGTCAGCTATCTTTGTGTACAATTTCGCTAAGAAAAGAAGCTTTATTCTAATAAAAATAAAATTTAAATTTGAAGGTCCTCAACAATTCATATTCTTAAGAAAAGTACAATAAAGACGTCGAATCAGTTTAACTAAACAAAAATATTATATTTTAATGAATTAATTTATTATTATTATTAATTATGCTTACAAAAATTTGGTATGCCGACTGTTGGAACATGCCATACCGACAATTGGCAAGTGGTGCCGACTACTGGCAAAAAAGCATTGTTTTAATAAAACTATAAATTTATGAAATTTAATAAAAAGTTATTAAAACTTTATTTATTATTGTAAAAACTATACAAAATTTCGAATCTGAATAAATTAACTTTGTAATAATTGAAATGTTCCACTCAGAATGGTGAGCGATTAAAAACGCGAAAATCCTAAAAGTGCCGACTACTGGTACACTTACCCTATTGGGGTATATACGAAGACATGGACCTGCATAGGCAACTTTTGTCATAAGCCATTGTTCCAGCCATGTTCAAGTACGAATCCGGTAAATAATGTAGCTAAAATCATCAAAATACCGGATATAGGGAGGTACCGTTATATTTTTTCTGTCACCGGCTGTAGTACCTACTAGGAACTTCAAATACGAAATTTCCAACAATTTCGGTGAATATTGCACTAAAATCGTCATAATACCGAATACAGGAAAGTACTGATACTTGGGTCTATGCGAAGACATGGACCTGCATAGACAATTTTCTGTCATAGACTGTCATAGTAGTTCCCATTACTCAAAACGAAATGTGGGCTATACTATATATATATAGAAATTTCTCTTCCAGGTGGTAAAGTGCTTAAAAGAACTTCTAGTATGGATTTTTCGACAATTCAATTGAAAAATGTAGTTAAAATCATCAAAATACCGAATATAGGGAGGAATCATTGGGGGGATATGGGATATCGTGCACCTATATAGACAATATTCTTCTAGGGTACTCAGAAGGAGCTCCTTTTGTGGATTTTCAGGCAATTTCATTGACAAATTTGAATGCAATCATCATTTGGTGTAGGGCAGGCCATACGATATCGTGGGCCGATACTGGCCATCTTCGAACTTGACCTGCCTGCAGACAAAAGACTGATCGGAGCAAAATTTTAACTTCCTATCTTTATTCGTTTGACACTACCGTGACTCTACAGACCGACAGAGCTAAATATTCTGATCAAGAATATATAGAAAATATATACTGATCAACAATATATGTACTTTGTTATGTCTGAAATTATTATTTCGATAGGTCACAAATGGAATGACGAACTTAATATAATAAATGTGTTCTTAGGTGGTCTGGGACCCATGCTTAGAGATTTTACGAAATTTCTATATAGGTTGCTTCCATATATAGGCCACCGCTATATTAGTTCTACTACTACCAACTATTTACCATAACCAACCAACTAACGATATTTCCACAAATACCAAAATATAATCCGAATTTATGTAAACAAAATTGTGTAAGCAAACCAAACATCATTATGGTCATAACTAAAACAAATGGCCATAACAATTCTGGAAATGCCATATTCATATGCAAGCAAATTTGCTTCATTTTGATGAAACGCTTTTTTTGGGTTGCTCGTTTTGCATATGAATGACCACAAATGAGAAAATACTTGCACCACACATATCAAATCACATGAACTAGTGTAGAGAGAAAACCAAATGAATGTGTGTTGCTCCATTCTATGACCATTGCATTTATTTCTGGAATATGTTGAGCTATCAGACTTCCTAAACCAGGGGTATATCTAAAATTTCATCAAATGTCTGCAATTCTACCTTTACAAATATAATTGCACATCATAATAGAGTTTTGCTTCAACACTGGCATACAGAAGGCTATCGGGAGCAGGATGTAGCCTCATAGTAATTATGTTAGACCAATTATACCAAAAAGGAGTAATGCAGTGTCAATGAGCTCCTGCACTGCTACAAAACAGATTTTTGACAAGTTCCCTTGTTACTGAAATTTCGTTACATTTTTAAAAGCTTCGGTGTCTGCTCGTAGATGTAATGAACTAATTTCTATGCAAAATACGAACTAATTACAATAACATCTGTGTAATTTTTAAAATAAGCATTAGAATATGTTCTGGTGCTATTAGCATATTGCGCACTTAAAATTGCAACTACAATAATCATGTAAAGGCATTACACTTCTTTTTTTGGAAAATCCGCATACTAAAAATAAATAAAATACCAATTTTTTAGAAATAAACTTAAAATCAATCATTTATAAAATTAAATCACAGAGGAATGAAAAAAAATATTTATTTTTATAAAAAAATAACGTATTTCTTTCGTTCCAATTCACTCACTTCAAAACGACTTGTTCAATCGTTTGGAAATATTAAATATTGATGATTATATTGGTTTCTTATATCAAAAAGAACTGAACTTTATTAACCGAACGAAAAAAGAAATAAAATATTATTGCGATTTACCTCAACAGCACTCAAAGGCATTCAATTGTAAATAATAAAATCATGAACCTCATCAAAGCATGAGGAATATTCCGAGAAGCAGAAAAATAAAAACAAATTTCACTTTTGAAGAGACATTTTAAAACGAAGGAGAACACTCTGTTGCGTTATGGCTCTGTCGCAACATAAGTAACCACCATTAGCCAGCCATAAAAGATTCATTACTTATTTCCAATTTAGATTCGAGCCATCAGTTCCTTTGTGTTTCAGCTTGATGGCACAATATCACCATCTTTTGTAGCATGCCGTTGTAAGTTATCGGCGGCGCATGTTACACCTGAATGATTTTCATTATTTATTGGTAAATAAACAAATTGTGTTTCAATTTCATTTTATTGGTTTTTATTTATTTATTATTTCTTTTAAGGTCGTCAATGACAATAAGAAGAGGGGTTTATGTGTTAAAAGTAAAATTTTAAAATGAAACCATATTCGTTCGAACGTAAACAATAACAATTTCGAGAGCTTTAGACGGTGTTCGAGCAAATGTATACAAGGGGAGATGAAAAAAACTGCAACCATGTTCAGACTGCTGTCATTTCTACGCCGGCCATGGTGATGGTGTGGTCGGCCATAACAGCCGATGGTCATTCTCCGCTCATATTAATCGACCGTGGCATCAGAATAAATGCCGAATATTATAGCGAAAATATTCTGGAGGGTGTATTAAAGCCTTGGGCACGCAAATATTTTGGCCGCAGACATGATAACATTATTTGCCGGAATTGTTTCGAATTACGCATTTGAAGCTCGTAATGGATACTAGAGCCTATGACAGAAAATTGTCTGTGCAGGTCCACGTCTTCGTATGTCCCCCATATAACGGAACCTCTCTATATTCGGTACTTTGATGGTTTTAGCGACATTATTCACCGAGTTTGTTTCAATTTGGTATTTGAAGTTCGTAATGGATACTACAGCCTAAGACAGAAAACTGTCTGTGCAGGTCCACATCTTCGTATAGCCCCCATATAACGGTACCCGCCGATATTCGGTATTTTCATGATTTTAGCGACATTTTTCAACAGAATAATTTCAAATTTGGTGTTTGGAATTCGTAATGTATACTACAGCCTATGACAGAAAATTGTCTGTGCAGATCTATGTCTTCGCATAGCCCCCATATAACGGTACCTCCCCATATTCGGTATTTTGAATTGGTATTCGAAGTCCCAAAGGGATACTACAGCCTACGACAGAAAATTGTCTATGCAGGTCCACGTCTTCGTATTGCCCCCATATAACGGTACCTCCCGATATTCGGTATTTTGATGATTTAAGCGACATTATACAAATTTGGTATTTCAAGTTCTTAGTGGATACTACAGTCTATGGCAGAAAATTGACTGTGCAGGTCCACGTTCCTGTATAGCCCCCATATAACGGTACCTTCCGATATTCGGTATTTTGAATTGGTATTCGAAGTCGAAAAGGGATACTACAGCCTATGACAGAAAATTGTCTATGCAGGTCCAGGACTTTGTGGGGGGCCTATACCACATATAACTGCCTCCCTATATTCGATATTTTGACGATTTTAGGTACAATACTCACCGAATTTGTAAGAGATGTCGTATTTGAAGTTCGTAATGGATGCTACAGGCTATAACAGAAAATTGTTTATGCAAGTCCAGGTCTTCGTTTAGCTCCGATATAACGGTACCTCCCTATGTACGGTGTTTTGATGATTTTAGCTAAATTATTCACCGTTTATTCAAGTTTCGAATTTGAAAACGGCAATGGCTTATGACAGCAATGTAGGTCCACGTCGTATAAACCCCAATTTAACGGTCATATTCGGTACTTTTAGGATTTTAACAGAATTTTTAACTGTTTTTATTTTTTGAAAATTTCCAAATTTGTTCTAATGGTGGAGGGTATTCAAAGTTCGGCTCGGCCGAACTTACTGCTTTTTAGCTTGTTTCTTATTTTTCGGTTAACAAATATCAAAGTTAAAGTGGTTTATGTATGAAACAAATACATCAAAAAACAGGGAAACGATTTTATTCGTGTTTTGTATTACATTATTATTATTATTATAAGTTCATCCTAAAGATAGGGGGTCCATTACAATAGTTCGGACTTGTAAAAAAAATTCAAAAAACCATCGTTATCCCTTCTATTATTAAATGAAAACGAGGAAACTTAAATTAAATACTTAAACAAGTGCAAGTGCAATGATTTCCCACAGCACCCAAGGTTATTTCATACGATTCTCAAGAGTAGAGCAATTGTTATATTTAAGATATGGCCTTTGATGATTGGATGGCGGCATCACCATAAAGAGTATTTCATTAAAAAGTACAGAAACAAGATCAAAATACAACGACAACGCAAAACCACAATTGATAACTCCCAAGATATGAGAAATGAAAAGAAGCGGCTGAGAATAAATTTCTTAATACATGAGAAGAAATAACTGTCTGGCGAAGCGTTAAAATTGTTCTAAAATTAAACTTTCTTGGCGATATGAGTATGCAAGATGTTCAAACTTCCGGATATAAAAACATGAAAGAAAGCTATATTAAAGGAGAATTTTTATGACAAGCTAAACCATCGATGGAAATTCTATATGATATGTATGTGCATGACCATTCTGAGATTATGAAGCGAATTAATAATAAATTTAGTATAGCTCATATGCACATAGTTGGGGTTATTTTAGTACATAAAATCCCCCTATTTTCAACAAATGTTGGACCTTCTTTACATATATGTAAACCTTCCCATATTGATGACAACATTGTTCATTATTGACTTTGAATTAAATCTAAAAATAGATACCTACTGTAACATTAATATAAGTCAATAAGAGTTCATACTTACACTTGTTAACAACGTTATATCAAAGCGCTGTATTTTCTGCAAGAGAAGAAGAAAATATTATAATTAGATTTTAAGATTGAATTTTTGAAAAGTTAGTAATATTTTTGTTCGACACATAGGCGAAACTAAAAAGTAATTATAGTTTTTAGAAAAAATTGTGTAATCCTGACATTATCTGATATTTTGGCTCAGATGGTGGTAACAACATTATCTTGACGAATTAAGTGGTCTAGCTTTGCGTAAAAGACCAATGTACATTTTCTGCAAAGAATAAGTAGACATTTAGAATAGGATTTCATAGAGAATTCGTATTAAAATGTACTAAAAATGTAATACTTTGCGTTGGTCTAGAATTCTGAAATTCGGAATCTGAGTAACAAATAAAGTGCAGTAAAGATGCAACAAAGGGTTTCGGAAATCCGAATGGTTACGATAAGTTCTAAAATGGCACCATTTGGTAATATATTCACGGGTAGAACTATACAATTTTCTTGTGAGAATCAAGTAAGTAAGGTGAAATGTGTTGTAACTGTGCACTAAATTTTAGAACAGATCTTGAAAATTTAGAACAGAATTTTGTATTGGGGTCACTGTTGGTAGTAGGTTTGTGGTAAAGAGCTGATTTCAGAAACGTGTACCACTATAATATTTTTTGGAAAAACTGAGGAATCTTGAAATTTTGTATTGGGGTCCCAGTTGGTAGTAGGTTTGTTATAAAGAGCTGGTTTTAGAAACATTTTATATTGGGCGAACAGATAATTATAGAAATCTGAAATTTGGTATTAGGGTAGCTGTTCATAAGAAAGTGGTTTCGGAAATGCGTACTACATATATACGAAAATTGCCGAATGGTACTATTTTTGGTACTGAGTGAAGGGACAAAGATAAAATTCTTAAATTTAATATTTGGGTTTCTGATAGTGTCTTTGTTTGAGATTTGGCGGTGGTAATATGGTACTAAGATTGGAATTGGGTTAAGGAGTACAACAGAAATCCTTAAATTGGACATAGATGTTAATGTTTTCGTCTGTGGTCTAATGTGTACTATAATTGTACGAAAAGTACTAAATTTGTTATTGGATGAAGGAATAGAGCTAAAATCCTGTTATGTGATATTCATATCACTGTTGGTATTTGTGATTATGTGGTATGGAGGTGGTTTTGGTACTATAATTGTTCGAAAAGTACTAAGTGGTAGTAAATTGGGTGAAGGAATAAAACCTGAAATCCTGAAATGATATGGATGTCACTGTTGGATGTTTATAAAGTTGTGGTTGAGAGAAGGAGCTGATCTTGAATATGCGTAATATATATAATATAATTGTACTAAATAGTACAATATTTGGAAATTAAAGAGTTGAAATCCTGAAATTTGATATTGAGGCCACTGTTAATAGAGATTATTTTGAAAATTGGTTTTTAAACTGTAGGAAAAGAACAAAGTGTATATGTGAGATGAAAAAACTGCAACCAACTTCTGACTGCTGTCATTTCTAAGCCACTCGTCCAACAGCTGTTAAAATTATTCCAGTGACAGTGCATTATATTTTTTACAATTGTACAAAAGCATTTTGATGAGAATTTTCCAGAAAAAAAGTTATTCGTGATGGAATTCAAGCGTGATAGTGATAGAAAAGGTTTGAAAAGTAAAGAAGCGACTTGATCGAAGCCCGCGTCACAGTGGCCGAAAAATGGCTCGTGAGCTAAACATCACATCACAATATTCCATTCGGCAAATATGAAAAATTGAACTCGAGCTAAAGACTTGCTTCGCTTGGCCGAAAGTGGTGAAGTCGTTGTCCAGCAGTTTGTAAACAAACAAAATTATCGCGAAAATATTCTGGAGGGTTTATTAAAATCTTGGGCACGCAAATATTTTGGCCGCAGACCTTGAATATTCCAACAGGACTCAGCACTCGCCACCCAAGAATGGTTATAAAATGAAGTTCCTCGCTTCATTGCACAATGGCCATCAAAATCTCCGAATACCAATCCGTTGGACTATTGTGTCTGGAGTATTTTGGAAAGCAAGGTTGGTGATTTGTGATTTTGTTGTCATTTGGTAAGGAAGGAACTGTTGGAATATAGTTTGGCTGGATTTGGGAATGCTACTATTATTGTTCGAAAAGTACAAAATTATACTAAATTCGCCGTTGAGTAAATGGATAGATCCTGAAATTTAATATTGAGTTCACTGTTTTTTTTTTTCTAAAATTTAAATTTGGTGGTGTCATTTGTTATTATGAAATGATAGAAGGAGTTTAACTAATGTGCTTTTCGGTAAACTTCAAAACAAACTATTTTGAAGACTTTTTGTGGAAAAAAGTATTCATTTTTCGATTATCCCCTTCGATAAAGGAAAACCCTGAATACTAATAAAGTGTTATCGAACTAGTACAGCCGAAGACTTAGTACGATGCATAAAGTTTGTTTGTAAATTTTGTTCAAAAAATAATGAACAAAAAACGATTCTAAAATTTAAGGCTGGACTTTTCGATGACGAAGTAGCGGGCACTTGCTGGTATCTTATAAAATATTTCTCCCAAAATACAAAATAATAAAAGGCGCAAATAATACATTTTTGTGTGTATTTAAAAATACTGACTCAAAAATATGTATCGTTGTCAAAATCATACTTGTTGCATGCCAGCTTTTAAAAGAAAGATCGATTGTTCTAAAAACGTATTCTGCAGAACTGCAAATTTTAAAGTTCATTGATTTCTTATATTATATTGCAGCTATAAAAAGAAAGTAAATACATGTCATTTAATTTTATACCCATCAGACGTCATGTTTCAGACAATGAATCATTCAACAGCATCTCTAAAAGTGAAATGCTAGCAGACATCATAAAAACGTACATATTTTAATACCTTGGCACAATTTCAAAATTTCGATTATGACAGGCGGGCGAATTTAACTTTAATGGCTTGTAGATATGAACTTATACCCACTTCATGCGTTGGCGGTTACGCATTCAAACACACCTTGCGCACGTATAAATATAAGAAAAAAATATTGTCAAAATATTGCTATGAAATATAAAACATCTTTCGCAAATCAATGAATAAGAAAAACAACAACAACAACAATTGAATATTCTTGGGTGGCGATATTGTTCCTCTACATTGTTTTATTTATTTTTGTAGTATTTTGTTTTATAAAACCACTTTGGTGGCAACCTTTTCGTCAAAATCTACATACATTCCTGCATAGCCAAAAAAAAACAATGACTCGTTCCGAACCTGACGAATGCTGGTGATGAGCTGTACGCATACGAGACTTGAATACCATAAACAAGAAGCACATTTTCTTCCAAAAAAGATAACAGCTACAAAAAATAACTGCTCCACAAAGAAAGCCTACACAGTTTCGTTTTGCCGAAATTGGTAAAATGCCTAACAGCATCACTATACCACACCTCACACTCGGCTCTAAGTAAATTTACTGGGCAGATCATTCACAGTCCATTTCTTAAATAAATAAACGACAAACAGGCACAGTAACACATACATACGTATGCATACCATATCTCTTTCTCTCTGGCCAAAAATTGTTGAAATTGTCTGCCAAACAAACAAATGGCTAACGCATTCACATCCAACGACGAAGCAGTGGCTGTCATAGACAACATCGATTCGGCGAAACGGCAGAAAAAAGAGAAGCACATTGTTGACAAGGTCATTGTGTGTGCGATGATGATGTCGGCGTTTTGTGACTGGTTTAACAATAAGTTAAAAGCGGCACAGTATTTGGTAACCGTACAACAGTTAACAGTATAATAAATAAATTTAAAAAAATAGAAAAGTTCCGGTGGTTCGAATGTACATGTGGTGGACTTTAATTAAAATGAAACAATTTTTCAGGAAGTTTTTCACCATCGCAGAACATGACAATTCCAAAAACAGCCGATTGCCTTTGTAATGCGGCTAAGACCATTATTTGCGGCTGATCCAGGGCTGCCAACAAAATTTCAAGAAAAATCGTCAATTTTTCAGAAAAAAATCAGGTTCAACGGCATTTTTATTTGTGAAAATCGGAAAAGAATATATGATTAACTTAAAACATATTTTTTGGTTTATAACAAAATACAAGTGTTTATTACATCTAAAAACCGAGAATAAATATGCACAACTATGCATTCAATAAAAATAGACTAAAAAAATTTGTTCTCTCTATGGAGGTTCCGAAGGAAATAGGCCAATATTGTCCATTTCGTATAGCGCCTAAGTAAATCTGATATAAATATTGCGACGTGACAGTTTTGGCCCATATTGGTTACTTCCTTCACTGGATATGAGATATGTGTTAATTTTCTAAAATGTTGAAATGTGCGTGAAGTAGCAGATATAGTCGACCGAAGTATTCCATTTTCATACTTCATCTAATACCGATAAAAATATTGGTATGGCCGAAATCACAAATTCCATGTTCATCCCAGGTTTTTGGTTGAGAGAAATATTCAGATATAGCAAGTTGTAAAGAATCGCTGACTTGTTTCGCAAGTTATGAAAGATAACAGTATTGAAAATTATGACCCTTTGTGGGTGAGGTACCAGAAGGGGTTCGCAGATATATATCATTCACAACAGATTTTGCGTTAGCAAAATTTTTGAAATTTGAAGAGAGTTGGATGCTTATTTTGATTTCATTGTTCGTTTTGTCTTGAACCCTATGTACGGGAGTTACCAGAAGAAATGGTCCGATCTCTACGATCTTTATAAAATATCTTGTGTTGATGGTAATATTGAGATGCACCAAGTTTGAATAAAATCGGATGTTAATTTAGCGTGTTTTGAGTTCAAGGAAATTCAAAATGTTTACTTTTTGTGGCGGAGGTACCAGAAGATGTGGTCCGATCTTTATAACAGATCTTGTGTTGATGGAAATATTGAGATGTACCGAGTCTGAATGGAATCGGATGTTAATTTCGTGTTTTATGATCTTTATGAATATTCAAAATTTTGATCCTTTGTGAGGGAGGTACCAGAAGAAGTGGACCGATATTGCTCATCTGCGAACACGATCTAAGTTTGATAGTAGTTTGGACCAAACTAGATACCGCCTTCGAGAGTTATCACGCGCATAGCCAGCCAGACAGACGGACGGTCGGACTGACGCACATCGCTAGATCTACTCAAAATGTTCTGAAACAGATTTGGTCCAAAGAGATGAGGCACATTTGGCCGTATCCAATGATATATACCCTATCTAGCCATATGACTGAAGGTATAGAAATTGTCCACAAAGTTAAATGAATATTATCACTTATAACCTCCTTTATGAAATTACTCAAAACGCTTCTAAAAAGTAACTGCATTGGTTTAAGTAAATTATGAATTCCGGTATAATTTGTAGGTGTTACTTATAGCATTGAGAATATTCGTCAAAAAAGACAGATATATTTTATTTGTTTCGGCATATTTTAGGTGTATTAATAAAATGACTTTAACAACATTTTAAATCGACGACGATCGTTAAAATATCGTAATTTTTGAGGCAAAAATCGGCATTTCTCAATTTTAGAATGAAAAATCGTCAAAATGTTGATAAATCGGCAAAAATGGCAGCCCTGGGCTGAACGGTTGAACATTGTTGCTATAATTCCCAAAATTGGGAATTTGGTGTATTTTCCTAATGGTGACCATGAATTAAACTATAGACTTACTTTTTTGTTTTTATCAAAAAGAACCTCATGTAAACAACTCTCATTTTAGTTTATTTTTTTATATTTTCTGATCATTCTAAACACTGTGAATAGCTAATACTTCGATGTTTATCTATTTTGTTTACCTTACTTGGCGCAGATTACCATTTTTCTTATTTTTTTTTGTCTTCCTCTGCGTTGCTGCCCCGTGTACACACTTACCCCCTCCGTTAACCCTGCAATAGTTGAATTTACTATAATGGTATTTACGTTGCGGTTGTGTTTTTGTTGTTGCTGTAAACCGCTAGCGATACATTTTTATTTACATATCATTTTCGTTTTGGCGTTTCTTTTTGTTGAAGAAAAATATAAAATAAATAATTTTAAAGTTTAAAGACCTCTGTAGAAGACATCACCTTTTGATTAACACTATGTTTTAAGCTAATGAGAGAAGTGGTAATAATATTGATATCTTAATAATATAATATCATAGATTGTTATGGGCTAGAATACATTCCTTAGCGCGATATTACAGGTATATTTATTAGTTTTTTGAATAAAAATACTCTGAAAACCTAATATTATTTCATATAAGTTCAAAAAGAGTAGACGATGTTAGTGAACGCTTCGTGAATATTTCAAGAAAATATTACTAACCCTAAGCCGTTACCAAATAAAATTTTTTTGAAATTTTTTTTGAAAATCAAGAGTCCTTTCGGCACTCAAGGGTGGCAACAAGTAACTTGTTAAATGTGTCTTTACAATATTTAAATTTGGCTTCCGGGCTATAGCGGAAGATTAACCTAAAGTTACAGATTGTTGCAGGCAGATTGACTTTCCCATAAGGAGCAGAATATTAAATTTGCCATTCCGTTTGTAACACCTTCAAATATTTGTGGGGGCCCCCATATTTATACCCTACACCACAAGGTGGTCAGGATATTAGGTCTTTGTGCATTTGTTTGTAACAGGCAAAAGGCAATGAGGTAGACCCATAGTTCCTTTTGATGATCTTCATAGAATCACATTCTGATTCAATTTATGCATGTCCGTCCGTCCGTCTGTCCATGTATTTTTGTAAACAAATTACATGTTGCATTTACTGCCGGATCCAATGAAATTTTACACAAATCATTTGTTTGGCTCACAGTCCCTATTGAAATTGGAGACAATCGGTAAAAGTTTAGATATAGCTACCATATATATCTTCGTCCGATTTGTCTTTTATTGTGCACCAAACGTGTAATATTTGCCCAAATGGGATGGCATTTGGCAATTACGAATAGTATGGAATTTTGAACATACAACTAACTTAGGCATGAAAATAAGTATGCCAAATTTGATCGAAATCGGTTCATATATATTGTTCATCCGATTTGTTATTTTTGTACTCTGTAACAACAATATTCGGGGAAATATATCAAATACAGCTCAGAAATACCTTTACTAAATTTTATCGGGATCGGGTAAGATTTAGATATAGCTCCCATATATAACTTCATCCGATTTGCTTTTTATTGTGCACCAAACGTCTAATTTGGGCAAATATGGGATGGAATTTGGCATTTACGACCGAAAATTTGGTGAAGATCAGTTCAGATATAGCTATAGCTCCCATATATATTGTTCATCCGATTTGTTATATTTGTTACCCACATCCGTAATATGCACTCCGTAACAACGATATTCATAGAAATATATCAAATACAGCTCAGAAATATATTTACCAAATTTTATCAAGATCGGTTCAGATTTGAATAAAGCTCCAATACATATTTTTATCTGATTTCAAGTTATTTGTGCACCAAATAAGCAATACAATCCGAATTTAAAAGATACAAATGCTTCGGCATATTTAGTCTTTTGAACTTTAAATTATAATTATAATCATAGCGTATATGATTGAATTCTCCCATAAAAACTTATAATTGTTATGTGGAGCTCTACTAAATAAGCAAAGTGGTGTAGGGTATCATAAAGACGGCCCGCCCGACTTTAAGACTTTTTTAATGGTTTAAATCGATTTATTTGCCGAAATTAGTTCGAAAAATTTGGCAATAATATAAATGCTTGAAACCGGGATATACCCCCATATATGCCAAAACCTAGACCGACTTAACACATATTTTGTAGAAATGATTTTAACCATAAGGCTGTGTCAAATTTAAAACTCTATCGTAAACTTTGTGAATTATAGAGCAGATGGCCATTTGTGTATGTTTAAGGATATACATAATGGACCATAAAAAATGGTATCCTGGGAACCTATAACCAAAAAAATAATTACTCGCTATTGTATTTTTAAGTTTTCGGAGGAATTTTCGGGGATACGAATCTTTTTTAAGAAAATTTTTAATTCGCTCTACCATTTTGTACATTCAGCATATTGCAGTGCCACTTTTTATATTTGGTACTTCACTGACTGCAGTCCCAATGAATTTAGTATTTGAATTGTCATTGGACGGATTTTTGTCATAGGCAAGAAGTAAGTCAACCACGCTTTGCTTAAGAGCCTCATACAGCCGTGTCGGCAATTTTTGTTTAAATATGTTCGCATTTTCAAGCTGAGACTCGTTGTAGGTCCTGGGGGTTGGAAAGCTAGATGCCAATTATCGTTATGCTCCATTCAGAATTCAAAAAAAAAAAAAAAAGACTTAAAAATTACGAAAAATTAAAAATATGTATTTAAAATGTATTTTTATTCGATTTTTTTTAATTGTATCCTTTTCTGCCATGATACCATTCCGAAATGGTATAAATTGTCAAAATCTTGCCACGTTTACAAATATTTACAAATATTACTTAAGAGAAATGCGGATCAAACGGCTAACACATTTACTCCACGCATCCATACCGTTTACAATCGGATTATGCAATAAATATGAATAGGAATTTAATGTCCCCACTGTGTCGTCCAGTGTTAACAAACTACAATGGGATTTATTGCTTATTGCCTTGTTGTTGTGTCGTGTTTTTTTTTTTTTTCAAAAACCCAATTAGAATTCAAATCATTAATAAGTGTTCCGCTAACGTTGTTGACTTGTTCTGGCCAGGCATATCTGCGTTTTATACAGTATACAGGCCAACTTAATGAAGGTTATTATAATTAATTAATGTCATCTAAATTTTCTTATTTTATTTTCGTAGTTTTTGTTTTGTTTTTTTTTAGTGTAATTAGAGTACTTAATTTTCCTCTTCTCTTGTGAATTGCTTTGGAAATATGACAATAATTGTGTAGAGTTTTTGTTTTTTTTTTTTTAGAATTGCTATTAAAATTCTAATGGAGCTTTTAAATACAATGCAAGTTTAGTTTTCTAATGTTTGGCAAAAATAATGAAGCTAAATTGCTCAAAAACATGACCTTCACAATTTAAATTGTATTGTGTCGAATGGTGTTTCTATAAAGATCGGCACGGAAGATTTTAGGTAATAAGAAGTTAAATATTATTGGGTATATGAATCATAAAATAATTATAAAATGGGAAATAATTGCAAAGTATTATAAGTATATTACTGGTATTAAATAATGGATGTGGTTAATAATAATAATAAGGGGGTGAGCAAATATTAGTTTTTATAACCTACACCACAGGGTGGTCAGGATATTATATCTTTGTGAAAACAAACGAGATAGACCCATAGTTCGTTTTGATGATCTGCATAGAATCATATTCTGAGTCGATTTATGCATGTCTGTCCGTCCGTCTGTCCATGTATTTTTGTAAACAAAGTACAGACCGCATTCATTGCCTGATCCAGATGAAAAGTGTAATATCAGCCCAAATTGTATGGAATTTCGCACATTGGGCCTGAAAATAAGTATGCCAAATTTGATCGAAATTGGTTCAGATATAGCTATAGCTCCCATATATACTGTTCATCCGATTTGTTCATCCATATGGGATGGAATTTGGCTTTTATGACCCAATTGAGTCTAGAAACAAGTATGTCAAATTTGGTAAAAAAAACTGTTTAGATATAGCTTTAGCTCCCACATATATAGTTCATCCGATCTGTTATATGTGTTTTCCACAGTCGTAATATGCACTATGCACAAATACAGCTCAGAAATATTTTTGCCGAATTGTATCGAGATCGGTTTAGATTTGGATAATACATGTCCGAATTGAAAAGGCACAAATACCTCGGCAAATTTGGTAGAAATCGATTCGGAGAAGGATATTCCTCTCATATATTAGTTCCTTTGGATTTTAAATAATAACTCTAATCATAGTTGGTATGATTTAATTCTCACAAATTCTCCATAAAAACTTTTATTTGTCATGTGTAGCTCTACTAAATATGCAAAATGATGTAGGGTACCATAAACTCGGCCCACGCGCATCTAATTCTTTCTTTACTGGTTAGTACTGTTGAAGGAGTGAAAAGTATAAAATATAAAAATTTCTACATGCATACAGGCCAGCAAGTATGAAGGGATTTTAGTATATTTTGGCATTTAATCGCATACTATCTAAAAGATTAAAAACAAAAACAAGTAAAAAGGCTATAAGGTCGGCCGGGTCGAACTTTGAATACCCTCCACCATTTGGAGCGGATTTGGCAATTCTCAAAAACAATAAAATTTCAAAAATACCAAATGTAGCTGTTATATTAGGGTCTATAGGACGACATGAACCTGCATAAGTAACTTTTGTTATATTCAAACTTAACAAAAAAAATATATAAAAATCGGTGAATAATGTCGCTAAAATCATCACAATACCGAAAATAGGGAGGTACCATTATATGGGGACTATACGAATCTCCTGTAATAGGCTGTAGTATCCATTACGAACTTCATATACCAAATTTGAAACAATTCCGGTGAATAATGTAGTTAAAATCATCAAAATACCGAATTAAGGGAGGTACCGTTATATGGGGTCTATACGAAGACGTGGGCCTGCACAGACAATTTTCTGTTTTAGGCTGTACTATCCTGTACGAACTGCAAACACCAAATTTGAAACGATTCCGGTTAATAATGTCGCTAAAATCACCAAAATACCGAATATCTGGAGGTACCGTATATGGGGCCTATACGAAGACGTGGACTCTCACAGACAATTTTCTGTCATAGGCTGTAGTATCCATTACGAACTTCAAATACTAAATTTGAAATAGTTCCGGTAAATAATGTCGCTAAAATCATAAAAATACCGAATATCGGGGGGTACCGTTATATGGGGGGCTATACCAAAACGTGGACATACATGACCTATTTTCTATACCAATACATAAAACCTTATGCTGATCAGCCGGCAATTTTTTGTGGAAAGTTTTTCCTTTTTTTTTTGTATATTTAGCCATGCCTGCCTCTCTGTTTGGCCTTCAGTTCAAAATGTATAGCTTGCAAACGAAATGAATTAGGTGGACATATTTTTCCATATTATGTTTGAATAGGAAAATGGGGCATGCAAGTCCACTATTTGGTAACAGTAACCTCGATATTTTGTATCTTAAATTTTTAAAAACAAGGTACTAGCTTTCTATCAAATTGTTAAAACCGAAAATTAATTTTAATAAATTTTTTGAGTTTGAGGAAAATATCCTCTGGCAAACAAGGAACTTCGTTCCTACATATATATAATTACACATGTTGTATGCGAGTTACTGTTGACATACACAAGTAAATCTTTAGGCGTAAATATTTACATGTTTACGGTTCACGGTATGTGTAATCAAGGCGGATGTAAGGCATACAAAACCCACATCCTTTCATTTTGGTGTTGCCCCAACCACCACAACCGCCGTGCATGCGGTAAAAACACTCTTAGCTCGATTGTATGTTGAAATCTTGCTACATTGTTAATATTATTAATCTTTAGCCATGTCATTGTTAAATATTTAAACAGCTTTCTTTTTAATCAATGTAAGAGATTTCCATTCCAAAGGCTGGTTGGTTGGTTGTGTAAATGCCGCATCATTGTACTCACGGTCTATCCGCAACATATGTGCCAATGGGACACATTTGTTCACACACACACACATACACCCACACAAACGAGCCACGAATTCACCGTGTTTGTATAAAGTCCTTAAGCTTAACAATATTCCTGGCGTCGTGTGAACATAATCTGCAAATCATTAAATATTTATGAACTCATCAAACCAAATCAGGGAAGGTAAGGTACTGATGATAATTCGTTAACAATGCTTCATCCGAAGGATTACCGGGTAATTAGTGTTATCAATTTAATGTTTCGTCATATATAACGTGATTCTTAAATTGTAGCTAAAGAAAAGTAGAAAAGTTAAATTATGAAGAATTCTTAACAGACAGATTTTAAATAACTGGGGGTGGAGTCAATTGTGTGATTTTTAAGAAAATATTGGTGTCATATTAGAAATACCTAAAAAAAACTAATAATTACTAATTTCATTTAAAATTTATAGCAAATTCCAAAAATATTAAGTTTTTTGTCTGCCTCAAACACTAACATATTGAGTCACTGGACTAAATGTAAATATTTCGAAGAAACATTTCAAACATTTTTGATGGTCCGTTATATTTCCGTGTGCAGTTACTCCGAACGGAGTTTCTTATTTGCTGCAATCTTATAACATTGTTATATTAATATTTAAATTGCATTCTAATATGGGAAAAATCAATCATCCCCATCTTGAATTTTCTCAAAAATAGGCAATATTTAAGAGAAACATGCTAGAAAGCTTCACTCGGTACATACCCGTGGGACATACCATAAAGATTTAATATTTGTAGAAATCTGGAAAATTTTCAACCTAGAGTTATGCTTACTAAAATTGTTTATCCATTGTGGAAGAGGGCATGTTCGCTTCTGAACAAAGATGTTGATGTATGTCGGATACTCGTCTCGTTAAATTAAAAAGCAGTAAGTTCGAACGGGCCGAACTTTTAATAGCCTCCACCATTTGGAACGAATTGGGAAATTTTCCAAAAATAAAATCTGTTAAAATCTTAAAAATACCAAATATAGCCGTTATATTGGGGTCTCTACGACGTGAACCTACAAAGGCTTTGTTTGTCATAAGCCTTTACCATATTCAAATTCGAAACTTGAAATAAACGGTGAATAATGTAGCTAAAAGCATCAAAAACCCGTATATAGGAAGGTACAGTTATATCGGAGCTATACGAAGACCTGGACCTGCATAGACAATTTTCTTTAACAGGCTGTAGCATCCATTACGAACTTCAAGTACTACATCTCAAACAATTTCGGTGAGTATTGTACCTAAAATCGTTAAAGTAGGGAGGTACTGATATATGGGGCCTATAAGAAGACCAGGACCTACATACACAATTTTCTGTCACAGACTGTAGTTCCCAATACGTACTCTAAATACGTAATTTAAAACTACTCCGGTGAATAATGACGCTAAAATCATAAAAATGCCGAATATAGGGAGGTACCGCTATATGGGGGCTATACGAAGACATGGACCTGCACAGACAATTTTCTTTCTTAGGCGGTAGTATCCATTTTGAACTTAAAATGCCAAATTTTAAAACACTTCCGGTGAATAATGTCGCCAAAATCATCAAAAAAAAAAAGAATATCCAGAGGTACCGGCTATATGAAAACACGGAAATTTTAGAATTATATCTCGATTCGTTCAAAAGGTAGCTTGACTTCAACAGACAGACAGACAGACCGACGGACATCGCTAAATCGACTTAGAATTTTACGCTGATAAGGAATATATATACTTTGTTGGGTCTGACATGAGTATTTCGAGGAGTTACAAACGGAATGAGAAAGCTAATATACTCTTCATAGTATGATGGTACCACTCCTTCTGGTACCTGTCCACAAAAGCTCGAATTTTTCAAAGAAAATAATTTTTTGCACAGAAAAGAGAAATCCTAGTATTTACGTCAGTACTACGTCAGTTGCGAAAATGGGCAATATCGGTCAACTGCATCAAGTACCTCACCCACAAACGGTCAAAATTTATAATAATTACAACTTTTATAAAATGTGATGTACGAGTCCGATTTTCTTCAAATTTTACACATCGCAATAGTTTTATCAACTCAAGGTCCGCTGTTAAGATGGAATATATCACTCATTCTGGTGACTCCCCCACAAAAGTTCGAACAAAAGGTTTTAAATAACCATTAAACTCATACAACACGAAATAAACATCCGCTTCCATTTAGACTTGGTACATCTTAATATTTCTATCAACACAGGATCTGTTATAAAAACGGAAGAGATCGGACCATTCCTTCTGGTACCTCCCCCACAAAGGGCCACAGTTTTGAATAACCGAAACATTTATAAAATCCGCATCAGGATCTCTTCATATTTCACGCATCCCTCTATTTCCACTAACAAAAGTTCTGTTGTAAAGATAGAATATATAGGTCCACTCCTTCCGGTACCTCCCCCACAAGGGGACAACGTTTTGAATATCCATGAAGCTCATTAAAAGCGAAATTAACATCCGATTCCATTTAAGAATTGGTATATCTCAATACTTCCATCAATACAAAATCTGTCATAAAGATGGTAGAGATCGGACTATTCCTTCTGGTACCTCCCCCACAGAAAGGGTCACAGTTTTTAATAACCAAAAGGATCATAAAATCCGAAATAAGCATCCGGAACTCTTCATATTTCACGCAGCCCATTATTTGTAATAACACAAAATCTGCTGTGAAGAAAGAATATATCGTACCTGGTACCTCATCCACATAGGTTTCAATACTTTTATCTGTCATTAATTGAGAAACAAGTAGGCGATTTCTTACAAGTTGCTATATCTAAATATTGCTCTTAACCAGAAACCTGAGATGAATATGGAATGCATAAAATTGGATATAAATGTTCGATTTTCTTCTAATTTTTCCCATATCAATATTTGTATGTGTATTAGTTAAGGGCTAAGTATATAAGAAGCTTGAAGTCATGGCACGGCCTATTTTGTGACATTTCACAAAAGAATTAGAGAGCCGCACTAAAATCCTGCCGTCGTTTTCCATTATAATTTGGCATTAATATGCCAAGCCATGACTTCAAGCTCTTTATGTATTTGCACCCTTAAAGTCTGAAAGTGGACACACATTTGAGCATTTTCTAAAAATTATCACAAATTTCAAATAAAGTGAAGGAAGTAGTCGATAAAGTCCAAGCCTGACACGTCGCAGTATTTATATCATATTTATTTAGGCCCGATGCGAAATGGTCAATATTGGTACATTCCTTCGAAATCTACTCCATAGAGGATCAACAATTTGAATAAATATAACACTAGTCAAAATTTATTTAAATAATCGAACAATGGCTGAGGATATACATATGTCGGCAAACCCGATTGATACTTTTTAGCTTGTTTTACCTTGGTTTTCGCATCCCTGAGGCATAGTGTAATTTAAATTATGATTCATACTAATTTTTATGGTTAAAGTTCTATGAAAACTTATCCCCTAAACATATTCAAAATAATTTATTTGGTTTTGTCAAGCCTTCCATAAACCACATGACATGACTCCAAATCCATTCGTCACATTGTTTTTGGCAATTTAGTTCAGCTATTACCATTTCTCTCCACACACACATGATGAGTACATGTACATTTCGTATGACAACATGTACTATATGCATATGAGAGAGATTCAAAACTAATTTTCAATTGTTTTGCTTGCCATAATTGTCAATAATTAAATTTTTCATGCAAGCGTAGAAAAACAACAAAGTTTGCCATATTAAATTACCAAACATGTCAGTCATTTTGACACCCATCACCATAAATTATAAATTACTGGATACTGCTGTTCGAACTCGAACAAAGTAACTGGAATGACTCCAGCAGCGTAAATGCTGTCAGCTAACACGTTCGTATAGGCGATGATGGTGTTTAATGTTTGTTTTTTTTTTTCACCATAACGACATAACAGTTGATTGTTCGCTCGGTCATGTGAAGTTTCAATTATATTTGTATTTTGAATTTTTGTTACTTTCGTTGTAATTAATATTTTCCTGGACTTTGTTTGGCTTAATTTATGCAGAACGGATAAATGGGGGAGGGGACTTTAGATGGTTGAGAACATTAGAACACTTCTATATACCCTTACCCTTATGTTGAAAATGTTGGTTTTATATAAAGAAATAAACAATATTTTTTTTCTAATACTTATACCAGAAATACAGGGCGAGATAAAAAACTGCAACAAAATCAACCTCCAAAATTTTTATTTTTTTAAATTTTATTGAGTGAAAGCAAATAATGTGGGAATAGCATTAAATTTTAGAATAAGTTTAGATTTGCTCGAATTGGTCACCTTTGGCACAAATTATGGCCTTCAAACGGCCAATGAAACCGTCTCACGCTGCCTGAATGTTGCTCTGCTGTATTTTGGCCCATCCCGGCGAAGCGCTTGCTTGAGGTGATCGACACTTTGGTATTTGTAATGCCAAACTTGCTTTCCAAAATACTCCAAACACAATAGTCCAACGGATTGGTATCCGGAGATTTTGGTGGCTATTGTGCGCTGGAAATGAAGCGAGAAACCTTATTTTGTAACCATTATTGGGTGGCGCGTGCAGAGTGCGATGGTGCTGAGTCCTTTTGAATGTCCAAGGTCTGCGGCCAAAATGTTTGCGTGTCCGAGTCTAATACACCCTCCAGAATATTCTCGCCATAATATTCGGCATTTATTAATGCGAGCGGAGAGCGACCATAGGCTGTTATGGCGGCCCACACCATCGCCATGGTCGGCGCTTGAGTTATGGTGGCCAATCGAAGGTGCACATTTTCAGCTGACCTCTTTGGTAAGTAAACATGATTATTTCATTTATAGTGCTGGACAACGAATGTTTTCTCCTCGTAGAAAACCAAATTCGGCAGTTCACCACTTTCGACCAAGCGAAGCAACTCTTCAGCTCTTTTGAGTCTATTTTCTTTCTGTTGTGGTGTAAGTTTGTGCACTTTTTGGAATTTCAATGGCGTTACCCCGAGCTCATTTTTCTTTATTTGCCGAATAGAATATTGCGAAATGTTCAGCTCAAGAACCATTTTTTGGCCATTGCGACGCGGGTTTCGATCAAGTCGCTTCTTTACTTTTCGAACCATTTCTGCTGATGTTACTGTTTTCTTCCGTCCACTTCCCTGACGTCGGGCTACGCCACTAGTATCACAATAACGAGCGATGGTACGAGACACAAACTATTTATTCACATTTAAATGCTGAAGTGCTCTAACGATAGCCACATGTGGTTTTCAAGCCAAACGTAAAGAAATCACACTATCACGCTTGAATTCCATCACGAATAACTTTATTTCTGAAAATGCTTTAAAAACATAATGAACTATCACTGGAATAATTTTAACAGCTGTCGGATGAGTGGCTTAGAAATGACAGCAGTCTGAAGTTGGTTGCAGTTATAATATTTTATTCTTATAATATTTTATTAGTTCAAAACATTATACAATTCCCCGTGTTTTAAAAACAAGTACATCGTAATTTATTTTGAAAAAATATGCCCTGTTACACTTAGATAAGTTCTTTGAAATTTAATCATATGGAAATATTTTGCGAAATTTCCAATTGATTAACAACACTTATCACATCTTGTTCAATTAGCATAGCGGAAAAAAGTCGTTATGTCAGACACGTATGTACCTACATATATATGTATGTGCAAACGCGTATGCCACATATTGGCAGTACTCTAATGTCGTCGATACCTTTATAAAAATTTACACATTCATTCGAATGAATGAACTTGTCAATGAATGACACTTTGCAATGACGCCACAAAAGAGGTAATTCACATGAAACGCCGAACGCCAGCGATATACTTGACATAACAAATATTGTCGCTTCAAGTTCTAAACATTTGTGTAAACCCATTCCGCTTTCGATGCCTGCGTGTTGTTTTCGAACCCTTGCTATATAAGGGCAATAGATAAAACGACGGAAAATATATACTGGCCCGTATAGTTCAAATTGTTTTTGCAGTAGTTAAACAATTGTTAAAACAACTGTTGACATAAAAGGTATTACGCAAATTTTGTTAAAAATAAAAAAAAACACACACACTCATACAGATACGCTAAACAATTGGCTACCAACATCAAAGGAAAATGTGACAGTACAGGGAGAAAAAAATTATTGCAAAATAATAGTCACAAAACTACGTATATATGGAGTAAGCCAGCTATAAAAATTACTCTTTAATTTTCCAACTCCATTAAAAAAATTGTCTTGAAAACTTTAAGGACAATTTCTAAATATTCCAAGCAATAACAATGATTCGAATTAGCTAATAAACCATTAAAAAGAAATCTAAGCAATAATAATAAAGGCGTTAAATCGCACGATCTAGGCTGCCAATTGGCCGGTCCTGAACGTGAAATATAAGATTCACACAACTCGCCTCTCAATACGTCAATTTTTGCGCATTTCGGGTGCCATGTGCCACCGTCTTGTTGAAACCACATGTCACGCAAGTCAAAGTCTTCCATTTTTTGAAAAAAGTTTTATATCATCTCACGGTAGCGTTCACCATTCACAGTTACTTTACGATTCGCAGCATCTTTGAAGAAGTACTGTCCACTGATGCCACCAGCCCATATACCTCCTCAAACTGTGACTTTTTCCGGATGCTTTGAGCTATAATGAGCTGTTACAATTATTCCAGCGACAGCTCATTATATTGTTTACAAGCGTACAAAAGCATTTTTGAGAAATTTCCAGAAAAAATATTTTCGGGATGGAATTCAAGCGTGATAGTGTGATTTCTTCTGACTGGAAAACCAAAAGTGGCTATCGTTAGAGCAGCAGAAAATAGCAACGTCAGCAGAAATGGTTCGAAAAGTAAAGAAGCGACTTGATCTAAAACCGCGTAGCAGTGGCCGAAAAATGGCTTGTGAGCTGAACATATCGCAATATTCCATGCGGCAAATATTGAAAACTGAGCTCGGCGTAAAGCCATTGAAATTCCAAAAAGTGCAAGAACTTACGCCGCAAAAGAAAGAAAATAGACTAAAAAGTGCTAAAGGGTTGCTTCGCTTTGCCGAAAGTGATGAACTGCCGAATTTGGTTTTCTCTAACGAGAAAACATTCGTTGTCCAGCAGTTTGTAAACAAACAAAAATGATCGTGTTTACTTGCCAAAGTAGTCAGCTGAAAATATGCACATTTGGTTGGCCACCAGAAATCAAGCGCCGGCCATGGAATAAATGCCGAATATTACCGCGAAAATATTCTGGAGAATTTATTAAAGCCTTGGGCACGCAAACATTTTGGCCGCAGACCTTGGACATTCCAACCAAGAATGGTTACAAAATGAGTTTCCTCGCTTCATTTCCAGCGCACAATGGCCACTAAAATCTCCGGATCCCAATCCTTTGGAATTTTGTGTCTGGAGTTTTTTGGGAAGCAAGTTGGCGCTAAATAGTGGCGATTACCTCAGGCAAGCGTTTCGCCGGGAATGGGCCAAAATACCGTAGAGCAACATTCGGCAGCGTGTAACGGTTTCATTGGCCGTTTGAAGGCCATAATTCGTGCCATAGGTGACCAATTCGAAATAATCTAAATTTATTCTAAACTTTGATGTTATTTCCGACATTCTTTGCTTCCATTCAACAAAATTTAAAAAGATATTTAAAAGTTATGGCGTTTGACTTTGTTGCAGTTTTTATTGTATCCCACCTTGAATTTTGATAATAAAATTCAATTATCTACAAGCATTTTTCATTTGTAGAGTGATTCATGGTTCAATTATAGACCAAACTAAAGATGTTTCATAGTGAAACAGAAGCCTAAACGTAAGTGGGCTGTTTAAAACATGCTCCCCCTCAGGTGCACTTTCACACAAAACAAAATAGTGCAGAGTAATCTGCGAAAAAAACTTGCAATCTTCGAGCAATCCCGCTCGCTAGCAAGTTTCATTCCTGAGTGAAAACGAGCAAATCTGTGCTCCAGTTTTTGACATTTTAAAGCGCGTCCTTCTAAAATGTATGTTGTAGAATAATTTTGCAGAATTTTGATGTATTCTGAGACTTATGGAGGAGTTTTTAGCTATTTTTGAACATAAGCTGTCTCTCTTGAGGGTTAATTTTTTCGACCAATAAATTATAAGACACTATGTACCTAAAAGTATTGGCTTAGTAGGTCGATTTGTAAGTAGTTGCGATTCCCAAAATCGGCATAATTTGGTATTGAGGATGGTTGCTAGGAGTCTAAGTGTGATAGCAGATATTATTCCGCAAACAATCTCACTTCCAAATAATAAGTATGAAATGAAAATACATTTTGACCCCAGTAACTACTTACAACACAGTATCCTTACCCCTTACTTTAACGTAGAAATTTCATAGAAAGTAAGTGCTTACAAAACTTCCTCAACGAGCTATTAATAAGCTCAAAAAAGTCTGTCATTTTATATTTAGAAAACATACTCCATTTTTATACCCTCCACCATTCTATGGAAGATATATTAGCCATGTTATTCCATTTGCAACTCCTCGAAGTACATATGATAGACCCTACAAGGTATATATATTCTGGATCAGCGTAAAAGTCGATTTAGCGGTCTGTCTGTAATCAAACTATGTTTCGAACAGCATTTTGATGATTTTGTCGACATCTTTAAAATTTTCAAGTTCCATCCAAATGGTGGAGTTAGGCCTGGGCGAACTCTTTTTTTTTTTTTTTTGCCTTGTGGTGGGATTGAGCTTGGGTCTTATTTTATCAATGTAAATTGCATATAAATGTGTCATTATTATTATGCGTACTGGTAAAGTGTAGAGAATATAGCTTTCATCATCTGCTACTAATTTGCCTACTATAATGCAGATGGTAATTAGTTGTCTTTACTTGTAATGCTAAATGTTACACTTATCAAATTATTTTTTGCATGATTCGTATGAAAAATACAAAAAAAAAAAAATACACGGATACAAAATAAGGACACATATTGCCTGTGCCATACTTAAGTATCCCACAGGCCATTTTTGTCATTTGAGATATATGGTGAACTGATAAAATCCAGTTATCCGATATCAGCTCCAAACGATTCGAAATGCAAATTTTTACCTTAAACAAACCAATGTCGTATGGAACACTTAGGCATGCAATGACGATGTATAGAACACATTTCGTCTGAGGGTGTCTTTTGGGTTTATGCAAGTACACATCATTAATCCACCATGTATATTAAGCATATTGGGTTAACCTTCTGTTCCGTTTAACTTAAAGTTTTTTTTTTTTCAACCTTGTGTTCAAGGTTGGACCAAAATAATTGAGTTTTCAAAATTTGATAGAATATAACCCTGAGTCTCTGCTTGTCCGAATGAATAAAAATTATAAAAATTACATGCAACATTATACATATTTTAATTTTAAAAATAAACAAAAAACGCAAAAAATTAATGAAAATTCTGTATTTTGCTAAAATATAATCAATTTTTTATTATGCAATTGCATGGCAAACTCGGTTAATTTATTCTATGCGTGCTCTGAATTATTTTTTTTAAGTCATTGACATTGAAAACTATTTTGCTTTTAAAATAATTTTATGATTTCGTCGACCTTTCATTTGTTTATAATTGCTGTGATCTAAATAAAATGATAAAATTCAAAGAATTTCGAAATATTGGAAATGAGGCCAAATAGTTCGTAAAGAATGAATTTCACTTTTTTCTCTTTAGCTAGATTTACCATTAAAAAGTATAGGAAACACATTTTTATTTATGTTTGGCAATAATTGATTTCCGGGTTTTAGACTTCAGACCAAATTGTTAATTCAATACTCTCTAATTAAGACTCTCGTTGAATTGCAGACTGCATCACCGCGAAAAAATATAATGAAACAAGTAAAAAAACATTAAGTTCGGCTGGGCCAAACTTTTAATACCCTCCACCTAAGGGTAAAGGAAAAATTAGAATAAAAGTGGCAAAAACCATTAAATTGCCGAATATCGGGAGGTACCGTTATATGGAGGCTATACCAAAACGTGGACCTACATACAATCTTGGACCTACATACTATGACCTACAAATACCAATTTTCAGACAAATCCGTGAAGAAATGTGGCAAAAATCATCAAATTACCGAATATCGGGAGGTACCGTTATATGGGGGCTATACCAAAACGTGGACCTATAATTACAATGACTCACCACACGAACTGGGACCCATTATGATCTGTAACTACCAATTTTCAGAGAAATTCTTGAAAAAATGTGTCAAAAATCATCAAAATACCGAATAATGGGAGCTACCGTTATATGGGGCTATACCAAATCATGGACCCATACATGCAATGTCTCGCCACCGGAGCTGGAACCCATTATGACCAACAAATATCAATTTTTAGACAAATCCGTGAAAAAATGTGGCAAAAAAAAATAAAATATCGAATATCGGGAGGTACCTTTATATGGGGGCTATACCATAACGTGGACCTAAACATGTAATGTTTTGCCACACGCACAGGGACCCGTTATGACCTACAAATACCAATTTTCAGACAAATCCATGGAAAAATGTGACATAAATCATCAAAATACCAAATATCGGAAGGTACCGTTATATGGGGACTATACCAGAACGTGGATCGATATATCTCATTTTCAATACCAACCATCCTAGACACAATACAAATTGCTCTGCTAAATTTTGGCGCTCTACGTCAAATAATGTGGGCTGTATCGTGATTTCAACAGACGGACAGACAGACGGACATCGTTATATATATACTTTATGGGGTCTACGACGAATATTTAAGGATATTACAAACGGAATGACAAAGTTAATATACCCTCCTTTCCAAGGTGGAGGGTATAAAAATATTCTGTATATATAGGCGAGAGAGACGGATCTTTTAAAGCGATCCACAAATGTTAATGGATTTTGGAACAATCGGTTTTTTTGTTAAACAATCCACTTCGTAGGGGATATTTAAATTCGTTAATGCCGCTTTTACTCGTTTTATAATTACTTTTTATTTGGCAGCACAATTGAAGTTTAATAAATAAAGATTTATTTTTAAAAATAATTGCAGAAATACCAAATTAAATTAGCATTTAAAATTGTTTCGGTATTAAATGCAATTTAATACAAAAAAAAAAGCTGCACCCATGATTATTTAGACATGAGCAATTATTGCTAGAATTTTATGGTTTTTTTCAGCAAAGATATTGTTAAGAAGATTTATTCATGACAATTCATGACAATTTTTTACGGCATTCATTAAAAGTCAATTAATAAAAAAAACAATACAGCAGGGCGTTAAGTTCATGCTGTTTGTTTGTCGGCACGAAATTTGATATCTAAATGTGGGATAAATCAGTAAAAAGTAAAAGGAATTAATTTAGTGAATAATATAAATAATATTCACGCTTATACAATAGAAGGGATGAGGGAACTTCATTTTGTAAAAAAAAGAATGTAGTGACGAAATATTTAAGAATAACTATTTTCAATTGAACTCAGCACATCTGGGTTTTAATTTTTAGCTATTTAATCTTGGTTTCAAAATGTTCTCTTTTCGTTCTCAATATTTTAGTTATTAAAAAAATATTTTTCTTTTCACATTGAATTATTTTCAATAACATTTTGTAATTTTTGACCCAAAAATTCAAAGACTTTTGGATTTTAATCTTAGATCATCAGTGCTTTGGAATTTATTACTCATTTCAACATATGGCCAATTTTTAAAACGTTTGTGTTGAACCACCCTTCTCAATTTCGTACATACATCCATATGTTGCCGCTTGAATATCATTTAAAAACCGCTTGAGAGTATCCAACATTTTCTTAGGACAATAAATAATTTGACAATTCTTCCCTAATGTGTGTGTTGATGTATTCCAATTTATTTCTTAAATACTCGACCTTGAAATATATTAAAGAACACTCAAAATTTTTATTTATGATTTCTTTTTTTCGGAAAATATTTCTCCCAACAGTTAATTATTCCGTTTCCAGCACACATATGTTGTTGCACAAAAATTTCGAACCCAACATTTATTTCAGTTAATAAACGAAAAAGATCATTATTGCCATCATTAATCATAACTAATTAATGAACACCCAAAAAGGCTATGAAGAGAAAAGAGTAAAGCAACAGTTTTAAAGAATGGACGGATGGGTGGATGTGAACAAAAAAAAAAAAACACTTTAAAAATGCTGTTCATTCTTTGTTGCCTTTATTCGGAGAATTTTTAAATTGAAAACATATTTAACATTGAAAAAGAGTGGTTCTGAGTGAAAAGTAGCTACTTAAACTAAATTGAAGAGAATTGGAAATTTGGCGGAATCATTTAGATGTGGAGCCATGGTTTGTTTTGTTTAAGGAATTCGAAATTCGACATCTGGTTCACTCGGCGACCTTTGGTTCATTGTGTTCATCATAGGAAGAAATAGAAATGGGATAGGATACATATAGAAGCGAGAAGGTGAAGAAAAGATTTATAGAGAGAATTATAGTTGGCAGGATGGAATGCCATACCAGGGAATACCTTGGGCAAAGTTGTTCTATCTCTCACTTTCCAAATAGCATATGACTCTTGTTGGATAACATGGGACATATTCAGAGTAGTCTTGAGAAGTCAGGAACCCTGTTGTCCCATCTTGAGGTCAGATTTATGATACTGTAGTGACCAGTCAGTATGCCCACCACGATTTATAGACTAGACCTACTAAATTAGAGATTGGAGCTTGTTGTTCTCCTCGAGATTATAGGCCAGATGACAAAAGATTCTCTGCAACCCATTTCCAAGTTCCATATTCTTTCAGCCTCTTCAATGAGGGATAATAGCTTATTTGTGGTTTATCTTTCTCATCAATTAGAACTGAGATCCTTCGGGAGCTAATTCATCAGCTACATTCACTTCATTCCCCACTATATTGCGATGTCCTGGAACCCAACAAAACTTAATGAGTCCACGTTTTACAAAGAGCGAATTCTTTCAGTCAAGTGTGGGCCGCTTGTCTATTGACATATATAATCACTGGTTTCTCTTACCATAACTGCAGGTTTCTCTTACCATTTCGTTAGTCTTCTTGATTGCAAGAATATTCGCCTGGAAAACTCTGTAATTGTCATTGAGTTTATATGAGTGTATAATTATTGGGTAGGGCAGAATACATCAGAGTCGGAGCTTTTATTCATCTTGGCCAGACCTACCAAAGGAGATTCACCACCAGTCAAGGCATAATTTTCAGGTATCGTAACGGCAATGTAATTCAATTCGAAAAAGGTGGACACATAGTCTCTTATTTATTAGTTTTTACCTTGGATATTCCGACTAATTGGTATGTCCAGGATTCGAGCATGACCAAAACGTGAGGAGTGTCATAATCAGCTTGTCATATTCTCAGCGCATTTTTTGGTGCTTGGGGTTGAGCTAAAATATTCCGTGGCTGGAAGTTAGGCCGCACATTCAATGCAGATTTAGAAGTGCTTTTGAGAGCTCTTGTTGTCAGTAAGGAAGCGGCTCCTTGCACTGTGGTTAATTTGGACATGAGTGCCCTGGATTTAAACGCATGCCACCAGACGAGGTACCCATACTTCAGAAAAGGTACGACCATTGGGACATACATCCAGTGTACGTCTTAAGGTCTAACCCTGAAGTTCGTTCATATCCTGCCTGAATAGAGTACAATGAGTCCCATCCTGCATGAAGAGAGTGCAATGAGGTCCTTTTTAGTACTACTAGTATTTGGTGCACAACGAATAGTACAATTTCTGTCCTTGCAGGGTTTACCCCCAGACCATTGTCATGGGTAGAGCCATACAGCTGTACTAGCTTTACGAGAATTAAATTGAATACTGACTCATCACTAACATTCATGCGTTTGCGTCATGAACAAAATGCAGGTCGCATTTATTGTCCGATTGAAACAAAATTTTCCATACATTAATTCTTTGGCCCAAGAACGAAGTTTGTGATAATCGGTCCAAATTTAGATACAGCTCCCACATATATAGTTTCCACCGATTTCAATTTTATTGTGCCCCAAAATATGTAATATTTCGGCACATATGACCCAATTCATCCTACAAACAAGAACTTCAAATATGGTTCAGATCTAGCTATAGCTCCTATAGATGTGTTTCATCCGATTTGGGTTTTAAGTCTCCCATATTTGTAATATGCACTCCGCCATGATGATTTTTGGTGCCAGGTACCACATAAATCTCAGATATAGCTATCGCTCCCATATATATTTTCACCCGATTTGTTGTTTATGTCCCCCATGTATGTAATATGCACTCGCCATTCTCAAAAACAATAAGATCCGTTAGACGTGGACCTGCACAGATGATTTTCTGTCTAAGGCTGTAGTATCCATTACGAAATTTAAATACCAAATTTGAAAGAATTCTGATGAATAAATTCGCTTGAATCATCAAAATACGAAATATCGAGAGCTGCCGTTATATGGGGCTATACGAAGACGTGGACCTCCACAGATAATTTTCTGTCTTAGACTGTAGTATCGATTACGAACTTCAAATGCCAAATTTGAAACAATTCCGGTGAATAAATTCACTAAAATCATCAAAATACAGAATATATATATATATATATATATATATATATATATATATATATATATATATATATATATATTACTTTGTGGGGTCTAAAATGTGTATTTCGAGGTGTTACAAACGGAATGACAAACTTAATATACCCTCCATACTATGGTGGAGGGTATAAAAATGCAGGTGGCTCTCAGCACGCTTTTGCATAGTCAACATTCTGATTTACGCAGTCAACCTACTCGATTTCGAAAAAAATTTCATCATTTTCACTTGTATTTTTCGATATCATCACGTAATTTTCACTTATTTTTTATTATGCCTTCTATATATTTTTTTTCGATGATAAGCAGTGAGAGTATTCCTTCGTCTATATTTTCAACTGTCTATGGTACTAGCTTATTACAATTCTTTTAAAATAGTTGATTGGAATATGGAAATACATTCTATTGCGGAATGGACTGATTCGACTTATCCACGCCACACCCCTGATTAAAGTCTTATACCATAGTAATTTAAACAAAATACATTGACTCTACAATCTCATTATCATGTCATAAATAAACATGTTTGTTAAATATGGGGTACGAGACACTCTTATGTACAACCATTTATAGACCATGTTTCCGTGTGTGTGGGAATTAAACCAAAAAAATGTGATGACCAATACGATTTTGTGTGTGTGTGTGTGTTTTTTTTTTCGATCGTCAGTCGTCTCTGTCACTGCTGACGCTAATACCGAAATTTTGGTTGGATTAGCACAAAATTTATGTCGGCTGATGTTTGACCGACCAGACATGTGCCAATTTTTTAATCAAAGAAATGCCAAACCAAAGAGGAATATAAGAAACAAAAAGTAAAAATAATAAAACAAAAACAGTAGGTAAACACCAAACAAACAGAGAACACATAAGAAATAAACAAAACGAAAAAAAGAACGGTGTATAACAAAACACATGCGTGGAATAGGAAAGATATGAAAATACTTAGGAAGGTCAATCTTTTTAGCCGGTATGATCAATGTACTGTGAAAAACATAATCATCTTATGACTAAGAATTTAAAATTTTCGATTTTGGGATTTTTTGTTTTTATTTGAAATAGGTAATTAGCATTAAACATCGTTTTGTTTATATTTATGGGTTCATGGCAAATTAATCAATTTAAACAAATGGATTTTTCAGATTTTTTCTAATTAAAAATAATTTGAAAAAATTCCTGTGAAAAATGAATTTATGTTAGTATGACGAGTTTATGCAATCTATTTGCACTTCTAAGGATAGAGAAAAATAGTATGAATCCGTTTTATTTAAATAAACACTTTTCGGAGATATAGCCCTTAAAAATAATTCTAATTTCGAAAACTTAACATATTCCTAAAATACTGATAATACGTGGACCGAATAGACTATGCTCTGCCACAGAAGATAGAACCCATTAAAAACTCTAAATACCGAAGTTTAAATTATTCCGCTTGGAAGTGTGGCTAAAATCCCAATATGGGGCCAATACGAAAACGTTGATCAATATAGCTGATCTTTGAACTTGACCTAACTGCTAACAAAAGTCAAGTCTATGCTAAATTTTAGCTTCTCATTACATGCCGTTTGGACTCTAGCGCAATTACAACAGACGGACGCAGGGACATGGCTTACTCGGCTTAGAATTTAACGCTGATACATATGGTGTAGAATATAACAAGTAAAACAATTTTTAAATTCGGCCGGCCCTCCACAATTTTGAAAGGACTTGAAAATTTTCCAAAAAAATACCGTCGAAAAATACCGCTCAAAGTAAAACCGTTATATGGGGCCATACGTGGCTCTGCATAAGTAATTTTTTGTCCTTGGCTGCAATACCCATTAGGAACTATTAATACGACATTTTAAACAATTCCGGTGAATAGTGTCACTAATATCACCAAAATACCGAATAAATGAAGGTGCTGTTATATGTGGGCTATATAAAGACGTGGAACAACCTAGACGTCATAGGTTGTAGTACCCACTACGAACTTTAAATACGAAATTCAAAACAATTCCGGTCAAAAATGTCGCTGAAATCAACCATGTACCGAATAAATGGAGGTGTCGTTATATGTGGGCTGCACGATATCGTGAACCTATATACAATTCTCCTCCATGGGGTAAAATACTCAGAAGGCACTCCTCGTGTGGATTTTCAGACAATTCTGGTCAAAAATGTGGCTAAAATCATGAAAATACCGAATATCGGGAGGTACCGTTGTATGAGGGCTATATGATATCGTGGACCTATTCTCTTCCAGGGGGTAATGTCATTGAAAAATTCCGAATATCGGAAGTAACATTGTATGGGGGCTATACGATATCCTTGTGTAGAATTTTAGACAATTTCATTAAAAAATGTGTACAAAAATCAACAAAATACCTAATATCGGGAGGAACAGTTATATGTGGGATATCATGGACCTATATAGGCAATTCTCCTTCAGGGGGTAAGTACTCATAAAGAACCCCTCGTGTAGAATTTCAGACTTCCTTAAAAAATATGGGTCATCAAAATATCGAGTAAGGTGGTTTACCTTTATATAGGGGACTATAGGATATCGTGGACCACATAGCCCATCTACGAATTTGACCTGCCTGCAGACAAAAGACAGATCGGTGCAAAATTTTAGCTTCTATCTTTGTTCATTTTGACTATAGCTTGATTACAACAGACGGACAGGGTTAAATCGTCTTAGAATTTTACGCTGACCTTGTTGTGTCGGAAATTATTTTTTAATTTAAGTTACAAACGGAATGACGAACGTTATATACCCTCCATATACCCTCCGCTTGGGGTTTAAAATGTTCGGTCAAAATAATGCTCTTAAGTTAGTAGTAAGTTAAATGCAAGGATTCCAAGAAATCTTTACCCTAAGTTTCCAAATAAGCAGGGGCAACTTGCCATCCCATTTTGGGTTACTTGGCTCTGTAAACTTTTAGATTGCCGATACACGTGTCTTTTTTAGCTCTACATTCATTATTTTTTCAATTATGGAAGACAATAGATTTTGTGGCATAGTGTTATCTTACCATTAATACCATATGTACATCATATAATCTAGGCCTAGTTCATATCGCTTTGTATTGTATCGTATCGTGTTGCGTTTTCTGGACCAATGTTTTTTGCTCCATTTACTTTCTTCTAAAATATCCAAATTTGCAAAAAAAAAAAACAGCTTTTTATATATTTGTTTCCAACCTGTGCACATAAGAATACATTTTTGACACGAACTAAACCAGTTTTCAATAAATATAAAAATTCAAATTTAATCTGGTAAACGTGTTTCCAAAATATCATTAGATTATGAGGCTTAAAGAAGACTCATGATATTTTTTTAATTTTTTGAAAAGGTGAAATTACGTTGGAGGAAATATTTTGGGAATCTCCATAAGCGTAGCCGCTTTAAAATAAATGATAAAATGTATTTACTTAAACCCTTTAAAAGTGGTCATAGTTGTTTACTTTAAAGTGTGTCCATCAGCGGAACCATGGCTCATATATTTACATACATGGCATATGGAAATGTAATATAAACTTTCAAATAATACATCCATATGTATATTGTATGTCCAAATGAATTTACATATTCGTTAAAATTTACTGAAGCATAAAATCTCTTAATCCAGTGGGCAAGTTTTTCTTCGAATATATTTTTTGTGTTTTTATTGTTGTTTACATATACACATTCAACAGCTTTATTTTATATATTTATATACATAATATAGATATATAATATGTACGTAATCTATCTATGTATATAAATAGAACTTAATCGCTTGAATGATTCAATTAATCAATATTAGCGAATTTTTGAACAATATATGTATTTAAATAACTTCAACCTTACATTCTTAGAGGTACAGGTTGAGCCGACCAAAATGTGCACACATGCCAAATTAATAATAATCAAATAATCTCTCGTCATTTAACATTTAAATATAATTTCCACTACAACTATTTTGCACAAAGGTCGTTATGGAGGTCCAATTTTCGACCAGATTTTCAAGCATTTGAGGGCGTATTTTAGCACACGTTTCCAAAGCGTCAATCGTTGCTGGAATATCCACGTAAACCAATGACTTCAGGTATTCCCACGAAATATATTCAAGTGATCAATTTCTCGAAATAATGTAGTCGTTGAAATATTCTTTCAATACGTCCATTGTTTCGTCTGCAGTATGACAAGTGGCACCATCCTGTTGAAACCACATTTCGTTTACATCTGCACATAGAAGAATTGACAATAAAAATGTATTGATCATGGTTCTGTATCGATTTATATTCAAGGTAACTCATTCCTCATTTTCAATGAAATAACGACTTATGATTCCACCAGCTCATTGACCGTACAAAGCAGTACATTTATCGGAGCAGATATTACACTTTTGCTGCACTATAAATGTGAAATCGGGGACCATATTGCAAATCTGAACAAATCTCTAAAAACATTAGCAGAGGTCTCTGATTGCTAGCACCAAATATCATTGTTTTAGAGTGAATTTTATGGGAGTGAGGGACTTAAATACAAAATCGGATTAAACGCATATGTGGGACCTATAGCTATAGGGTGAGATAGGAAAAACTGCAACAAAGTCAAACGTCATAATATTTAATTTTTTTGGAATGAAAGCAAAAAATGTCGGAAATAGAAATAGTTTTTTCATCCCACCCTGTATAATAGCCTCATGTGAAAACTCAGCTAATTTTTTGGAATAGTAAAGAGCTTACAAACATTTTCAAATTAGCTGTAATTTAGAATTTGTATTTCCAACGTTGATGCTGCTTGGTATTTAGTTTTATCCACCTCATAATAAGGGCAAAATGATTTCAGAATAGTCAAAGATAATTACTCTTTTACACCCATTACCGTAAAAATGGTATAATTTTTTTGCAATTTAAATTGTGCGTTGGATACCCCATAAGGGCCATATATTTTATCAAAGTATGATGCAATGACGATAAAAATAAATGTTCGGTCCCGTGCTGCTTTCTAATATTTGTATTTTTTTCATCTTATTCCACTAATCCCGACTGAATGAGTTCCAGTTTGACTTTTCGGAGTTTATTTCATGTAGACGTTCATTCCAAATCTACGTTCCCAACCAATGTTCTCTTGGGCCTACAAATTCAATAGAATACAAAATTTTCTTTTCTGACCACACATAAGTTGGGAAAGTGGTTTTAGCCAAATCAATTCATGAAAGTGGTCAAGGCCAAGATGGGTTCTACTATGAAATATATTATTAGAAACAAAGATGCCAAACATTGCCCGAAGATGAAACCAGTAAAGAAAGTCTTAAAGTCGGGCGGGGCCGACTTTATGATACCCTACACCACTTTGCTAATTAAGTAGAGCTCCACATAACAATTAAAAGTTTTTATGGGAGAATTCAATCATACACGCTATGATTATAATTATAATTTAAAGTTCAAAGGACTAAATATGCCGAAGCATTTGTATCTTTAAATTCGGAATTGTATTGCCCATTTGGTGCACAATTAATTTGAAATCGGATAAAGATATATATGGGAGCTATATCCAAATCTGAACCGATCTTGATAAAATTTGGCAAAAATATTTCTGAGCTTTATTTGATATATTTCCCTGAATATCGTTGTTACGGAGTGCATATTACGGTTGTGGGTAACAAATATAACAAATCGGATGAATAATATATATGGAAGCTATAGCTATATCTGAACCGATCTTCACCAAATTTGACATACTAGCTTCTAGACTCAATTCGGTCGTAAGTGAGAAATTCCATCCCATTTGGACAAATATTAGACGTTTGGTGCACAATAAAAGTTAAATCGGACGAAGTTATATATGGGAGCTATATCCAAATCTGAACCGATCTCGACAAAATTTAGGAAATGTATTTCTGAGCTGTATTTGATATATTTCCCCAAATATTGTTGTTGCATAGTGCATATTACGGCGGCGGTGGACAAAAATAACAAATCGGATGAACAGTATATATGGGAGCTATAGCTATATCTGAACCGATTTCGATCAAATTTGACATACATATTTTCAGGCCTAATTTGGGTGTATATGCAAAATTCCATAAAATTCGGGCTGATATTACACGTTTGGTGCACAATAAAAGGCAAATCGGACAAAGATATATATGGGAGCTATATCTAAATTTTGACCGATTATCTCCAATTTCAATAGGGTTCGTCCTTGGGCCAAACAAAAGGACTTTGCAAAATTTCATATGGATCGGGCAATAAATGCGACCTGTACTTTGTTTACAAAAATACATGGACAGACGGACGGACGGACAGACGGACGGACAGACGGACGGACGGACAGACGGACATGCATAAATCGACTCAGAAAGTGATTCTATGCAGATCATCAAAAGGAACTATGGGTCTATCTCGTTTCCTTCTGCCTGTTACAAACAAATGCACAAAGACATAATACCCTGACCACCTTGTGGTGTAGGGTATAAAAAGTGGCCAAGTTCCGAAAATTTCTTAAATCATATCATATTTTAGGCAAGGATGATTTCTTCTCAAATTACCAACATATGCCGAAATTAGTATGAAAAATATTGTTAAAATGTAAAATATACTTGAAATCGGGTTGTACCCATATAAGGGGGTTATGGTTCATATCATGACCTGCAATAGGGTATCAAAAGGTATCTTTAAAGTTTAGGAAGAATTTATGGAAGGATATAAATCCTTTTAACCGGTCATAGACACATTTTCCAGCCGGAGAGCATGTAGTTTGATCTCTTTAAATTAAAGTTGATAGAAAATACACTAATTTTTCTTCCCCTAAATTTTTTAAAATATACCTAAGCATTCTATGCCTCAACCAATTACTGCCCACATTTCTTAACTAACTTATTTGTTTCTTACTAATTTCTTAACTAACTAAAAAACTAATTTTTAATATAAAAATTTCTAATTTTTGCTACATTTTTAGTGGCAGCATTTCAAATATTTTTCCATTCCACACCACATTTGGAGATAAAATATATATGGACATTATTTCGACCGGCTATTTTATTATTCATTATAACCATTCATTATAAGGTCATTAGCAAGACATCAAATTCTTTGGGTTCAAAGAGATTATTTTGGATCAAGTGCTAACAGAATTTCAAATCCATTGTGATGTTAAAATATAAAAAAAAACCTATTCATCTTTTTTATAATAACAAAACACTGCAAACTAAATTCATTATTTATTTACACAAACAAAACTTATATATACATATATTTCTGTTTTATCGATAACAAACTTTTTGTTTAATAACAATGAATTTTCCAGTTCTTATTGTGGCTTACCTTCAAAATACAATTAACAGTTTTGGGTATAAACAAATCGCTGATTATGTATCTGGAAACAATAGTTAAAGCTGACGACAAGAAGAATAAATAAACAGAAATTATTTTAATAAAGAAAACACGTTTGGTTTCTGCAATGCCGTGAATTCTCTGAAAAATAACCAAGAATTGTTTAATTAAGTTTTTTTTTAATTCGAACACACAATTTATTGAATTTTATTAAAACAGCTTAAAATGTATAATATTAAAGAAAACTTTTAATTTTTTGCTTAAATTTCTTTTATTTATTTTTGATCTTTCTCTTTGTTATTTTTATATTCTGTTAAATATATTTTGAACAACGCTCGCGTTTTTATTTTCGGTATCTTTTGCTGGTTTTGTTTACCCACACTTAATTTATCCGATTTTTTTGTTGTTGCTTTACGGCGACAACGTGCTAATGTTATAATCGAACGCGCCCGCCTTCTTCGAACCACTGTTACGAACTTCGTAACTTTTAGAATCGTACTGAAAATTTGTTTTGCAAATTGCCAATGTTATAGCATAAAAATAAATAAAATTTTCACCACGACACAAATGTATCTCAATACTCTCGCAGTTGTGTCTCCGTCTGCTGAATACTCATTCAAAACAAATCAAACACGAGAGCACTACAGACAGATCCATACATACTCGTATACAGATGACTGCATGAATGTTGTTGTTTTGTGGGGGCTTGGATCTCTGCTTGTGATGGATCTTCGGATAGAGACAATATTTCTCTCCACATTTCTCATCTCTCTTTTTATCTGTTTCCATAGAGATGGAACACTAAATATGATTGTACAATTGTATATATTGGATTGAAAGGTACAACCATAAACAAATTAGGTATAGATTAAAAAGTTGTATCATCTGTTATCTTCGAAAAAAGTGATTCAATAGATGTCGTTCATGCTGTGAGAGAGGTTCAGTAGACTCACTCAATTCTCTCAAAATACAAAATATTGAATATTTTTATGATTTATTATTATTAATCAATTGAAAACGAAACACTGACTTTGTTTACACTGACATTACCCAACTATGCCGTGAAATATAAATATATAGAGGTTAAATAGCAGAAAAAAGAATAAATTGTTTTCGAAGTCGAGTGACTTCACTAGCCCTGAGTGACTTTACTGGCCCAAGATCAACCGTAGTGACATCTGTTGGAAGGGGTAAATTTTAAAACTTTTTAGTCTATACATTTATTTGTCTATGGTACAACTATAAGATGGCTGCTTAACGCGTTATCAATCGAAATAACAATATTTGGTGAGAGTATTATATGTTTGATTCAACCAGATGAATCGATCCAGCTAGAGGTGTCGATCACACTACATGTTGCAATTATGGCCCGATCCTCATAAAATGTTGCATGTGGCCAGAGTTAGGGTCAGACTAAAAGCCTATAATTTTGGAAATAATCACAAAATTATTAGGGGATAAAATGGCAAAAATATGAAGTTCTGCATGGAGTAAGAGTTAGTACTGGGCAGAAGCGTATCAATTTGTATGATCATCGGACCTTATTTAGCGGGTAAAATAAACCATATTTTTTAAAATGCTCATCAATTCGGAATGGTCTCTTGCCAGAAAACAATAACATCTACAAAAATCGTGTAAAAATAAGCCAATAAAAAGGTGAATATTTTTTGTCGCATTTTTTCAATTTTTATCACATTTTGTATCCATTTTTTCAATTTGACTTGAAATTTTGAATTGTGCATTTTAAAGTTTTCCGGAATCTTTGAATTTGGACATAAAGGGGCTTCCAACATATTGTGGTGTTGTAGGGCATGGTCAGCCCCGTACGACTATAGCCGTTGCCTACCTATTTTATTTATACTCTTAGCCAAGAAGTACATATTTTCAAATTCAGCCTAGCCTTGAGTTATAAGTTATATATAATAACTAACATCACTTTCTTTTACACATATAGATAACATCTATCATAAGGGTTTCTAACCCGAAGAAACCAAACTAAAAAGTTTCAGCCAAATCAATAATAAACTCTGACCAAGACCTTCGAAATAACTAAAATAAGGGGTATTTTAATATAAGGACTGTACCAAAACATGGACCTATATTGATACAATTTTGTACTTACTAATAACATAATGTTAAATCCAACAATTTGTGAAATATTATTGTGTATGGTTAAGGCTTTAAGTACAAACGCAATAAAAACCTCCAGATTTTCAGACTTTCAAAGTTTTATATATTATTCAAGTTTTTCCATTTCGGAAAATGTAATAAGAAAATGTTTTTCTTTTTCAACAATGAGACTTCAAAATCTTTCATTTTGATGTTTACCGAGTAGGCAAAGCCATTGCACAATGGACCCACATCCAATTTTTCAGAATTCCATGTCTATCCTAACACCCAACGGCACATTTTGTGGCATTATGCACATTTCGTACGTTCATAGTGTTCATTTCCAACACCACTTTCTTCTCTTAACCCCAGACCACTTTCTTCTCTTAACGCCGAGTAACATTCACATCAAATTTCTGGATTTCTGGCCTCTCCCTTCTTCCAAAACTTATTTTGGTACCACCAAGTACTTTTCGTTCAATTATAGGACGCGTTTCCAAACCCAACTCCATATCTTAATCCCAAATAACAACAGAGACCCTAATATCGCATTTCGGAATTTCAATTCCATCCCTTCACCAAATATCAAATTTGGTAGTTTTCGAACAATAATAGTATACATTTACAAACACACTACCAGATGCAGACAGAGGCCTCGATATACAATTTTGGGATTCTACTTCTATATATTCGTTCAAGTTAGTAACATTTAATACTTGTCGTACAATTTTAGCACTCATTTTCAAAACTGTTCCCTATCTTAATTCTAGACACCAACAGTTGTCGCAACATAAAATTTCACCCTACACTCAATATAAAATATAGTTCAACTTAGAACTTTTCGAACAACTACAGTACGCATCTCCTAACCCACTGCCAAATCTCAACCTCAGATATTTCATATTTCCAAACCTTAACCACCATACCTTAACCACAGACAACAACAGTGATTTCTATTTTAAATTTGAGAATTCCATCTCCATCACTTCACCCAATACCAGATTGAATACCATTTAGTACTTTTCGAACAAATACAGGATGTGATAAAAAAAACTGCAACAATTAGTCACCTTTGGCACGAATTGTGGCTTTCAAACGGTCTATGAAACCGTCAAACGCTGCCCGAATGTTGCTCTTCGGTATTTTGGCCCATTCCCGGCGAAGCGCTTGCTTGAGGTGATCGACACTTTGGTATTTTTTAGTTTCAACCTTGATTTCCAAAATACTCGCTGGAAATGAAGCGGAGCGGAACATCATTTTGTAACCATTCTTGGGTGGCGTGTTGTGAGTGCGATAATGCTGAATCCTGTTGGAATGTCCAAGGTCTGCGGCCAAAATGTTTGCGTGCCCAAGGCTTTAATACACCCTCCAGAATATTTTCGCGATAATATTAGGCATTTATTCTGATGCCACGGTCGATTAATACGAACGGAGAGCGACCATCGGCTGTTATGACGGCCCACATCACCGAGGTCGGCGCTTGAGTTCTGGTGGAAGGTGCACATTTTCAGTTGACCTCTTTGGCAAGTAAACACGAACATTTTGTATGTTTACAAACTGCTGGACAACAAATGTTTTCTCATAGGAGAAAACCAAATTCGGCAGTTCACCACTTTCGGTCAAGCGAAGCAACTTCTCTTTTAAGTCTATTTTCTTTCTGTTGGGGTGTAAGTTCTTGCACTTTTTGAAATTTCAATAGCTTTACCCTGAGCTCATTTTACAATATTTGCCAATTGGAATATTGTTCAGCTCACGAGTCATATTCGGCCATTGAGACGCGGGTTTCCATCAAGTCTCTTCTTTACGATTCGAACTGTTTTTGCTGATGTTGATGTTTTCTTCCGTTCATTTCCTTGACGTCGGGCTACGTTAGCAGCATCACGGTAACGAGCGATGGTACGAGACACAAAAGACTTATTCATATTTAAATGCTGGAGTGCTCTAACGATAGCCACTTGTGGTTTTCCAGCCAAATATAAAAAAATCACACTATCAAAATCACACTTGAATTCAATCACGAATAATTTTTTTCTGGGAAATTCTCACCAAAATGCTTTTGTACGTTTGCAAACAATATAATGAGCTGTCATTGGAAAATTTTTAAGAGCTGTCGGACGAGTGGCTTAGAAATGACAGCAGTCCTTGACCTTGTATGCAATTCCAAACTACCGTCAAATCTCAAAAACAGATTCATCGGTAGTCCAAACATTAAATTTCAGAATTTTATCTTTATCCACTTAACCAAGAACCCAAAAACCCTTTGGTACATCTACCCTGCACTCTCATTCCAAATTTCAAGATTCTACCTCATTATCTTTGTCCAACACAAAGTATTTAATTTTTAGTACTTTTCGTACCCTTTTAGTACGAATTTCCAAAAACCTAGCCTTATTACACGCCTACGTACGCCTAAGTCTTGCCCGCACCAAGTCTTATCGTTCCAAAGCAATAATATGCATTTAATAACGATCATGATTGATTTTATTTACTTCACAATTATTCTCTTCAATGGTACATTCATCTTATTACCCATCACTGTTAATTGCATTTGTTTGTATTGTATTTCTTCGTCTTGTTAATGTCAGACAAATTACTTATCCCGAGTGTTGCCAACACACAATGAATGACATTTGAAAACAGACAAATTTTGAAGTTGAAACCAAGCAATTCACACGATGTTGCTACTACGTTGTTTATTCAAACGTGTATGGTTGGTTGTTGGTTGGATGACTGACTGGACAAAACAAAGTCCATTGAATCTCCCCCAAAAAGTGATATCATCGTGCCATCATGTATATAAAAGTATTGAAAAATACTTCATTAGAATTTATACAATTCCCATGACGTACAAAAATATTGAAATGAACTTTGTTGCATTTTGTAATTATTTAAATATTCATTTGAAGACGGTGCAATGTATGAATTTGCACATCTATGCTTCTAATAATTCCTGACTCATAGAAATTTTTAACATCCAATGCTCAATGACCGGTCAAAGATAAGGAAATAATAAATAAAATTGTTACCAGTAAAGAAAGTCTTAAAGTGGGGCGGGGCCGGACGGACATGCATAAATCGACTCAGAATGTGATTCTATGCAGATCATCAAAAGAAACGATGGGTCTCTCTCGTTTCCTTTTGCCTGTTACAAGCAAATGCACAATAACATAAAACCCTGACCACCTTGTGGCGTAGGGTATAAAAATATATAGTGTAATTATCAGATAAATTCCGAGTTCAAAACCATCGGACGAAAAAAAGAGGATGCTAAAATATTTGTTTACTCATTTGTAGACTTAATGGACAAAAATTAACTACATAATAGGGGTTTTTTAAGAGAATTTTTAAAAGTATGAACCATTATTTTAAATAACTTTTGACCGAACTTTAGATGTACTGAAGGACTGTCTGATTCATATTCATGGAAATTTAAGCACATATTTTCGTTCAATTTTCCGACGTATATTTGTGAATTTCATGCATTTTTTATAGACTGCCTTGCACATCATAGTAGATTTTTATATTATATTTCTGATGGACTGATCCGATCCATACATTACTTTCTTTAATGGGCTGTCCTACTTATGTTCGCAAATTTTTAAAGGCAACGCTTTTTGGTCGTTCATATCAAGCATATTTTTTTAATGGCGGATTTTAAGCAATAGTTTTTGATTGATTTTCCGACCCATAAACGTGAACGCCGGCCCGAACTTTTAATACCTTCCACCGTGAGGTAAAGAAACCCTTTGCAAAAAATAGGATCGGGATTAAATATTGGGACCACTTCAATTTTTGAAAAAGTCATATAAGTGTCGAAAAGTTAAGTTAAGTTTTAAAGTAAAAAACAACAAATTAAAATGATTTGTTGAAAAATTTCCCTGAAATTACCAAATCCCAATTATGGGAGGCACCGCCTAATGAGTTATAAAAGAAATAATGGCCCTATTCGAGCAGTTCTCTGACACAGAATGTGGAACTCACAACAAACTCTATATACCGAATTTTCAACTATTTCGCATAAAATGAGACAATTTAATCTGAATACCAAAATTAGGAGATCTCTAAATAGAAGAACGGGACCTTATATAAACTATGGTCTGCCACAGGAGATATAACCCATTACGATCACTAATTGTGAACAATTACGTTAGAAAATGTGGATGAAATCAAAACGTGAGATGAAAAAACTGCAACAAACTTCAGACTGTTGTCATTTCTAAGCCACTAGTCCGACAGCTTTTAAAATTATTCCAGTGATAGCTCATTATATTGTTTGCAAGCGTACAAAAGCATTTTGGTGAGAATTTTCCAGAAAAAAGTTATTTGTGGTGGAATTCAAGCGTGATAGTGAGATTTCTTTGTATTTGGCAGGAAAACCACAAGTGGCTATCGTTAGAGCACTCCAGCATTTAAATGTGAATAAATATTTTGTGTCTCGTAACATCGCTCATTACCGTGATATTGGCAGTGTAGCACGACGTCAAGGAAGTGGACGGAAGAAAACAGCAACATCAGCAGAAATGGTTCTAAAAGTAAGGAAGCGACTTGATCGAAACCCGCGTCGCAGTGGCCGAAAAATGGCTCGTGAGCTGAACATATCGCAATATTCCATTTGGTAATTATTTAAAAATGAGCTCGGGGCAAATCAATTGAAATTCAAAAAAGTGCAAAAAATTACACCGCAACAGAAAGAAAATAGACTCAAAGAGCTAAAGAGTTGCTTTGCTTGGCCGAAAGTGGTGAACTGCAGAATTTGGTTTTCTCCATCAAATCTCCTGATACCAATCCGTTGGACTATTGTGTCTGGAGTATTTTGGAAAGCAAGGTTGGCACTAAAAAATACCAAAGTTCGATCACCTCAAGCAAGAGCTTCGCTGGGAATAGGCGAAAATACCGCAGAACAATATTCGGGCAGCGTGTGACGGTTTCATTGGCCGTTTGAAGCCCATAATTCGTGTCAAAGGTGACCAATTCGAACAAATCTAAACTTATTCTAAAATTTGATGTTACTACCGAAATTTGTTTGCTTTCATTCAATAAAATTAAAAAAAAAATTAAAAATTATGGTGTTTGGCTTTGTTGCAGTTTTTTTATCTCACCCTGTATATATGATTCATCCTATTTTGCATTTAAGTCCCTCAGACCCGTAAAATGCTCTTAACAACGATATTTGCTTCCAGCTATAAGATACAGCATAGAAATATATATTCTACATTTTATAGAAACAAGTATATCTACTAAATATGCATAGCAGTGTGGTACCCTACGCACTGCCCCGTCCGACTTTTAGACTTTCTTTACTGGTTTTGATAAACATTGTGTTTGCTGGCATATTATAGCAATAATAGTGAATTGTTTAGTAAAATTTTTTGTAAGACTATTACTACAAATATCGTATGTTTATTGTTACGTACCACAGAGACTTTACAACAATTCCTCACTAAATTAATTAATACCTATTTAGCATTCATGTCTCAAGATTCTACGCTTTAGCTTTCATTTGTATGACCTTTTCATGGGAAAATCTATTGTGTGTATCACAATCACACTCGTGCTTCATTTGGGCCACGTGTGGGTATATCCGCTCATATTTCATTCATTTGTTTAAACAATAACCGAGAAAAATTGTAAATTATTCATAGGAGTATTTAACTTCCTAAGAATTCTGTGCAATTGAAAAATTTAAAATAATAACCTTTTTTTGTTCGAGATCATTTTACTTAAATGTTTTCTTTTTTGTTTTGCTGAAATGATGCAAATGAAAATGATGCTGATGCATGATTCTGCCATTGCAGATAATGATTCAAAGAAAAAAGTGGGAGTGTCTGGCCACAGCATCATCATTATCGTTGAGATAAATACAAAAATAATAAATGGGTTTCTCCTAATGAAAAAAAAAAATAAAAATAGATTTTTATTTACTCCGGTGAATTTATTTATTAGTTTATTTATTGCTACACAATGATGCAATTTTAAATGTAAATTGTTTGTGGATTCGATTTTTTAATTAAATTTTTGTTTTTAATATATTTAAAAAGAAATAGGTGCAGCTGAGCATCTGTCAGTGCCCGCATCCAGATCGAATTACTCAACAGAATTCAAAAGTATTATAACCTTAGTTTCATAAATAGTTTCAAAGTATTTCAAAGTATTATGACCTTAGTTTCATTAATAGTTTCAATGGTATTGTGTCGTATCAGAACAGTATTAAAGTAGCCTAAATGTTGATTATAGAATTAGTAAATTAATTATTTATAATATCAAATTTAGTGGAAATCGATTATATTTATATATAAAAAAGTAAAAATGGAGTGATTGACTGACTGATTCATCAACGCCCAGGCGAAACGGCTGTACCAAAAGTACTTAGAAACATTATATTTTGTACATTTTGGTATTTTATGAACTGACATTTTTTGTGACATTTAATACAGAAGTTAAGTTTGGGAAAAACTAAGTGTAACAATTGTACCAAATGGTACTCAATTAAAAAAAAAAAATTGTATTGGTTGAACGAACCGATTTGGAAATTCAAAATGTTGGTATTGTGGTCTCTACTGGGGGGTATGGTAAGGATAAAGAATTCGGTTGGGAAATGCGTTCAGCCAGTATACGAAAGATACAAAATATTGATAGGAAATGGAATTAATGTAAGGAAGTGACTTTAAAAATTAGTTCTAAGTGTAAGAACTTTGCTAAATAGTACTAAATTTGTTACATTTCCGGAAAATTGAAATGGTAAATTGAAATGTATATTGGGTTCCCTGTGGGTGGTATCTCTGTGATAAACAGGTGGCTTTGGGAATGTTTAATGCAAGTACACGAAAACAATTTGAAATCTGAAATTTAGTGTAAGGATCACTTTTTATGTGTAGTCTGAGAGATATGTGTACAAGGTGAGATAAAAAACTGCAACAAAGTCAAACGCCATAATTTGTACATTTTCTTCTAAAATATATTGAATAAATGCAAAAAATGTCGGAAATGGGATTAATATCGGAAGATTTCACACGACGTTACACGCTGCCCGAATGTTGCTCTGCGGTATTTTGGCCCATTCCCGGCGAAGTTCTTGCTTGAGGTGATCGACACTTTGGTATTTTTTTTTTTACTCTAAACGCAATAGTCCAACGGATTGGTATCGGAAGATTTTGGTGGCCATTGTGGGCTGGAAATAAAGCGACGAACTTCATTCTTTTACCATTCTTGGGTTCGTGAGCTGAGGGCCATGGTGCTGAGTCCTGATGGAATGTCCAAAGTCTGCTGCCAAAATGTTTGCGTGCCCAAGGCTTTAATACACCCTCCAGAATATTTTCGCGATAATATTCGGGATTTATTCTGATGCCACGGTCAATTAATACGAGCGGAGAGCGATCATCGGCTGTTATGGCGGCCCACACTATCACCTTGGCCACCGCTTGAGTTCTGGCAAATTCGGCAGTTCGCCACTTTGGCCAAGCGAAGCAACTCTAGCTCTTTTGAGTCTATTTTCTTTCTGTTGCGGTATAAGTTCTTCCACTTTTTGGAATATCCATGGCTTTACCCCGTGCTCATTTTGCAATATTTGCCGAATGGAATATTGTAATATGTTCAGATCACGAGCCATTCTTCGACCACTGCGACGCTTGTAAACAATGAAATAATTTTTACAACTGTCGGACGAGTGGCTTAAAAATGACGGCAGTCTGAAGTTTATTGCAGTTTTTTCATCTCACCCTATATTGTATACTTGTTCTTGCACAGCTCTGATTTAAAACAGCTCTGCTTAAAACCGTGTGCTGAGAACATTTAAAAGAAAATTTAAATTTTGCTTTTATTTGTATTCCACGACTCATTTCAATTGTTTTAAAATTTAAAGTTTGCTCAAAAGTGACCGCTTTTAATTAACAATAAAAAAATAATATTTTGGCACTGATTTCTTGATGGTTTCTGAAATCAAGGCTCTTGTTCTTGAGCAGCGCTGTTTATAATTTAAACATAATGGTTTAATGTTTTGCTTCCTCATTTAAATAGAGTAAGCGTTTTAACTTTTGCGACAGAAATTATTTAAGATAAGAAAGGCTTCAAATATTGTTTTAATTTTTTATTGGAAGCGAATTTTTTACTCACAAGATTTGTTTGTCATTTTTATTTATAAAATTCGATTTGTTTTTACTATTCTCCTATCTTCTCTTAGAAGACATGATTCTCTTAAATAAAATATCAAAAACTACAAAAAAAAAACTCTCACTACTAATGGTAAACAGAAGATAATAGCTTAGGCCAGAGATTGCTGTGTTGTGTTATTTGTGTTATTTAGCAGCAACAACAACAAAAATAAGTTCTATAAATAAACTAGTGGCACACTTTGGGTCTGTGTGCGCCAGCAGACAAAACATGAAGCTAGCTCATAATAACCACCAATGCTCGTTGGTTAAACTGTCTAAGCGTTTGCTTGTGATTTTAAATAAAAAAGGGCGCACGTGAGTTCAAATCTCAGCGGCTTCGTTGTCGCGCGACATAGTTCAATTTGTACTTTAAAATCGGAAATCCGTAGATGCGATTTTTAACGGCATAATGCTCCGACTCTTGATAGTCAGAATATTTCCTAGCAAATCGCAGATTACCATTTACAATCGGCTATTGCCTCATTTCTGCTACGTTTGTCCAATAAACGATAGTGTCTAAGGCAACTTTCGAACAATATATTTTTTTTAAAAAATTCAAAATGTTTATTTCACATTAATTGAATAAAAAATTTAAAATCTCCGATAATATTAATCACTTTTAATTTCTATAGCAACATTTCAACTAAAAATTAATAATTCATACTTTTTCATTTCTTTGCAGCTACAACAAATTTTGTTGGCAAATTCACTCAAAGCGTTCGACGAATCGTCCAGGACGTCAAGGATGAAGGTGCACCTAGTAAGACACAAACCAACACACATCAGTCCAAAAACAAACACCCCTCACCGTAAATAATAAATATTCATTCGGTTCCTTCTATTTTTTAGGTGGCATGAGCCGCGAGGAAGTCATTGAGACAAACGAACGCCTTCGAAATTTACGCATACGTCTGGAAGAATCTTACGATACGGCCAAACAAGCTTTAATAACCCTCATGAATAAATATGGTGACTCGAAATCACAGCGTAATATTTTTCAACGTTATCCCATGCTGAAAATAATGATTAAGGTACCGAATGTCGTGTTTACTTCCCATTCAGCGTTTAAATATTTTTGTATTTATTCATAGGATGTAATTCGACTGGAAACGCAATATTGGGCTCTGATCGATATACCACGCCAGGAGAAACAAGAGACGGTACCCACCTATGTGATGCGTGCCTGTTCGATTATGGAAAAGACGCAGAAATCCGGAGAAGGTGTAAAAACCTCCGCCAAATTAGCAGAAGAAGCAGCGGAAAAGCGTGAACGCTTGGAACGATTGGAAAGTAAGAAAATCCTACAAGTGTTAGGAGTCAAAAAGGCGTACAGCGTGTATTTCATGTGACCCCAAAAGTATTTAGGTCATGTTGAGAAATTGTACCCCAAAGTTTGGAGTAAATCGTTGACTCCGTTCAGATTTTATGTAATTTGTGATTGAGAAGACCTTTGCGCGAGAATTTTTAAGGAATATTGTTAAAGAACCGACAGGGATGTAAACGTATTTTTTAAAGAATATTTTTAAGAACCGACAGGGCATTTGCCGTGGATTTTTTAAATAAGCGACAGAGTAGTTGTCTTGATTTTTTAAAAGAATATATATAAAGACTCGAAAGAACTATCTTTATCTATAAAAGAGGAAATGTTTGTATGTTTGTTTGTTCGTAATTTATGGACTCGAAAACCGGTGAATAGATTTTCCTGAAAATTTCCATATATACTGCAACATCGCCTGAAAGTAACATAGGCTATATACATTTTTGAATTTCCACTTGGAACTGGAGATATAGCATCAGAATCGGAGGTACCTCCCAAAAGTTTAGATTTTATATGCACATATCTATTGATTGGTTGAAGATACAGTCTTCAAATTTGGAATACGTAACGGAATTTGGAACAAAAATAAGTTTGCCAAATTATATTGTAATCGGTTCAGATTTGGATATAGCTCCCATATATATTTTCGACCGATTTCCTTTATTTGATGCCTCAAACACAATATGAACGTTAGATTCCAATGAAATTTGGAATGTGTGACGGGATTTGATCCGAAAATAAATTTGTCAAATTATATTAAAATCGGTTCAGATTTGGATATAGCTCCCATATATATTTTCGGCCGATTTTAAGCATTTGATGCACCAAACGCGCTATGTATCCCCAATTTCAATGAAATTTAAAACGTGTGATAGATTTTATCTTAAAAATTGATTTCCCAAATTATATTGCAATCGCTGTAGATTTGGATATAGCTCCCACATACATTTTCGGCCGATTTCATGTATTTGGTGGACCAAACACGATATGTATTTCCAATTGTAATGAAATTTAAAATAAGTAACGGAATTGGGAGACAGAATGAATTTGTCAAATTAAATTGAAATCGGTTCAGATTTGGATATAGCTCCCATATATATTTTCGACCGAATTCTTGTATTTGATGCACAAAACACGCTATGTATCTCTAATTTCAATGAAATTTGGAATGTGTAGCGGAAATTAAAACAAATATACATTTGTCAAATTATATTAAAATCGGTTCAGATTTGGATATAGCTCTCATATATATTTCTTACCGATTTCATATATTTTATGCACCATACACGATATGTATGTTCGATTCCAAAGAAATTTGGAATATGTAACGATTTCATACATGTTATGCACCAAACATGATATATATGACCGGTACCAATGAAATTCAGAATGTGTGGCGGAATTTGGTTACAATTTGGGTTAAAAGTAATTTTTTTAAAATTATATTTAAATCGGATCAGATTGGGATATGATTTTAATAAGAACCATTGACCCACAACGCTTTGGGCTAACACTAAAAAACAACACAACAATTGATTTGAAATACGCTTATTACGGCGAAGTATGTTGCTATCTCAAATTCACTAATAGCAATAGAAATGCCACTCAACTTCAAAAGATTGCAGTTTACTGCACGCTTGCTATTTGCTATGAAATAAATAAATCCGAAAGACAAATCCTTCGTGTATGTATGTCATGTTACTGCTTTTCTAATGGTTTTGTAATGTTTCGTAAATGGGCCATGTAGGTCTACGTTTTCATATAGGCCCATATAACGGTACCTCCCGATATTGTTTCAAATTAGGGATTTCAAGTTCGAAATGGATACTACATCCTAAGACAGAAAATTGTCTGTGCAGTTCCACGTCTTCGTATAGCCCCGATATAACGGTACCTCCCAATATTCGGTATTATGATGATTTTAGCCTCCGGAATTGTTTCAAATTACCTATTTAGAGTTCGTAATGGGAACTACAGTCTGTGACGGAAAATTGTCTATGCAGGTCCATGACTTCGTATAGCACCCATATACCAGAACCTTCCTATATTCGGTATTTTGACGAGTTTAGGTACAATACCCACCGAAATTGTTTGAGATGTCGTATTTGAAGTTCGTTATGGATGCTACACCCTATGACAGAATACTGTCTATGCTGGTCCAGGTCCGTTTATTTCAAGTTTCGAATTTTAATATGGTAATGACTTATGACAAGCAATGCCTATGTAGGCCCACGTCGTGTAGACCCCAATATAACGGCTATATTCGGTTTTTTAATTTTAACAGATTTTTTTAAGGATTCTATTTTTTGAAATTTTCTAAATTCGTACCAAGGATATTCAAAGTGTGTTTCCATTTTGACTTATTTTTTCCGTATGTACATTTGTAGTTTATAATTTTGAATTCTAATATTAATATCAATTTATTTAATTTAACTTAAATTCCAGGCGGGTAACATTGAAGATGATAGATGTTGTCGAAATAATTTAACGCGATCACACCAAAGATAAAGGATAATTACTTTTTTGGGAAATCGAGAAAAATTCGAAATAAGTTTAAGGAATCGAATTTCAAAATAGTAGTACATTTTTGTGAACAAAATAAAAAAATTATTTTCACAATATAAAAGAAAGTTATGTTAGGTATTACCCTTATAACTAAAGGATTGTTTGACGAAATTTCGGAATTTTATTTTTTATTAGGATGTATATAATATATAAATAATATATATAATATATACTTTTTTTATTAAATAGACAATGGTTTTTAATAAACCGTCTGTCGTATCTGATTACAAGTTAATTTATGTTTATACTGAGTTGTATTCAAATATTAGAAATTCTCTATAATTTAAACATATTTTTAAATATATGACCAGCTGTCTCCAATAATGTGCTTCACGACCATCCAGAATGTTAATCACATCTTCTTCGGATAGTATTGCGGATTGGAAAAAACTCGTCCTAAATTCTGCCAGGATAGGGCACTCTCCAATGAAATGCTGCAATGTTTCATCACGAATCAGATTACATAACGTACATTTACGTTCTGCATTTTCAGTGTTAAATCTGGTTGCATTCAAATTGATAAGTCCACATCGTGCTTTAAAGATCCATGAAATCTGATCGCTAGTAAAAGAGTCAGTAAAGTACATTTCTCCCATTCTATAGTCTAAATGTTTATAAATTCTATCTTGGCTTTGTTGTTTTAGCCTCAAGTTTTCCTGTAATAAATATGTTTTTTCTTTACCAATAATGCATTTGCTAAATAATGTCCATTCATCTTCATTTGCGGTATTTGGCCATTGAACGTTTAACCGATGAGCCATACTTTTAATATTTGCTACCCAGAATCCTTCTTTTTCTAGCAATATATTGGTTAATATTGTCGGTAACCGATGTTCTTGGTATCTGTACAATACTTGATGTATATACTTTAGATTTAGTTTGAGTGTATATAAGTGACAATTTTCGACATTGGTCTCAAGCATAAGAGCGTAGTTAGGTGTAAAACTTGGTACTTTGAGGATTTTCTTTAAAAAGTAACGCTGCAACTTATCGACCTCGTCAAAATACGAATATCCCCATACTTGTGCAGCATAAGTTTGTACTGATCTACAAACAGCCTCATAGACCTTCCATTTCATTTAAACTCTACATGGATTGATTTCCTGGGGAAGAAAGATGTAAATATGAAAATGAAATGGAAAAATTTCGGAATAGTATCCAGGCAAAATGATCTACGTGTACCTACTTCTTTTATATAACAATAATCCGTCCAATGAGAACTCAAAATTCAAAATTCAGTGGGACTGCAATAAGTGAAATACCGAATATAAAGGGTGCAAAATGGTAGGGCGAAATGGACATTTAGTAAAAAAATGATTTATACCCTTCCACTGCACTGTCAAAGGACCTCAAGTCGCTTTTGATCTGGGTCATAACCTCCGGATAAGGGTACAACCCTATTTCAAGTATATTTTCAATTTTTACTATATTTTTGATACTAATTTCGGCAGATGTTGGTAATTTGAGAAGAAACCATCCTTGCAAAAAATGATCACGTTGTGGTATAACTATCATATGATGTAAGCTTTTTTTGGTGTCTTGGCCACTTTTTTTATTTTTTTGACCCTTACTAATGATGTAGAAAATCTCTTCGCATAAAATGTTAATTTTTTTTAAGTAGGGCCCATCTTGATCTTTACCACATTCAACAATTGATTTGGCTAAAAAATTGTATTTAGGCTACTCTTGTGTAGAGAACCGTCTTACAGATAATTGACCACATAGGCATTTGTTTAAATATAGTACCCACATTATGTGTACCCCCAAGTCCACTTTCTCACCAATGTGTCGTCAGAAAAGAAAATTTTGTATTCTATTGAATTTGTAATCCTCAAGAGAACATTGCACAGTGATCAAGGTCGTATGGGAACAGCGGCCACAAATACTTTCAGTGCAGATGTCAATATGAATCTTTGGTTATGGAACCTTGATAGGATAAAAATAAAAAATGTGACAAAATGGATATGGTCGGTGCATGTTTTGGCATGGTCCCCTTACAACGTACCTCCCGAATAAGAGTTATTTGCCCAATTCTTGTCACATTTCCACACCATATTGTTCTGTTATTTGACATTTTACGTTCTAAAGAGTTAAAGAATAATCTTACTGAAAATTATTTGGAACGGCCCGCCTTCAAGTACAGTCCCCCTGTAAAGGTACCTCCAAAAAGTATTTTTTCTACAAATCAATTCCAAATGTTATTATTTTAAATTTTTTGTAAACAAAAAAAATACAATAACAATTAAATATAAAATTAAATCAAAGTTATTAATGGATATTTGTAAATTTCAGTGTTATTCAAGTAAATTAAATACAGGTTTTAATAATAAAGATTTTTTTTATTGTTTGGCAACGTTCGCTGTCCCGTTATAAAAGGGTCAGAGCTCAGAAGAAGATGGTTAATAAGATCGGTATTCGGTAAAACACAAGATTTTTTCGGGTATGTTTAGTCGAAACTTTTTTTATATCTTTGTTTCTATAATCCGCGGTCTCCTCCGAAGATAGCAACATGGTTATCTATTTGTAGCAACATGGATATCTATTTGTTAACTCTTTAGCAGTTTCCAGTGCAAAGGCCTTTAATTTTTCGACTATAATATTGTACCCAGAAGACAATGCTTGTAACAACATTGAACTCCTCTTAATTACATCTCTGTCAATTTCTGTTATTTCCGCAGATAAGTTCACCATAAAACTGAGAAAACTGCAGCGAAATCACTTCAATATTTTTGGGTTCTATTTTTCTCCACTTTTGCCCTGATCCAACTGAAAAACCAGTAAAGAAAGTCTTAAAGTCGGGCGGGGAGAGAATTCAATCATACACGCTATGATTATAATTATAATTTAAAGTTCAAAGGACAAAATATGCCGAAGCATTTGTGTCTTTTAAATTCGGATTTGTATTGCCCATTTGGTGCACAATTAATTTGAAATCGGATAAAAATATATATGGGAGCTATATCCAAAGCGGAACCGATCTCGATAAAATTTGGCAAAGATATTTCTGAGCTGTATTTGATATATTTCCCTGAATATCGTTGTTACGGGGTGCATATTACGGCTGTGGGCAACAAATATGACAAATCGGATGAACAGTATATATGGGAGCTATAGCTATATCTGAACCGATCTTCACCAAATTTGAGATACTAGCTTCTAGACTCAATTCGTCGTAAGTGCCAAATTTCATCTAATTTGGGCAAATATAAGATGTTTGGTGCACAATCAAAAGTAAATCGGACGTAGTTATATATGGGAGCTATATCCAAATCTGAACCGATCTCGATAAAATTAAGCAAATGTATTTCTGAGCTGTATTTGATATATTACCCCAAATATTATATACAGAGTGCATATTACGGCTGCGGAGGACAAAAATAACAAATCGGATGAACAATATATATGGGAGCTATAACTATATCTGAACCGATTTCGATCAAATTTGGCATACTTATTTTCAGGTCCAATCTGATCGTACGTGCAAAATTCCATACTATTCGGACTGATATTACACGTTTGGTGCACAATAAAAGGCAAATCGGACGAAGATATATATGGGAGCTATATCTAAATTTTTACCGATTACCTCCAATTTCAATAGGGTTCGCCCTTGGGCCAAAAAAAAGAATGGTGCAAAATTTTATCTGGATAGGGCAATAAATACGAACTGTACTTTGTTTACAAAAATACACGGACAGACGGACGGACTGACATGCATGACATTTATGACATCGACTCAGAATGTGATTCTATGCAGATCATCAAAAGGAACTATGGGTCTATCTCGATTCCTTTTGCCTGTTACAAACAAATGCACAAAGACATAATATCCTGACCACCTTGTGGTGTATGGTATAAAGAAACTAACTACATGTTCTCTTTTTTATGCTATTCTCGAAGTGGGCCGTCAGAATGAAGCCGTGATTATTATGTTTTCTAAAAAGCTTAATCCCTTAAGAGTTTATGTGTACATATTCGACAATAAATATCTGGCTTTCATTTTTTGTATTTTGGCCAGAGGCAGCGACCATTTGGGATGTATGCCAATATTAAATAAACCCTGAAATGTCAAACTGGGACTCATTCGGAACGAAATTGTGACAGAAACATGAAAAAATTACGAATATTCAAAAGTAGGTGATTATCTTTTATAATTTTTGCTATGAATGTTTATTTCTATTTAGAAATTACTATGGAGTCATTACTTATAACGAAAATTGTTCCTCTTACAAGAGTCAGATCTATGATTTATTATTCTTTAAAAATCATGCATTAAAGACTAAAAGTTCGGGTCGGTAACGGGGACCGGACCAGCTAGTTTATTTTAAATGACAACCCATTATACCTATGTTAACAGTTTGAAGCGTTATTGACAACATAATTATATTAATATTCTATTAAACTATTATATAACGAGTAAAATATTATTTTTTTTTTCCAATTTCAGATATGACCACCGCACAAATTGAACATGAAAATAATCAACTCATAAATGATTTATATAGATTACTAAAGAAATATTTAGGCCTTAGACATTTAATTAGAGTACTGAAGGTGAGTACAGTATACACAAATGGGGGTTTACAGAGATGAAGGAAAAAAAATGAGTCAAGTATTTTATTCATCGTACATTTATCTATTGACATTTTTTACTAACCCTTTCCCATTTGGGTTAATAGTTTTCCTCGATGTGAAGTAATGAATTTTATTCCATTTATTTTTAGGAGGAATACGGAAGTTCAAAACTCTATCCCATCTTTCCGCGTTACACCATGCTCAAGGATATGATTAAGGGTATTATGCACGATCCCGACTATATGGAAGTATGTCATGAAATAACCAATTAAAATCGATGTTCATCTGTGTTAGTGTAAAGTGTTCGCATTATTTGAAGAGTTTTGTTTTTTTTAAGAAGTTTCATGTTTTGTCAAAAGAAAAAGAAAATACGAAAAATGATTCGCCAGATATGAAAGAAACATAAGGTTTATAAATGTTTTGTAGTATTAGTGTAATAGTAATGTAAACGAAAAAGAAAAGCAAAAAAGGAAAACCTCTATCAATGGCAAAATGCAATTTTGTGGAAAGAAAACCAAACAAAAATGAACGCCATCTCTATCATTATGGAACAACAGGAATGGCACTATGGTATGATTCCAGGAATAACAATAATTTGTACTCATATCAAACGCACAGATTTCCAGACATAGAAGTACATATGTCTACCTCTCTAACAATATCTCCACCTTCTGCAGGTCGGCATGAAGAAATCTCCTCAAAAAATCTATCTAAGAATGTAATGATAATGAAATTTGATGAACGTTGTAATGGGAATAATCGTCAAATCAAACCACCACATATCCATCATACCTACATGTCCTCATACCATTTAAACACTAATAACTGTTAACATATGTAACAGCAGCAGCAACATAAGAATTGCTTTATTGAATATATATCCTTCATCAGTACTGTATTATATGTTTGCATGCATTTTACTATTATTTGTTGTTTGAAGCACATATGTGTGTTTATATAAAGAAGAAACGAATTAACAAAGAAAACAGCAATTAATTTTGACCATGCCACACGCTTACTACCCTGCAATCCTATTTGCCTAGATTCGGTATTCAGACGATATATTGTTTTTCAGGAGTTAATGGTCGATATTTGAGATAATTCCATAACCCTCTGGAATTATCTCAAGCCTGGGTGCAAAATTGAAATCACGTTAATATTGTAAAAATACCAAAAATTTATAGTTAATATGGGGGCAATGCTGAAACTTGGGCCCGCATTGATCATTACCATCCATTACGAACTTCAAATACAAATCTCGGACATTTTCCTTGGAAAATATAGCTAGAATTATGGTGGCGGATTATATCCTTTATGGATCAGACTTCGACTCCGGATTGACTCGGAAAATAAAATCCTTTTCCTTTTATATCCTATTTTCCTTTTATAGAGTTATAGGGTGATAACATTTAAGGCTACCGTTTCAAATTTCAATCCAGTCAAGGTATGCGAGGACTTTTGTTCTGAAATACCACACTGTGCTATTAGGTGTTATGTCTTTGTACATTTTTTGTAACATGAAGAAGTAAAAAATATGTAAGTTTGGCCAGGTCGATCTTTGAATGTCCTCCAGTATTTGGAACGAATTTGACAATTTAAAAAAAAAAAAAAAAAATAATAATAAAATAAAATAAAATTCGTTAAAAATTATATTAAAATACCGAATGTAGCCGTTAAATTATGTAGCCATTATAATATTCAAATGCGAAACTTGAAAAAAATTGGTGAATAATGTAGCTAAAATTATCAAAATACCGAATGTTTAGGGCTATACGAAGACGGGGACCTGCACAGACAATTTTCTGCCATAGGCTGTAGTATCTATTAAGAATTTCAAATACCAAATTTGAAACATTTCCAGTGAATAATGTCACTTAAATCACCAAAATACCACAAAAAGGGAGGTATCATTATATGGGTGGTAAACCAAAACGTGGACCTTCAATACTAAAAGTCCTGCAGACATAATACACATTTGAGTGAATTTTTATCAACCTACTTCATTTCGTTCGGAAGCTAGAGTGACTTCTACAGATGGATAGACGAACAGACATCAACATAGAATTTTATGCTGATAAAGAATATATATACTTCGTCGCGTCCAAAATGTATATTTCGAGTTGTTACAAGCGGAATGACAAACTTAATATACCCTCATACTATGGTGGAGGGTATAAAAAGGAGAAGAGAGACTCATTTTTGAGGAACCTTCTAGAATCACTTTCTGAGTTGTTTTATGGATGTCTATCATCCTCCTGCCCGACCTGCCTGTCTGTCCATTTTTGTTTGACTTTTGAACGATTCTTAGTAAAAGCTTAGTAAAAATGGAGCGCTGCGAACAATGATTCTCTACGTGAAATTGTTTTACAAAAATTGTGAAATTTTTGAGGCTGCAGTTCGCAAATTGCGACCCATTTGAGGTCACAATAATGCTTCAAAAGAGTCAACTGTAAAGATAATAATGGATAAACTAGCTGAAACTGGGTCTATTAGTGATCTGCAGATAATAACGAGCCTTCAACCAGCCAAGGGGGGCTGGAGCAATCATCAGACTTTTTTTTATAAAAAGGAGGCAGGTCAAGCACAAACAGTCAATGCAGTCAGTGCATTATTGTGAATTTATAACCAGTTTTTCTTGCCAAGAATTGAAGAAAGGGATGTGGTGGGCATGTGACTTCAACAAGACGGTGCCAGAGAAACGATTCAATTACTGTATCAGTCATTTTCCGGGCGTGTTATTTCGTGTTTTAGAGACCAGAATTGCGATTTAACGCCTTCAGATTGTTTTCTTTGGGGTTATTTGTAGTCAATGGTTTCCGCGAATAAGCCTAATATATATTGATCATCCGATTTGTTATACTTGTTCTCCACAGCCATAATATGCACTCCGTAACAACGATATTCGGGGAAATATATCAAATGCAGCTTAAAACAAGTAAGCAAAGGCTATAGTCGTGCGGGGCCGACCATGTGATACCCTACAACACTACAATATATTAGAAGCTTCCATATGTCCAAAATCCATTTTGGAAGATTTCGCTTTTGAAATTATGTCACGGAGCACTGGCCACATATTACCCTTAGCATTTTGACCAGGAATGTTTGCCCAATATTTATGCACTTCATCGTGCTGTTGGTTCTTGTGGTCCATTTTACAGCTAAATATAATCCAATGGTCATCCAAAATGCTAGACGTCTTCCCTGTCCTTAACTCTCTTCTCAGGCGTGTTTATTGGCTTCAATTGTTTGATCAGGAATTTTTTTTATTTTTGGTTCATTTGAACCCCTAAATATTTTGCGATCATCTCCAAAAGTAAGAGTCCTCTCTGTATTCCAAATTTACACTCATCTATATGATTTGCTTGTCTACGATATTTGGCTATATTCGTCAACGAAACCAGCATAAAAAAACCAGAAGTTCGCATTTTGTGTACTTCATATATCGCCTGTAAGTAATGTTGGTATTTTTTCACACAAAAATAGTGGTCCATTCCACCCGCCGTCCTAAACTCTAACTTCCTGCGAGATTTCGTGTCCTTTGGTTTAAATTTGTGACCTTTAAATTTGTGAAAACTTAACATTTTTAGTTGTTGGTCCATTTCAACCCCTAAATATATTGCGCGAATCTTTGAAAACAATAGGCCTAGCCCTTTTGCGCCTTACCCTACCCTTGAGAAAATTTTCGTGATAATCGGACGATAATTGCAATCTGTATATAATAGCCACAACCTGTGTTGTAAGGTGAAAAAATATTACAAAATGTACACCTCAATATTATAAGTCAAATTGAAAAAATCGCATGCGATAAAAAATATGAAAAAATAAATAATATGTCTCAAAATACTACAAAATCTATATTAACATCATTATTGGCATATTTTTCTGCGATTTTTTTAGATGTTATTCTTTTATGCCAGGAGGGCATTCAAAATTGACAAAATTTGTCAAAATCGGTCCAACCATTCTTGAGATATAAGCATTTTAGCTAACATCCCCTTCCTATGTTAATACACATTGTATATATTTCGCTATATATATCCGATATATTTACTATCGGCATCTACGTAACGGTCAGAATTGATCTCTTCGTCTATTTGTGATTTCGCCGGGACTAAAAATATTCGCGGTTTAATGGAAAATTTGACTTTTATTTAACACAAATGTTATAGTCTATTTCACCCACTAAATATTATCCGATGACCATCAAAATTGGAAGGCTTCTGTCTAAGCTCTAGCCCCATGCTAATTTCCTCGTCGATAGGTCCATAATTGCGACCTGTAGAACAACTGCAAAATCAGGAATTTTTTCAGTTTTTGGTCCATTTCGACCCCTAAATATTATGCTATAATCTCCAAAAGAAATAAGGTTCTATTCTGACCTTAACCCCACCTCCATTCTGAATTTCGTGAAGATCGGGCCATAATTGCGACCTGTAGAGTGATTACAAATTAACATGGGCAGACGGACAGACGGACGGACATACATACCTAGATCGATTCTGCTCGGCGAGATAGGAAGATCCATATATACTTTCCTATGTGGGAAATCAATATTTCGATGTGTTACATAATTTTTGGCCCAATCAAACTTGTAATACCCCCAACACATAGTGTTGTAGGGTATAAAAACTTTTGACAAATTATATTGAGATCGGTTCAGATTTGGATATACCTCCCATATCTATTATTACCCGATTGTAAGTTAATTGTGCATCAAATGGCCAATTTATGTTCAAATGACTGAATTGTGGCACACCCAAGCGAATTCAATCTAGAAGCAAGTACATAGAATCCGATGAAAATCGGTTTAGATATAGCTCCCATATAAAGGTTTTATCCGATTTGGTGTTTAAGTCCCCCACATTCGTAATTAGCACCCCACAAGAATGATGTTAAGTATCAGATACCAAATGCAGCCCAGAAATACCACTACCAAATTGTATCAAGATCGGTTCAAATTTGGATGTAACTCCTATATATAACTTCAACCGATTTCGGGTTAATTGTGCACCAAATGGCTAATATCAGTCCAAATTACATGAATTTTGGCACGACCTATCGAATTCAGTTTAGAAGTTAAGTACTTCAAATATGGTGAAAGTTGGTTCAGATATAGATATAGCTCCCATACATATGTTTCATACGATTTGGTGTTTACGTCCCTCACATTCGTAAAATGCATTCGACAGCAATGATATTTGGTACTCGATTTCGTATGGAGCTTCGAATTTGGATTTAGCTCCCATACATATCCTTAATCGAATTCATATTTATTGTGCAAATAATGGATAATATCAGTCATTCTTTTGTTATGGGAGCTCTACTAAATAAGCGTAGCGGTGTAGAATACATTTTGTTGGCCCCGTCCGACTTTTTACTGGTTTTACTTCTCTTTACTGATCGGTTCTCGTCGTGGCAAATTTGTTGTTTTGTTTTTCAGAACAATTTCATGGTTCTCGAAAATTTTATTGAATATCGATAATTCTCTTTAAACCCACACACCTTTAAACCTGCTGTATTTAGGAACATTAAGTAATATTTATTTTGTGTAAGTGTATATGTTGCTTGTGACTGTATACTACATACATATATGTATTCTATGAATGTGATAAATTATGCTACTCTCATTAATTAATTACCCGTTTGCCCCTTTTTTTCCTTTTTTCTTTAACAAATCGTTTTCTTTGCAGATAAGTATACCATTGGTTTTAAATACGACAGGACAAAGTTAATTTTGCTAATCATCAATCATACACCACCACCACCACCTACCTACCTATATTCACAAAACCCCAAAAACCCCACAATTTAATCCAGCTTGTTTTAATTTGATGGTAAAAAAGAAATCGTACATTGCTTTTGGTAAAGAAATAATTATATTTTTCATGCACACACCTATAAATATATTTGATTTTCTTTTATTGATTTTATAGAACTTATTTTGTTTTTGTTATTTTTCTTTACCATTTTATACTAGCTTGTAGAACAATTAGTAATAAATAATTATTGGAAAAATTGAGTGAAAACTGTGTTCCTAAATAAAAAAAATACATGAATTAAAAATAATTTTCCATAGCTTACAATCAGCTGCTGTTGTTATTTCTTTAAGAAAATTTTAAGCATTTCACCCATCAAAGCGGCAAAAAGAGGTTTCATGGCAAATAATTTTGGAAATATTTTAAGTTCTAACTGACGTGAGATTTTCAGAAAATAATTGGAGATTTGTAAAGTGTTCTCCTCATCTTTCGAAAAAAAAAACTTTGTTGGCATTTCACTTATTTTAACAGTTTAATGACAAAATTAAAAACCAAGCCCAGAAAGACATTTCAATATTGATAGCCCTAACAATAGCATCTTATTTGTATTTAGAATCAAAAATAATTTCAAATATTTTTTGAGTTGAAACTCCTATGTCACTTTTCATTCCTCTCCACAAATCATATAGCATTAAATAAATAATTATAAAAAATTAAAAATTAGCATAGTGAAATAAATACATATATATTTATGTTGTTGAAAAGGCATTTATTTTGTACTACAACTCGAATAACGATAATATTGTTTTTTTTTTTTTTTCAAAACCATAATAATATTGAAGAATTTAGATAAAACAATATACATACATATATGATACTTATATAGATAAACACAATACTTTGTACGTAGCTATATGAAGATAAATTAAAACAAAAAACAATATAAAACTTCCAAAGAACTTTTAACATATCCCAAAACAAATTTAATTTTAAGATTTAAACTCTCTTATTTTTTTTAATTTTAAATTTTTTATTAATTTTTAATCTTCCATATTTCGTAAAAATCAACGCTTTTCACTTTCTTTGTGACGTAATATTAAACTGAAAAGATTGGTTATCAAATATCGTAATTATTCACTGCAATAAACCATAACATATTTGTTTTGTTTGGTTAGAGGATGTTTAATCATACGGATTTGACCATACATTCCATCTATGATAGTTTTTCAAAATAATGGAGTAGACAGCAGTGATCTAGAAGTTCTTTCTTGCACATAAAATGAAACATTAATTCTAACAAATAAATCAAGTAAGCAAAGACTATAGTCGAGTTGAGCCGACCACATGATACTCTACAACACTACAATATATTCGAAGTCCCCTTATGGAAGATTTCGTTTTTGAAATAATGTCAAAGGGCCCTGCCCAGGTATTACCCTTAGGTCTTTGACCTGAAGAATTTGGCCAATATCTACGCAATCCGTCGTGTTGTTAGGTATTCAAATAATTTCACACACAAAATTTGTGGTCCATTTTACAGCTAAATATAATCCAATGGTCATTCAAAATGGCAGACTTTTTCCCTGTCCTTAACTCTCTTCTCATGAAAAATTCCGTGTCAATTGGTTTTCAATTGTGACCTGTAAAGCGACTGCAAAATCAGAAAATTTTAATTTTGTTGGTCGATTTGAACCCCTAAATGCACATGTTCAAAAATAATAGGGTTTACACTAGCCCCATGCCGAATTTGTGAGGATAGGACGGAAATTGCAACCTGCATAAAATACACTAAACACATAGTGTTGCAGGGTGTAGAATAACTTTAGAAAATGTATAAAATTATAATTCAAATTAAAAACAAGTAAAAAAAGCAGTAAGTTCGGCCGGACCGAACTTTTAATACCCTCCACCACTTGGTACAAATTTGGCAGTTTCCAAAAAAAAAAATCCGTTAAAAATTCTGTTAAAATCTTAAAAATACCGAATGCTTATACGACGACCTGGACCTTCATAGGCAAGTTTTGTCATAAGTTATTACAATATTTAAATGCGAAACTTGAAGAAAAATCTGTTTATAATGTAGCTAAAATCATCAAAATACCGAATATGGGGGGTACCGTCATATGGGGGCTGTACGAAGACCTGGACCTGCACAGACAATTTGCTGGCATTGGCTGAAGTATTCATTTCGACTTTCACATGAGAATTTGAAACAATCCCAGTAAATAATGTCGCTAAAATCATCAAAATACCGAATATCGGGGGGTACGGTATATGGGGGCTATACGAAGACGTGGACCTACATGGCCCATTTTCTGTTTTATGCTTCAAATACCAAATTTGAAACGATTCCGTTAAATAATGTCGCTAACATCATCAAAATACCGAATATCGGGGGGTACCGTTGTATGGGGGCTATATGAAGACGTGGACGTGCACAGATAATTTTCTGTCTTAGGCTGTAGTATCTATTACGAACTTCAAATGCCAAATTTGAAACAATTCCGGTGAATAATGTCGTTAAAATCATCAAAATACCGAATATCGGGAGGTACCGTTATATGGGGGCTATATGATAACATGGACCTACATGGCCCATTTACGAACTTAACCTGCCTACTGGCAAAATATACATATGTGCAAAATTTTAGCCTTCTGTCTTAATTTGTTCGAAAGATAGCATGATTACAACAGACAGAGAGACAGACGGACAGACAGACAGACAGACACACAGACAGACAGACGGACATGGCTAAAACGTCTTAGAATTTTACGCTGATCAAGAATATATATACTTTGTTGGGTCTGACATGAGTATTTCGAGGAGTTACAAACGGAATGACAAAATTAATATACCCTCCATAGTATGGTGGAGGGTATAAAAAACGCATGCGATAAAAATGTGACAAAAAAATTTAAATTCACTTTTTTATTGTAATTTTTTTACCGATTTTCTTTTCCTTCTTCGAAAGAAAGAAAGCTAAAAAGGAAGTAGTTATATTCTACGCCACATTGTGGAAAGGGTATTATGTATTTGTTCATTTGTTTGTAACATGGAGAAGGAAGCGAGATAGACCCATAATTACTTTTGAGGATCTTCATAGAAACACTTTCTGAGTCGATTTATGCATGTCAGTCAGTCAGTCTGTCCGTCCATATATTCTTGTGAAAAAAATGCAGGTCGCATTTATTATACGATTGAGATGAAATTTTGCAAATAATATTTGTTTGGCCCAAGGATGAACCCTTTTGAAATTGGTGATAATCGGATCAGATTTAGATAAAGTTCCCTTATATCTTCAACCGATTTCGGGTTAATTGTACACCAAATGGCCAATATCAGTCCAACTGACCTGAACATTGGTACATAGAAGCAAGTAAAACAAATTTATAGCTCCACATATATATTTCATCAGATTTAAGGGTTTTAAATCCTTCACATGCATAATATGAAGGATATTTGATACCAAATAACTCAGCAAAATTTAATCAATATCTGTTCAGATTTAGATACAAGTCCCATATGGCCAATATCAGTCCAAATGACCTATATTTTGATACATGCCACCGAATTTATCGCTCCCAAGTATATGTTTCATCTGATTTGGGGTTTTAAGTCCCTCAGGTGCGTAATTTGCACTCCAGAAGAATGATATTTGGTACCGGACATCAGATACTGCTCGAAAATGCCTCTGTCAAGTTTTATCGAGATCGGTTCAGATATAGCTACAGTTCCCGTTTATATATTTATCCGATATCAGGTTTATTGTGCACCAAATGGTTAATATCAGCCCAAATGGACTGAATTTTGGCTCTTACGACTGAATTCATCCTATTAACCAGTGCTTCAAATTTGGCGTAAATCGGTTCAGATATAGATATATTTCTCACATATATGTTTTATCGGATTTGGAGTTTAAGTCCTTCATATTCGTATCTTATAAAGCTCGGAAATAATTTTGCCAAATTTTATCGAGATCAAGTCAGATTTGGATATAGGTTCCATATATATATATATATATATATATATATATATATATATTCAACAGATTTCAGGTTAATTGTGCACCAAATGGCCAAAATCTGTCAAAAAGTCCTGAATTTTGGTACATCGGACCGAATTCAGTCTAGAAGCAAGTACATCGAATTCGGAGAAAATCGGTTCAGATATAGCTATAGCTCCCATATATATGTTTCATCCGATTTGGTATTTCAGTCCCTCAAATTTGTAAAATGCATTCGAAAACAATGATATTTGGTACAAGATATTTTATAAAGCTCGGAAATACCTCTGCCAAATTTTATCAAGATTGGTTCAGATTTGGATGTAGGTCCCATATATATCTGCAACCGATTGCAACCTATTGTGCAAATAAGGGCTAATATCAGCCCAAATGGAGTGAATTTCGAGACGTACGTTTTCATTCGGTGCAACTCGGCTCCCATATTTTTTTATATAAGTATTATAAACAATTGATATCATGCCCTCCATAACAAACTATAACTGCTTTAAAGCCAAATGTGGATAGGTGGTATGATCAGCTTGACATAATTTATTTTGTTACGGGAGCCCTTCTAAATATGCATAGTGGTGTAGGGCCCCTCCCAACTTTTGACTTTTCCTTACTGGTTAAAATATTAATATAATTGGACCGAAGTATTTCAATTAATTTTGAACATTGCGTCTTCCCTAACACTCAAAGATCCAAGAAAGAATAGAGAACTTTGTCAAGACGCCAATGATAAGCATTTAAAATATTCAAAAGACTGATTAACATCAGTAAAATTCTATATTGATTAATATCTAAAATATTGAATTATGCGTAGATTGGAGGTGTTCGAAATTCCTGCGCAAATTATTTTTAATTATTTTTCAAATTATTTATTTTAAAAACTATACACATATGAGCTTAATAAAATACATACACATATATACCTACATTTCTATACTCCTTCGTTGCCCTACTACTACTAATTTAATTGGAAGTTAATGAAATTAAACCATAACAAATGGAAACCGTAAACGTATCTACATACATATATCATATATGTAATAAATACAAATCGTATAATCATATAGAGTATAATAAAAAGTCAGTATTAACCAAAACATAATAATTAAAAGAAAAAAATAATAAATACCTATATTAGATAAAACAAAACAATTCTAAATGACTTTTGTAATAAAAATACGCTTAAAATTACATATTATAAACTTGAAAAACAACAACAACAACAAAAATAAAATTTTGATATTGATGTTTTTTCTATAAAAGCGAAAAAGAAATAAAACTATAAAAAATAACAATACAAATTGAAAGAGAATAATATTATTATCTATAAACAAGAATAAAACAAGTAAACGTGTGTTTAATAAATAAACTAAAAATAAATTAATCAAAAACTACATAAATGACATATTAAATAAAACAAAAATTATTTGTAAGCCTACCTTAAAAAACAGAACAGAACAAATATTAAACAGCTTTCCATGATAAAATCTAAAAATAATTGAAAATAAAAAAATATTCATAAATTGTTGCTTGATTTTATTTAGGTTATATACAAAAACGAAATTTCGGGTGATTTTTGAACACTTTTCTAGAGATTTGCTTCCAACTCTGTTGATGATCAGCATAGAATCACATTTTGAGGCGATTTACACATGTCTGCCCGTCTGTCCATGTTTTTGTAAACAAAATGCAGGTCACATTTATTATTCGATTAAGATGAAATTTGCTAATTAACATTTGCTTGGCTTAATGACGAATTGGTGAAAATCGGTCCAAATTTAGATATAGCTGTCATATATATCTTCATCCGATTTTAGGTCATATATATCTCATCCGATTTTAGGTTTCTTATGGCTAATATCAGTCCAAATGGTGTGGATTTTGACACTTCCAACCGAATTTTATATGGAAATAAGTACTTTAAATTTGGTGGAAATAGGTTCAGATATAGCTATAGCTCCCACAGACAGGGTTGTCCATATTCGACGGACAGAGATGTCACATCGCTTAATGACATACCGCGTTTGAAGCGTCAGTCCAAGCAGATTTTTACCATGAACCAATACACGCCACGCGAGCGCTCTGAAATAGTTGAAATTTATATTCAACAGAAGAAGTCATTTGTGAAAACTCAAAGTGCTTTTAAAACATTAAAAAATGTGAGAAGTGCGCCTTCAAAGAACACCATTAAACGTTTATATGAAAAATTTTCGGCTGGTAAGGCTCTTTCTAATCCGAAGAGGCCATATAAAAGTCGACCAAGGCGATCGGCCGAGAATATCGCTGCCGTACGAGCCAGTGTTGAGAGGTCCCTAAGAACATCCAAAAACGCCGTTCTCAGCAGTTGGGCATGGCTCAGTCCACTTTACAACGGATTATTCGCATTGATTTGCATTTGTTCCCGTACAAAATTCAATTGACGCAAAGAATGTTGCCTGCGGACAAGCCTCGTCGATTGGAATGGACCCAAAGGTCCCAAAGGTTCGTCGAATATGGGCAACCCTGTATATGTTTCATCCGATTTGGTGTTGAAGTCCCTCACATTCTTAATATACACCCCACAAAAATGATATTTAGTACCAGATATTAGTTTCAGTCCAGCAATATATGATTCAAATTTTATCAAGATCGGTTCAGATTTGGATATAGCTCCCCTATATATATTCCTCCGATTTTATGTATCTTGTGAACCAAATTTCAGCCCAAAGTTAGTGAAACAACATTTAAAACTTGGTGAAAATCGGTTCAGATATATCCCCAGCTCCATATATATGTTTCATCCGATTTGGTTTTTTAATCTCCAACTTTCGGAATATGCGCTCTACCATAATCATATTGTGTACCAGATATCTCATAGAGCTCAGAAATGCCCTATATAAACCTTTCTTTTGCGAAAGCTCCACTAAATATACATTGTGGTATAGGGTATCATATAGTCGGCCCCGCCCGACTTTTGAGCTTTCCTTACTGGTTTAAGAAAGTAGATTTTTTTTTTTGAAGTTGATCTCAGTTTGAAATAATATTGGAATGTTCAAAATTTGAAGCAAATAGAATTATATCTCTCCTATAAATCTCATTTAATCTATCGAATTTGTTGATTCTATTCCTTCGTATATCCATCAAAAATTCAATTTCATTAACTGTAGAACAGTGTTCACTGCATCAAATGAAAATTCCAAAAAATATGTTAACATACTTAAAAGTAGTTACGTTGCATTCATATATTATTAAATATTAAATTAATTAATTTTCTAAAGAAAGAAAAAAAAAAATAAAATGCTATTATCTAAAAAAAAAACCCAAAGTTAAAACTAAAAAAAACAAAAACGAAAACAAAAACTTTAAATAAAAAAAAACAACAACAAAAACACCCACCGACAAATATTTTAACACTACTGCTATTACTACTCAACAAACAAACAAACAACACACTCTACACCTTAGACCCTATGCCGCAATGCCAGATGTAGGGTAGTAACATCTAATAGACGACCTTGACTACTCTCTCACCGATCTATGAGTTCAAGTTTTTTTTTATTTTAGTAAATACGGCAAAACGTAACAAGGAATATAAACTTTGCTATACATTTACAACTACAACAACAACAAACTGAACAAAACTATTGACATATTTCAGGAATTAGATGAAAACAAAAACCAAAACACAACAAAAAGAACAAAATAAAATAAAAAACCTATAATCCAAAAGAGAAACCAAAGTAAATTTAACTAAGAAAAAAAAGAAAAAAAAATGAAATCTATATCGACTATCTATCTTAGATGTATATTTATATGAATATAATTACTGGGCCTGCTATATACACAATACACATACATATGTAATTCTTAAATGAAAAAAAATAATGAATAAATAAAGATTATAATATATAGAAATGCAAACAGTTTCATAATTTTATTTAATTGTGGAGGAATTTTGTTTAGACTATAAATCGCATTTAATCACTATTCACATCCTTTTTATACCCTCCATTATACTATGGAGGATACACAGGACGAGATAAAAAACTGCAACAAAGTTAAACACCATAATTTTTACATTTTTTTACTTTTTTGATTGAAATCAAAAAATTTTGGAAATAGCATCAAATTTTAGAATAAGTTTAGATTTTTCGAATTGGTCACCTTTGGCACGAATTATGGCCTTCAAACGGCCAATAAACCGGCCAATTGTGACCTGTACAGCGACTGCAAAATCAGAAAATTTAATTCTTTCGTCCATTAGAACCCCTAAATGTACATATTCAGAAACAATAGGCTTTAATTCTGGCCCTAACCGTAGCCCCATGCAAAATTTCGTGAGGATTGGACGATATATAACTTTCGAAAATGTAAAATTCAAAATTGTAAGTCAATTTGAAAAAATCGCATGCGAATAAAAAATGACATAGATGGAAAAAATATTTGCTTTTTATTGGTTTATTTTTATGCGATTTTCATAGATTTTATACTTTTTAGGCAAGATACCATTCCATATTGATGAGAATTATGAAAAACAGTCCAGCGATTCTTGACCATTAAGCGGAATAACTAGGATCTATTTTTTACAAATACATTGCACACATTTTGCTATATATCCGATATCTTGGCTATCAGCATCATTGTAATGGTCAAAAGTAATTTTGCCGAAATAAACAATATTTGCGGTTTAGTGGAAATTTTCGTGAATTTTTACATAAGTTATAGTTATAGTTATATAAGTTAAAGTTATAGTTTATTTTACTCGCTAAAGCCAAATTTGTAGGCTTCTGCCCAGCCCTAAACGCTATAATTATTTGTTTATAATTGTAGCCTGTAGAGCAAAAGCATGAAATTTTTCAGTTTTTGTTCCATTTCAACCCCTAAATATATTGCGATCATCTTCAAAAAATAATAGACTTCAATTCTAATCCTAATCCCACCTCTATTTTCAATTTCGTGAGGATCAGGCCATAATTACGACCTCTACCGTGATTACAAACTAACATGGACAGATGGACATACGGGCAGATATACGTAGCTAGATCGAGTCAGCTCGGCGAGATAGGAAGATCCATATATAGTTTCCTATGTCCGTGACCAATATTTCGAGGTGTAACATAATTTTTGGCCCAATCAATATACAGTGTTAAAGGATATAAAAAATATATTCCTTTATATCCTGCTACAGAACTTTTTTAAGTGATTCGTTTAAAGAAAATGTGACACTGATTTCACGTTCTACGTGAGAGTAAACTACACAATGCATCAGGAAAATTGTTAACAAAATTTATGATAATAGACCAAAAGAGGACAAATGTGTTTCTTTATTTTTCCCTATCCATGAACTTTGATTTGAACTTGATGTCCAAAGGAATCATTTTGTGAAGATCATATTTTGCAAACCGTTAAGAATTTTGCCCCTCTATTTGAGAAAAATTTTGGCTATTGTAATAAAGAATTAAAATTGCAAACATACAAAATCAATAGATACCAGACACTTAAAAAATTTAACAAATAACCTGCTACGAAAACATTCTAAGATTTTAATAAACAACTTTCCGATCTTTCTAGGAACGGTTCTTAAAGGTATAAATAGAAAAAAATAATATAAATTTCACATGTTTAACCAATGCAGCACATATTACCCTGCCCAAATATTACCCTTAGCTTTTTGACCAGGGACGTTTGCACTCAGCTAAATATAATACAATGGTCATCCAAAATGCTAGACTTCTTCCCTGTCCTTAACTTTCTTCTCATGCAAAATTCCGTGTCGATTGGTTTCAATTGTGTGATCAGGATTTTTTTTCTATTTTTGGTTCATTTGAACCCCTAAATATTTGCGATCATCTCTAAAAGCAAGAGACCCCTCTGTATCTCCAAATTAAGACTCATCTATATGATTTGCTTGTCTACGATATTTGGCTATATTCGTCAACGAAATCAGCATAAACAAGTTAAAAAGCAGTAAGTTCGGCCGGGCCGAACTTTGAATACCCTCCAACATTTGGAACGAATTTGGAGTTTTTCAAAAAATAAAATCCTTAAAAAATTCTGTTAAAATTTTAAAAATACCGAATATAGCCGTTATATTGGGGTCTATACGACGTGGACCTACATAGGCATTGTTTGCCATTAGCCATTGCCATATTCAAATTCGAAACTTGAAATAAACGGTGAATAATGTAGCTAAAATCATCAAAATATCGTACCGTTAAATTGGAGCTGTGCGAAGACCTGGACCAGCATAGACAATTTTCTGTCACAGGCTATAGCATCCATTACTAACGTCAAATACGATATCTCAAACATTTTCGGTGGGTATTGTACCTAAACTCGTCAAAATACCGAATATAGGGAGGCACTGATATATGGGACCTATACGAAGACCTGGACCTGCAATTTTCTGTCACAGACTGTAGTTCCCATTACGAACTCTAAATACGTAATTTGAAACAATTCCGATGAATAATGACGCTAAAATCATCAAAATACCGAATATTGGGAGGTACCGTTTTATGGGGGCTATATGAAAACGTGGACCTACATGGCCCATTTACGAACTTAACCTACTGGAAAAATAAACACGTGTGCAAAAACGTGGACCTACATGGCCCATTTACGAACTTAACCTACTGGAAAAATAAACACGTGTGCAAAATTTTAGCCTTCTATCTCAATTCGTTCGAAAGATAGCGTGATTACAACAGACAGACGGATATGGCTAAATCGACTTAGAATTTCACGCTGATCAAGAATATGTATACATTGTTGGGTCTGACATGAGTATTTCGAAACGGAATGACAAAGTTAGTATACCCTATATAGTATGGTGGAGGGTATAAAAAGTCAGAAGTTTGCCATTTGTATATTTTGGATTTCGCCTGTAAATTATTTCCATCGTTTCGGTAGAATGGAAATGTTGGTATTTTTTTACACAAAAAGAAGTGGTCCATTCTACTCGCTGTCCTAAACTCCAACTTCAAGCGAGATTTCGTGTCCTTTGGTTTATATTTGTGACCTATATAACGACTGCAAAATTAGGAACATTTTTAGTGGTTGGTCCATTGCAGCCCCTAAATATATTGGGGACATCTTTAAAAAGAGGTCTAGCCCTTTTGAGCCTTACCCTGCCTTTATGAAAATTTTCTTAGAGATCATGACGATAATTGCAATGTGTATATGTAGTAACCCCTACCTTCGTTGTAAGGCGAAAAAATATTAAATGTACACTTTTTTTATTAAATGTCAAAAAGAAAAAATTTAAAAAATCGCATACTATAAAAATGTCACAAAATACTGCAAAATCTATGTTATCCTACCCTTGTGAAATTTTTCCTGGTGATCGGACGATAATTGTAATCCGTATATAATAACTCCAACCTGTGCTGTAAGGTGAAAAAATATTACAAAATATACACTTCAATATTATAAGTTAAAATGAAAAATCGCATACGATAAAAAATATGAAAAAGAAAAAAAATCACAAAATACTACAAAATCTATATTAACATAATTTTTGCATCTATTTATGCGATTTTTTTTTTAGATTTAATACTTTTATGCCAATTAGGCATTCTGAATTGTCAAAATTTGTCAAAATCGGTCCAGCCAATCTTGAGATATAAACATTCTACCTAACATCACTTTCCTTTGTATATATTTTGCTATATATATCCGAATTGACAGAATTGACCAGAATTGACCTTTTCGTATATTTGTGATTTCTCGGGGGGCTAAAAATATTCGCGGTTTAATGGAAAATTTGACTTTTATTTAACATAAATGCTATCGTCTATTTCACCCACTTAATATTACCCGAAAGCCATCCAAATCGGAAGGCTTCTGCCCAGCCCTAAGCTCTAGTCCCATCCCGTGACATTACGTATATAATTGCGACATGTAGAGCAACTGCAAAATCAGGGAATTTTTCAGTTTTTCAGATCATCTCCAAAAACAATAGGCTTCTATTCTGACCATAACCCCACAACCATTCTAAATTTCGTGACGATCGGTGCATAATTGCGAACTGTAGCGTGATTACAAATTAGCATGGACAGGCGGACATACATAGCTAGATCGACTCAACTTGGCGAGATTGGAAGATACATATATACTTTCCTATGTGGGAAACCAATATTTCGAGGTTTGGCCAATCAAACTTATAATATCTCCAACACAAAGTGTTGTTGGTATAATGACAATTGCCAATATTGTGTGCAGTATTGTAATTCCATATAGTTGGTTATTGAGACCTTATGTATATTTTTGTAATTGGTCATTTGGATGAATTTTCAGCGGCTCAGTATCTATGTGTAGACCAATACCGGAAAATAAAGAATTAAAAAGTTGAAGTTTGCTATGAAAATTTTGCAATCTCATATTGTTGCTTTGGTGTGTGTTGTCAATGCAAAAAGTCTGAAAAAGATTGGACAAAGAATTCGCATTTTAAACAATAGGGCAATGTCTTCATGCCAGTTATATATTTTAAGAAAAAAAAGTAGATTTTATGGTTGGTATTCAGTTGCTTGCACTTACCCGGTAATTTAAATATAAAATTTTATAATTTTTGGAGTATATTTTAAAATATTTAATAGTTAACAAGTTGATGTAAAGTTCGATAGAACTACAACACTTGCGTCAACATCTGGATACCTCGTAGAGCACAGAGTACTAGGAAACAAAATAAAAATTACCAAAATCAATAAGCCCAAAGTGACGAGCCAGTTTTCTTGTAAAAATAGGATCTTTTTCTGCAAAGTTTGTTTATTTTTTGTTTTCAAAATTGATATAATTTTTAATTATTCAGTTATAAAATGAACAATATTCCTCCATAAATTATAAATAATAATAAAACGGTAAAATCCACATATATATGTATAAACAAAATAATAATAACTAAAATTAAAAAAAAAAAATGTACTGTCAAATGATAGTATGTATGATATATACTTAGCTATATCTATATACACAAATACTTATACAAAAAGAGAACAGCCAAACAAAATCATACTATATACAACAACAACAAAAAGAACAACCTAAATAATATACAGTTTAATTTTTCCACTTTCTCTAAATGTCTAAACAGATAGATGTGTATTTATTGCATTGAAACTGAACCAAAAGGAAAACAAATAAAATGAAATGAAATAAAAGAAAACAATATTTATATACATACATACATATATATGAGCTGTATACTTTGTTACAGTACTGTATTGGACTGTTGTACTTCTGTTCTATGGTGTAATGAGTTGTAATTGAAATTGAAAGAAACATAACCCACACAAATAAGAAAAGAAAATATGAAATTAAATAAAAATTCCATAAACAAATACTTTGGAGAAATAAAATCAATGTCAGTTCGTAATTAAATGATTAATTAAGTGTAAGGTAAGTTTGATTTGTGTATCACAAGCAACCAACGACAACACTTAAACATTCGTATTAGAATATTAATTTCCAAAACACAGATCAGTTTAGGTTTAGTTTACGCTGCAAATGCCATACTTTAGATGCAACCACACTGTCATCGGAAGATTCCGTGTATCGAAATTATATATTTTTATACCCTTCACCATTCTATGAGGAAATTCCAGCAGATTATGAAAATAGATCTAAACCAGTAAAGAAAGTCTTAAAGTCGGGCAGGGTCGACTTTCTGACACCCTACACCACTTTACATATTTATTAGATCTTCACATAACAAATAAAAGTTTTTTATCGGGAATTTGGGAGAATTAAATCATACCAACTTAAAGTCCAAAGGAACTAATATTTGAAAGAAATACCCTCCTCTGAATCGATTTCTTCCAAATTTGCCAAGGCATTTATGCCTTTTCAATTCGGGCTTGTATTACCCATTTAGTGCATAATTAACTTGAAATCGGATAAAGATATATATGGAAGCTGTATCCATATCTGAACCGATCTCGATAAAAATTGGCAAAGGTATTTCTGAACTGTATTTGATATATTTCCCCGAATATCGTTACTACGGAGTGCATATTGCGGCTGTGCAGGACTAATTCAACAAATCAGATGAAGAATATATATGTGGGAGCTATAGCTATATTTGAACCGATTTCGATAAAATTTGGCATACTTATTTTCAGGCCTAATCTGGTCGTATGTGCAAAATTCCATACTATTTGATATTATACGTTTGGTGAACAATAAAAGGCAAATCAGACGAAGATATATTTGGGAGCTATATCAAAATTTTAAAATTTCGATCGTGGGTTAAACAAATTATTTGTGCAAAATTTCATCTGGATCGGGCAATAAATGCGACCTGTACTTTACACAAATACATGGACAAACGGACCAACATGCATAAAACGGATTCTTCGTAATCCGTGCCTTTTAGCTATATAGTGTAATATTGCACACAAAAAATACGAGGAATATTTTGGTCGAACATTTTAACCCTCAAGCGAGTCAACAAAAGGATTTGTTTGGTCCTTTTCTTTAAATGTGTTTAAAAACTCCCTTTGTCCCATATGGGGTTTTTACGATGACGTGGACCTGAATAAACAATTTCTTATCTTAATCTGTGGCATCCATTACGAACTTCAAATACGACATTTGAAACAATTCCAGGGAATAATGTCGCTAAAATCCCGTTATATGAGGGCTATAAGAAGATGTAGACCTGTACAAACAATCTTCTTTTATAGGCTGAGTATTCATTACAAACTTCAAATACCAAATTTGAAACAATTCCGGTGAATAATGTCGCTAAAATCATCAAAATACTTAATATCGGGAGGTACCGTTATATAGGGGCTATACGAAAACGTGGACCAACGTGGCCCATTTTCAATACCAAAAGTCTTGCAGACATAATATACATTTGAGTAAAATTATCAACCTCCTTTATTTCCACAGGCGGACGGAAATCGCTAAATCGACATAGAATTTTATGATGATCAAGAATATATATACTTTGTGGGGTCTAAAATGTACATTTCGAGGTGATACAAACGGAATGACAAACTTAATATACCCTCTATACTATGGGGGGTTTTAAAATTGGCAGTACCAAAAGCGTTATTGCTTCTACACAACACAACTTGAAAACGCAGTTATCCTTCCATGGGGCCTATTCCAAAAAATCGGCGGACTTTACGAATTTTCTTTATTAATGATTCTTATTTAATCTAAAGATTTTTATCCTAAATATTGCGAAATTTATCCCAAACTATGGGTGTCCTTTTTTGTATGGTCAAAACTATTGAAAGGCCTTAACAACGTTTGTCCTAAGAACCCAAAACTCCTTGGATGTTTGATCCACTAACGTGTGGACTTCATACCCTTAGATTTTCCACAACCTCTAGCTATTGGACAAAGAAATTATAAAAAATTTTTTTGGAAAAAATTTTGCGCAAACTCAAACGGTTTTAAACGTAAAATGTATGTTTAATACATAAAATATTTTAGGACCTATAGTTGAATTCTGTGACAGATAATTTTGTAGAATATTTTAATTTGCTACGATACCGATACGTTTAATGGGAGTTTTTAAACATAGTTTCATAAAAGGACAAAAAAATACCCTTTGTTGACTCACATCAAATTTTAGACAGAAGTAATTCTCGTGTTTTCATCTGCAATACTGTCAAATACACTATATACCCAAAATCAGCGAATTCCAACGAATTGCAGTTCGAAAATGTCGAAATATGGGAAAGGGGGCTTGCTTTCTACATATGCTTTCTACATTTCATTTACTGCAAAGTAAACTAAAACGACGATACACTTGCCTTCAATTTTTAGCTCTATGTTCATAACCTGCTGGCTTTTCTATGTACTATTTTTTTGTGTTACACAGTGTATTTTTTCTATGCATGTTCTAGTTTTCGTATAGCACCATATAACGAAATCGCACGAATTATGATTTAAGCTTCAATTTTCAATTAATTATTTGATATTCTTTATTTGAGAAACACAATTATGTACAGGGTTGCCCATATTCGACGGACCCATCTGGCAACGCCATAACTTTTGACAGAGATGTCACATCGTTTAATGACATACCGCGTTTGAAGCGTCAGTCCAAGCAGATTTTTACCACGAACCAATACACGCCACGCGAGCTCTCTGAAATTTACATTCAACAGAAGAAGTCAATTGTGAAAACTCAAAGTGCTTTTAAAACATTAAAAAATGTGAGAAGTGCGCCTTCTAAGAACCCCATTAAGCGTTTATACCATAAATTTTCGACTGGTAAGGCTCTTTCTAATCCGAAGAGGCCATATAAAAGTCGACCAAGCCGATCGGCCGAGAATATCGCTGCCGTACGAGCCAGTGTTGAGAGGTCCCCAAGAACATCCCAAAAACGCCGTTCTCAGCAGTTGGGCATGGCTCGGTTCACTTTACAACGGATTATTCGCATTGATTTGCATTTGTTCCCGTACAAAATTCAATTGACGCAAAGAATGTTGCCTGCGGACAAGCCTCGTCGATTGGAATGGGCCCAAAGAGTCATCGAAATGGCCGAAGATGATGAGCAACTTTGGAACAAAATTATCATGTCCGATGAAGCCCATTTCACATTGAATGGGACCGTAAATAAGCAAAATTGCCGTTTTTACGCCACTGATAATCCTCAGGAGATTCAAGAAGTGCCTCTTCATGACGAAAAAGTCACAGTTTGGTGCGGCGTTAGTGCGAAAACGGTCATTGAGCCGTTTTTCTTCCAAAATGAAAATGGCCATGCTGTTACCATCAATCAGGAGCGTTATCGCGACATGATGACCAATTTTGTGATGCCAATTATTCGTCGAAAGCGTATGAGGCAGTTCTGGTTTCAACAAGACGGCGCTCCACCGCACATAATTAGCATAACAATCGATTTTCTGTGATGATTGGACTGGCCACCGCGTTCGCCCGATTTGACGCCGATCGCAAAAACGATGGAAAATGCAGCAAAAAGGGCACAATACGTCATCAACGTCAGAGGCGGCCATTTGAGAGATATCATATTCAACAAGTAAAAAAGCTGAAAGTTCGGCCGGGCCGAACTTTTAATACCCTCCACCATTTGGTACAAATTGGGAATTTCCAAAAAATAAAATCCGTTAAAAATTCTGTTAAAATCTTAAGAATACCGAATGCTTATACGACGTCGTGGGCCTGCATAGGCAACTTTTGTCATAAGTTATTACACTATTTAAATGCGAAACTTGAAGAAAAATCTGTTTATAATGTAGCTAAAATCATTAAAATACCGAATATGGGGGGGTACCGTTATATGGGGGCTATACGAAGACGTGGACCAGCACAGACAATTTTCTGACATGGGCTGAAGTATCCATTACGAACTTCACATGCGAAATTTGAAACAATCCCGGTAAATAATGTCGCTTAAATCATCAAAATACCAAATATCGGGCGGTACGGTATATGGGGGCTATATGAAGACGTGGACCTATATGGCCCATTTTCTGTTTTATGCTGCAGTATCTATTATGAACTTCAAATACCAAACTTGGAACGATTTCGCTAAACAATGTCGCTAAAATCATCAAAATACTGAATATCGGGAGGTACGGTTATATGGGGGCTATATGATAACTTGGACCTACATGGCCCATTTACGAACTTAACCTGCCTACTGGCAAAATATACATGTGTCCAAAATTTTAGCCTTCTATCTCAATTTGTTCGAAAGATAGCGTGATTACAACAGACAGACAGACGGACATGGCTAAATCGTCTTAGAACTTTACGCTAATCAAGAATATATATACTTTGTTGGGTCTGACATGAGTATTTCGAGGAGTTACAAACGGAATGACAAAATTAATGTACCCTCCATAGTATGGTGGAGGGTATAAAAATTGATGTAAACAAATATACTTGGAACAAATTAAATGATTAACATTGCCAACCGCCAAATTTTTAATTTTTCTTTGATTTAAAAAAAAAACATGGATGCGTCGAATATGGGCAACCCTGTATTAAATGGTGGATCATTGGCATTTCAATATTGATATAGGATACATTTTATGTAATGTCATTTTCCATTGCCGTAACGTGGCTTATATAATATTGAACATGTTTAGCTAAGTTTCTCACTATATTGAGTATTATAGTCACCAATGCTTTTCAAACTAGTGTGGTGTATGTCTATACTTTCACGTTGTTCTAGTTTTAAAGCCTTACCGTAGAATATGGTTTATATCTTTGCTTAACGAAAGCCAGTGCATGCACATAAATTGGCCTGTGTTTTCAATTTTCGGATATAGATGGCGCTTGCAGTAAGTTTATTTCAATCTTAAATTTATCATTAATTATGTAAGGGAGTCCCAACTAGAACGCAATTTTTATACCCTTCACCATACTATGGATGGTATATTCATTTTGTCATTCCGTTTGTAACTCATCGAAATAATGATCTCAGACCCAACAAAGTATATATATATATTCTTGATCAGGGTAAAATTCTAAGACGATTTAGCCTTGTCCGTCTGTCTGTCTGTCTGTTGTAATCACGCTATCTTTCGAACGAATTGAGATAGAAGGCTAAAATTTTTCACACATATTTATTTTGCCAGTAGGCAGGTTAAGTTCGTAAATGGGTCATGTAGGTCCACGTTTTCATATAACGGTACCAAAATTACGTATTTAGAGTTCGTAATGGGAACTACAGTCTATGACAAAAAATTGCCTATGCAGGTTCAGGTCTTTGTATAGCTCTTATATAACGGTATTTAATGATTTTGGCTACATTATTCAAGTTTCAAATTTGAATATGGTAATGGCTTGTGACAAACATGCCTATGTAGGTGAACGTCGTACAGGCCCTAATATAACGGCTATATTCGGTACTTTTAAAATGTTAACAGAATTTTTGGCGAATGTTATCTTTTTCGAAAATTTTTAAATTCGTTCTAAATGGCGGAGGGTATTCAAAGTTCGGCCCGACCGAACATACTTCTTTTTTACTTGTTATACCCTACACCTGGGAAAGGAGGGTATATTAAATTTATCATTCCGTTCGTAACATCTCTTAATATTCGTCATAGACCCCATAAAGTAGATATATTCATTATCAGCATAAAGTTCTAAGTCGATTTAACGATGTCCGTTTGTCTGTTGAAATCACTATACAGCCCACATTTTTGACATAGAGCTTTAAATTTTGGCACAGTAGTATGTACCGTGTCTAGGATGGTTGGTATTGAAAATGATAAATATCGGTCCGCGGTCAAAATTGGCATTTGTAGTTTGCAATGGGTTTTAGCTCCGGTAGCAGAACATTGAATATCAAGGTACACGTGTTCGTATACACCCATATAACAGTAACTTCCGATATTCGATATTTTGATGATTTTCTCCACATTTTTTCATGGACTTGTCTAAAAAATAGTATTTGTGGTTCGTTATGGGTTCTACCTCCGATGGTAGAACATTGCATATAAAGGTCCACATTTTTGTTTAGCCCCATATAACGGTGCCCCCCGATATTCGGTACTTTGATGGTTTTAGTTACTTTTTGTTACGGATTTGTCGAAAAATTTAAATTTACAGGTCGTAATAAGTTCTAGCTTCGGTGGCGGAATATCGTTTATATAGCATTTTTAGATTAAATGAAACCTTTTGCAATTCACATGAAACTTTTTGCAGCGGGAATGAAACCTTTTGCAGTGGAATTGAAACCTTTTTCAGTGGAAATGAACCTTTTGCAGTGGAAATGAAACCTTTTGCAGCGGGAATGAAACAACAGTGGGTAGAATGGACCACTAATTTTGTGTGAAAAAATACGAGCATTACTCACAGGCGATATCCGAAATATACTTTTTCTTTTTTTGCTGATTTCGTTGACGAATATAGCCAAATATCGTAGACAAGCAAATCATATAGATGAGATACAGAGGGCCTTCCTGCTTTTGGAGATGATTGCAAAATATTTAGGGGTTCATATTACCCAAAAACAGAAATGTTTTTCCGAACACACAATGGAAGTCAATCGACACGCCTGTGAAGAAAGTTAAGGAAAGGGAAGAATTCTAGCATTTTGAATAACAATTGGATTATATTGTAAAATGGGCCAAAACAACTAACAGCCCGAAGGAGTGCATAAATATTGGGCAAATGTCCCTAGTCAAAATCCTAATTTCAAAAGCGAAATCTTCCAATATGGATTTGGACATAAGGGGGCTTCTAACATTTTGTAGTGTTGTAGGGTATAACATAGTCGAACGACTATAGCCTTTGCTTACTTGTTTAGATATATACATAGATAGCCACTGGATTTAAAAACTTTTTATTAAATAATATTCAATTCGTTTCCAAAATATTTGAACTCTGTATGTATACACGTCATTTAATTGATTTACGTTTATGTAGTTGCTGATCATCGGTTGCCAATGAGTTGGCTGACAACGATGATGATGAACGTTTGGAGACAGCCGATGATTTGGAGCTTGATGATTTTGGATACTTTGCCGGTTTCGTATTGCCGGAGCATTTCATAACAAAACGTATTTCGTCCATTAATTCAGCCTTGAATGGTACCTATGCAAAAGAACGAATACACAAAGTTTTAAAAAAGAAGAAAAAAAATATATATGGGTAGAAATATACATACATATTATGTTAGCAAGAAATAAAACTACAAAACAGAAGCAAAACAGGTTAGAAGACATTCCGAAGCAGTATAGCTAAGCAAGAAATTGTCTTTGTAAAAGGATTAATATAAAATATGCCAAGAATATATGTACGTGATTGAAGGCAGATAGTTTGAAGGAGGGTTTCTGAACATGGGATATTGCGTACAAATCAATTAAAGCTGAGATCTGTATATTGACAATTTCATCACAAACTTTTAACTATTACTACTAGTCACAACCGTTGATTCTTTTAGCAATATTGTGATGGACAAACAAGTTTGTAATTGTACATTTTCTATAATAATCGAGTTGGACTGTCTCGGTTTCACTCGTGAAAGTTTTAACAACAATCTTGGATGAAGTACCACAGCCATATTCAAGGCTATTTATTTTTTAGTGAATATCACACCTATAATTGTGGATTTAAAAAAAAAATCTTGAGAGATTATACTCGAGGTATAACCGTGATAGAAATATTTTTTGAGGGCCTATCATAAAAACTATATATATTATTTATATAATTTTGCGGACATATCACATAATTGTGGATAAAAAAATAGAGAAATAATAATAGCTATTAATGTTGCTAATATTTTTGGAGGGTTATAATAATAGATTATTTATAATATTTTTTATGGAAGTAATCATTTTAAGAAATTTTGTTGATATACTATCGCATAAATAATCGTCTATCGTTAAACAATTTTTGGATGAATGTTCACAGGTATAATCGCGAATTTTACACAATATTTTTAACTGTCTATATCAACCATAAACAACATTACTTGATGAACTGTAGATGTTTAAAAATTATTTTTCAAACAATCACAGCTATAGTTATATGAGGGTGGGTCGAAGACGTGGGTCTGTATGACCAATTTTTATACCCTCCACCATAGTATGGAGGGTATATTAAGTTTGTCATTCCGTTTGTAACACCTCGAAATCTACATTTTATACCTCACTAAGTGTTCTTGATCAGCATAAAATTCTATGTCGATTTAGCGTCTGTGGAAATTACTCTAGCTTCCGATCGAAATGAAGTAGACTGATAACATTTTACTCAAATGTATAGCATACCTGCAGGACTTTTGGTATTGAAAATGGGTCATATAGGTCCACAGCCTAAGACAAAAAATGTTCGTGCAGGTCTACGTCTTCGTATAGCCCCCTTGCAATGGTACCTCCCTATATTGATGATTTTAGCTACATTATTCGCCGAATTTTTTTTTCAAGTTTCGCATTTGAATATAATAATGGCTTATGACAAAAGTTTCCTATGCAGGTCCACATCGTCGTTTAGACCCTAATATGACGGCTACATTTGGTATTTTTAACATTTCAACAGAATTTTTAACGGATTTTATTTTTTTTTGAGAATTGCCAAATTCGTTCCAAATGGTGGAGGGTATTCAAAGTTCGGCCCGGCCGAACCTACAGCTTTTTTACTTGTTAGCTCTACTTTCATAATCTACTGAGTATTTTTCTGCAAAAATTTGTCGCACACTATAATTGGTAAAAGGCTTCCATAAAAAGTATCTGCAATATGCTCAAATTTAAAAAAAAACCAGAGTGGTATAGGATATGATGTAGTCGGACCTTCCCGACTTTCATCTTTTTTTTTTTTTGGTTTCTTGATAACTGTAATAAATGAAAAATACATAAAAATATAATTTTTAAGGACCATTACTCCCTTATTATTGAGTTTCTGAGCAATATAATAGAGCGATTATTAACTTTTTAGTATAGCAAATCTATAAAAGTCGATTTAACAAAAAAAAAAAAAAAAAAAAAAAAAAAAAAAAAAAACTCGTGGACTCTAAATGATATAGAAACTTTTTTCACTGCAATTTTTATATACCGTCAGTGCCATGTTTTTTTTATAAATTATGTATTCAATGACCCATATCCTTTAATTTTGTGCTATGACATTTAAAGCGTATTTTTAGTGAGACTTACACGTGATTAGGTATCTTATCAATATCTAGTTAAGAATGTGTTTTCTTTCAATTCTTCGAAAAATATTCTATTTTTAAAGTTTATTTACAAAAAAATACACACATTCTCCCAGCCTTACGAGTTAGTTTTTTTAGGACATTATTGTAAATATTTCAGTTTCACTTTTAGCTGGAAGTTAATATCGCTGTCATAATGTTACACACAAAGAAGAAGTTAACGGAGACGACGACGACAGAAAGATACAAAAAAAAAAACAAGATACAAGAGCTGTGATACACAAAAGTGCAAAAAAAAACAGTGCGTCCATATCGTTTGGTACCTTGTATTGGCGTGAGGTTGAATAAATGTGGCAAATCCATTCCAAAATCCCAAAGCAAGTGGCGGCAACACAGCCAATAAATAGGACAACATATATGCCACCCACATTGGGCATACCCAGCTCTTCGGCTCCGTCAGCTTCTTTGTCCTGAAAGAGGAAATCAGAGAAAAAAAGGTTTGTGCGGGTCACGGGGATAAGGGATAACATGGGCATTAATATCGTTGTGTAGGGGGTATGAGTGTGTGCGTTTTTGCGTATGTATGTGCTGTGTACTTTTCAGCAAATTTGTAAACAGGATTTTGTTTTTCTCCCAAAAAAGGACACATTTTGTTTGCTTCGTTTCTTAACTCCAGGGGTGATGAAATATTCACCAAAAATTAAACTGCTTGAGGTGGTTATGGTGTGCGTGTGTATGTTTTGGTATCGACGACATTGGTGTAATGTTTGCAGTGACGTTGCCGATTTTTTGTTTGTGTTTGTTTGGAAGTGATTTAGACTTCTTGCCGCTGTGATATTAAATGCCAGTGTCGATATGTAAAGGTTTTATATTACGACCATGGTCAGTTGGATCCACAGGCAAGGTGCGTTCAGCTGTAAAAGGTGCTTGTGTGTGTTTTTAGGAGCGTTCTTCATATAAAATATATATATATATATAGATATGTGTATTGGTGTGTATGTGACATCCTATGGCAGAATGTTCATTTTAGCAGGCAAGCATTTGAAACAAAATATAAATAAAATTTTAAAATAACGCAGCGCAAAATATACAAAACCATAAAAATGTTGTGTATGTATTTGTGGTAGGTGGGTGGAGGTCGATAAAAAACCTTAAATACAACATCCCACGACTTTAAATGAACGTTGAAAAGGAATGACAAAGAACCTTTGCACTTAAAGAGATTTTTATAAATTAAAAAATAAAACTAAAATATATAAGAAGAGTTAAAAAATTTTATTTAATATCTACGATAAGAAAAAAACTAAATATATTGAGAAAATTTAAAAAAAAAAATATTTTTCAATGAAATTATGACCTAAGTGATCTATAAGCAAGTAAAAATTAGTTTTGCTTCGCGGCCGAACCATAAGGAAAAAAATGTTTTTTCGGGGCTTGGTATTCGAATAATACATTGTTCAAAACAATAACAATTACAAGAAAACCTCAGCAGATTATGAAAGAAGAGCTAAAAAGTAAAAAAGAAGCTATGCCGGGTCAAAATTTTTATACCCTGCACCGGTCGGAAGGAATTTGAAAAATTTTTAAAAAAATCTGTCGAACAAACAGTTCAAATAAAAACCTTGATATGTGGGCTATACGAAGACGTGAACCTGTACAGACAATTTTCTGTCATAGGCTGTAACGAAATTTGACGCAATTCCGGTGAATAATGCTGCGAAAATCCTGGAAATACCGACTATCTCGGGATAGCGTTATATGGGTGCTATACTAAAACGTAGACCTATATAGGCTATTCTGTTCCAGGGGTAAAGTGCTCACAAAGAACTCCTTGTGTGGATTTTCAGACAATACCATTGGAAAATATGGCTAAAATCATCAAAATACCCAATAATATCGGGGTACCGTTATATGGGGGATATACGATATCGTTAACCTATAAAGAGAATTATCTGTCAGGGGGGTAAGTGCTCACAAAGAACTCCTTGTATAGAATTTCAGGCAATTCCGTTGAAAAATGTTGCTAAAATCATCAAAATATTGAATATTGGGGGGTACCGTTAAATGGGGGCTATACGACATCGTAGACCTATATAGACAATTCTCTTTCATGGAGTAAAGTACCCGCAAAGAACTCCTTGTGTAGAATTTAAGACAATTCCATTGAAAAATTTGATTAAAATCATCAAAATACCGTTATATGGGCACCATTCGATATCGGGGACCGATATAGCCCATCTTCGAACTTGACCTGCCCGCAAACAAAAGCCAGATCTGTGCAAAATCTTAGCTTCCTATCTAAATTCAATTTCAAGACAGGCGTAAAGGCCTGTTGAAAGTGTGCTTAGCAAAGTAATCTAAGTAGAGGGAACAAGTTCCCACTTTTTTGTAATATTGGAATTAACAAAGTATATATATATATTCTTGATCAGGGTAAAATTCTAAGACGATTTAGCCTTGTCCGTCTGTCTGTCTGTCTGTTGTAATCACGCTATCTTTCGAACGAATTGAGATAGAAGGCTAAAATTTTTCACACATATTTATTTTGCCAGTAGGCAGGTTAAGTTCGTAAATGGGTCATGTAGGTCCACGTTTTCATATAACGGTACCAAAATTACGTATTTAGAGTTCGTAATGGGAACTACAGTCTATGACAAAAAATTGCCTATGCAGGTTCAGGTCTTTGTATAGCTCTTATATAACGGTATTTAATGATTTTGGCTACATTATTCACCGTTTATTTCAAGTTTCAAATTTGAATATTGTAATGGCTTGTGACAAACATGCCTATGTAGGTGAACGTCGTACAGGCCCTAATATAACGGCTATATTCGGTACTTTTAAAATGTTAACAGAATTTTTGGCGAATGTTATCTTTTTCGAAAATTTTTAAATTCGTTCTAAATGGCGGAGGGTATTCAAAGTTCGGCCCGACCGAACATACTTCTTTTTTACTTGTTATACCCTACACCTGGGAAAGGAGGGTATATTAAATTTATCATTCCGTTCGTAACATCTCTTAATATTCGTCATAGACCCCATAAAGTAGATATATTCATTATCAGCATAAAGTTCTAAGTCGATTTAACGATGTCCGTTTGTCTGTTGAAATCACTATACAGCCCACATTTTTGACATAGAGCTTTAAATTTTGGCACAGTAGTATGTACCGTGTCTAGGATGGTTGGTATTGAAAATGATAAATATCGGTCCGCGGTCAAAATTGGCATTTGTAGTTTGCAATGGGTTTTAGCTCCGGTAGCAGAACATTGAATATCAAGGTACACGTGTTCGTATACACCCATATAACAGTAACTTCCGATATTCGATATTTTGATGATTTTCTCCACATTTTTTCATGGACTTGTCTAAAAAATAGTATTTGTGGTTCGTTATGGGTTCTACCTCCGATGGTAGAACATTGCATATAAAGGTCCACATTTTTGTTTAGCCCCATATAACGGTGCCCCCCGATATTCGGTACTTTGATGGTTTTAGTTACTTTTTGTTACGGATTTGTCGAAAAATTTAAATTTACAGGTCGTAATAAGTTCTAGCTTCGGTGGCGGAATATCGTTTATATAGCATTTTTAGATTAAATGAAACCTTTTGCAATTCACATGAAACTTTTTGCAGCGGGAATGAAACCTTTTGCAGTGGAATTGAAACCTTTTTCAGTGGAAATGAACCTTTTGCAGTGGAAATGAAACCTTTTGCAGCGGGAATGAAACAACAGTGGGTAGAATGGACCACTAATTTTGTGTGAAAAAATACGAGCATTACTCACAGGCGATATCCGAAATATACTTTTTCTTTTTTTGCTGATTTCGTTGACGAATATAGCCAAATATCGTAGACAAGCAAATCATATAGATGAGATACAGAGGGCCTTCCTGCTTTTGGAGATGATTGCAAAATATTTAGGGGTTCATATTACCCAAAAACAGAAATGTTTTTCCGAACACACAATGGAAGTCAATCGACACGCCTGTGAAGAAAGTTAAGGAAAGGGAAGAATTCTAGCATTTTGAATAACAATTGGATTATATTGTAAAATGGGCCAAAACAACTAACAGCCCGAAGGAGTGCATAAATATTGGGCAAATGTCCCTAGTCAAAATCCTAATTTCAAAAGCGAAATCTTCCAATATGGATTTGGACATAAGGGGGCTTCTAACATATTGTAGTGTTGTAGGGTATAACATAGTCGAACGACTATAGCCTTTGCTTACTTGTTTAGATATATACATAGATAGCCACTGGATTTAAAAACTTTTTATTAAATAATATTCAATTCGTTTCCAAAATATTTGAACTCTGTATGTATACACGTCATTTAATTGATTTACGTTTATGTAGTTGCTGATCATCGGTTGCCAATGAGTTGGCTGACAACGATGATGATGAACGTTTGGAGACAGCCGATGATTTGGAGCTTGATGATTTTGGATACTTTGCCGGTTTCGTATTGCCGGAGCATTTCATAACAAAACGTATTTCGTCCATTAATTCAGCCTTGAATGGTACCTATGCAAAAGAACGAATACACAAAGTTTTAAAAAAGAAGAAAAAAAATATATATGGGTAGAAATATACATACATATTATGTTAGCAAGAAATAAAACTACAAAACAGAAGCAAAACAGGTTAGAAGACATTCCGAAGCAGTATAGCTAAGCAAGAAATTGTCTTTGTAAAAGGATTAATATAAAATATGCCAAGAATATATGTACGTGATTGAAGGCAGATAGTTTGAAGGAGGGTTTCTGAACATGGGATATTGCGTACAAATCAATTAAAGCTGAGATCTGTATATTGACAATTTCATCACAAACTTTTAACTATTACTACTAGTCACAACCGTTGATTCTTTTAGCAATATTGTGATGGACAAACAAGTTTGTAATTGTACATTTTCTATAATAATCGAGTTGGACTGTCTCGGTTTCACTCGTGAAAGTTTTAACAACAATCTTGGATGAAGTACCACAGCCATATTCAAGGCTATTTATTTTTTAGTGAATATCACACCTATAATTGTGGATTTAAAAAAAAAATCTTGAGAGATTATACTCGAGGTATAACCGTGATAGAAATATTTTTTGAGGGCCTATCATAAAAACTATATATATTATTTATATAATTTTGCGGACATATCACATAATTGTGGATAAAAAAATAGAGAAATAATAATAGCTATTAATGTTGCTAATATTTTTGGAGGGTTATAATAATAGATTATTTATAATATTTTTTATGGAAGTAATCATTTTAAGAAATTTTGTTGATATACTATCGCATAAATAATCGTCTATCGTTAAACAATTTTTGGATGAATGTTCACAGGTATAATCGCGAATTTTACACAATATTTTTAACTGTCTATATCAACCATAAACAACATTACTTGATGAACTGTAGATGTTTAAAAATTATTTTTCAAACAATCACAGCTATAGTTATATGAGGGTGGGTCGAAGACGTGGGTCTGTATGACCAATTTTTATACCCTCCACCATAGTATGGAGGGTATATTAAGTTTGTCATTCCGTTTGTAACACCTCGAAATCTACATTTTATACCTCACTAAGTGTTCTTGATCAGCATAAAATTCTATGTCGATTTAGCGTCTGTGGAAATTACTCTAGCTTCCGATCGAAATGAAGTAGACTGATAACATTTTACTCAAATGTATAGCATACCTGCAGGACTTTTGGTATTGAAAATGGGTCATATAGGTCCACAGCCTAAGACAAAAAATGTTCGTGCAGGTCTACGTCTTCGTATAGCCCCCTTGCAATGGTACCTCCCTATATTGATGATTTTAGCTACATTATTCGCCGAATTTTTTTTTCAAGTTTCGCATTTGAATATAATAATGGCTTATGACAAAAGTTTCCTATGCAGGTCCACATCGTCGTTTAGACCCTAATATGACGGCTACATTTGGTATTTTTAACATTTCAACAGAATTTTTAACGGATTTTATTTTTTTTGAGAATTGCCAAATTCGTTCCAAATGGTGGAGGGTATTCAAAGTTCGGCCCGGCCGAACCTACAGCTTTTTTTACTTGTTAGCTCTACTTTCATAATCTACTGAGTATTTTTCTGCAAAAATTTGTCGCACACTATAATTGGTAAAAGGCTTCCATAAAAAGTATCTGCAATATGCTCAAATTTAAAAAAAAACCAGAGTGGTATAGGATATGATGTAGTCGGACCTTCCCGACTTTCATCTTTTTTTTTTTTTGGTTTCTTGATAACTGTAATAAATGAAAAATACATAAAAATATAATTTTTAAGGACCATTACTCCCTTATTATTGAGTTTCTGAGCAATATAATAGAGCGATTATTAACTTTTTAGTATAGCAAATCTATAAAAGTCGATTTAACAAAAAAAAAAAAAAAAAAAAAAAAAAAAAAAAAAAAAAAAACTCGTGGACTCTAAATGATATAGAAACTTTTTTCACTGCAATTTTTATATACCGTCAGTGCCATGTTTTTTTTATAAATTATGTATTCAATGACCCATATCCTTTAATTTTGTGCTATGACATTTAAAGCGTATTTTTAGTGAGACTTACACGTGATTAGGTATCTTATCAATATCTAGTTAAGAATGTGTTTTCTTTCAATTCTTCGAAAAATATTCTATTTTTAAAGTTTATTTACAAAAAAATACACACATTCTCCCAGCCTTACGAGTTAGTTTTTTTAGGACATTATTGTAAATATTTCAGTTTCACTTTTAGCTGGAAGTTAATATCGCTGTCATAATGTTACACACAAAGAAGAAGTTAACGGAGACGACGACGACAGAAAGATACAAAAAAAAAAAAACAAGATACAAGAGCTGTGATACACAAAAGTGCAAAAAAAAAACAGTGCGTCCATATCGTTTGGTACCTTGTATTGGCGTGAGGTTGAATAAATGTGGCAAATCCATTCCAAAATCCCAAAGCAAGTGGCGGCAACACAGCCAATAAATAGGACAACATATATGCCACCCACATTGGGCATACCCAGCTCTTCGGCTCCGTCAGCTTCTTTGTCCTGAAAGAGGAAATCAGAGAAAAAAAGGTTTGTGCGGGTCACGGGGATAAGGGATAACATGGGCATTAATATCGTTGTGTAGGGGGTATGAGTGTGTGCGTTTTTGCGTATGTATGTGCTGTGTACTTTTCAGCAAATTTGTAAACAGGATTTTGTTTTTCTCCCAAAAAAGGACACATTTTGTTTGCTTCGTTTCTTAACTCCAGGGGTGATGAAATATTCACCAAAAATTAAACTGCTTGAGGTGGTTATGGTGTGCGTGTGTATGTTTTGGTATCGACGACATTGGTGTAATGTTTGCAGTGACGTTGCCGATTTTTTGTTTGTGTTTGTTTGGAAGTGATTTAGACTTCTTGCCGCTGTGATATTAAATGCCAGTGTCGATATGTAAAGGTTTTATATTACGACCATGGTCAGTTGGATCCACAGGCAAGGTGCGTTCAGCTGTAAAAGGTGCTTGTGTGTGTTTTTAGGAGCGTTCTTCATATAAAATATATATATATATATAGATATGTGTATTGGTGTGTATGTGACATCCTATGGCAGAATGTTCATTTTAGCAGGCAAGCATTTGAAACAAAATATAAATAAAATTTTAAAATAACGCAGCGCAAAATATACAAAACCATAAAAATGTTGTGTATGTATTTGTGGTAGGTGGGTGGAGGTCGATAAAAAACCTTAAATACAACATCCCACGACTTTAAATGAACGTTGGAAAAGGAATGACAAAGAACCTTTGCACTTAAAGAGATTTTTATAAATTAAAAAATAAAACTAAAATATATAAGAAGAGTTAAAAAATTTTATTTAATATCTACGATAAGAAAAAAACTAAATATATTGAGAAAATTTAAAAAAAAAAATATTTTTCAATGAAATTATGACCTAAGTGATCTATAAGCAAGTAAAAATTAGTTTTGCTTCGCGGCCGAACCATAAGGAAAAAAATGTTTTTTCGGGGCTTGGTATTCGAATAATACAGTGTTCAAAACAATAACAATTACAAGAAAACCTCAGCAGATTATGAAAGAAGAGCTAAAAAGTAAAAAAGAAGCTATGCCGGGTCAAAATTTTTATACCCTGCACCGGTCGGAAGGAATTTGAAAAATTTTTAAAAAAAATCTGTCGAACAAACAGTTCAAATAAAAACCTTGATATGTGGGCTATACGAAGACGTGAACCTGTACAGACAATTTTCTGTCATA